>NC_134856.1:50472307-50772307 GCF_049852395.1 Peromyscus maniculatus bairdii
CTCCATTTAAACCAATTAACTCCCCACTGCAGCTGAGTCACCAACCCCACTTCAAGACTCGCTTGGTGGATTGGTCCTAGGAAGCATGCTTCCCAGCTAGGTGGTGTTTGGGGGTGCCCTCCTGTTTTCTTTGATTCAATATTTGGGAACCATCTCTGAAGAGCAACTGGTACCAACCTCAGCCATTGGGATAGTGAGTGGAATTCTCTTGATTATTTTTAACATTAAAAAAAATGTATCTTTATTTTGTATGTATGAGTGTTTTGCTTACATTTGTGTCTGTGTGTCACATGTGAGCCTGGTGCCTGCAAATGACAAAAGAGAGCATCAGAGTCCCTCAAACTGGAGTTACAATGTAGTAATGAGCTACCATGTGAGTTCTGGGAACAGAATGTGCTCTTAACTGCTGAGCCATCTCTCCAGCCTACATTGTGTGTGTGTGTGTGTGTGTGTGTGTGTGTGTGTGTGTGTGTGTGTGTGTGTGTGTGTGATAGCACATATGTGGATGTCAGAACACAGCTTACAGGAGTTGTTTATTTCTCCTAGAGATCAAGCTCAGGCCATTGTGTTTGGTGGTTGAGTCATCTCATTGGCCCTCTTGTGTGTGTGTGTGTGTGTGTGTGTGTGTGTGTGTGTGTGTGTGTGTGTGTGTGTGTGATAGCACATATGTGGATGTCAGAACACAGCTTACAGGAGTTGTTTATTTCTCCTAGAGATCAAGCTCAGGCCATTGTGTTTGGTGGTTGAGTCATCTCATTGGCCCTCTTGTGTGTGTGTGTGTGTGGTTTTAAAGACCCCTGTGTAGATGAGCCCTCTAGGCTTGCTAGCGTGTGTTTGTTGGCAGATTTCACAGGATAACCTGGACTTTGAAAGACCAATCATACAGAAGGAGACAGTGGCTGGGTGTGGTGAGGACTGCTTGTAATCCAAGTGCCAAGAACACCAGAGACAGGCAGATCTCTGGCTTTCACTGGCCAGCAAACCTAGCAAAATTGGCAAGTTTCAAACCAGAGAAATACCATGTTCCAAAAAAAAAAAAGAAAGAATGCCACATGGCCGTGGAGGTAGAGATCGGAGCACTGCATTTATACACCAAGGAGCACCAAGATCTCAGGAACGTGGTAGAAGCTGGGAGACAGAGAAGGGACAATCATCAAAACCCTCCAAAAGATCATGGCCCTGACCCCTGATCTCCAACTTGTGGCCTCCAGAGTGGAAGATCGGTTCCTGTTTTTAAGCTGACCAGTCTGTGGTGTTCTGTACAGGGCACCCAAGGACCCACGTACAGTGGCCACAGCACGATGAGCTACACATGTGTCTGTTCACTGAGTACCTGTTGAATACCTCCTGTGTGCCACACACACCATTCTCCTTCCATACGGGAAACTGCCGCCTCGGTGGGGACTTTACCTTTCACCTTTAAACCTGAAAACCAAGATGTGGACATTATCTGCCCAGCTTATCGCCCTGGCTAATTAGCAGCACCACCTAGAACTTAACTTAATTGGAAAACTGCAAAGTAATTTAGATATGATAACACTATCTCCAACAAGGAGACAGTCACTGGAGATGGGCAAGGACTTCTAGAAAGAGATACAGAGTTGCAAAATGAGACTGTTGGGTTTTTTTTTCATAACACAGTTTGTATTTTTTGTTGATCTCAACTTTTACTTCGTGTGTGTGCATGCACATGTGTGTGTGCACACTGTGTGTGTGTGTGTGTGTGTGTGTGTGTGTGTGTGTATGTGATTGGTGTTATTGTTGCTGTTGCTGTTGTACAGGACTATCCTCTGAGCCCAGCTGCCACAATCTTCAGGATGGGCCTGCTCCCAAAAAGATTATCACAGCAGGGCTCGTTGACTCTCGATGTCCCTTCTTGGAAGCAGAGGACAAGGAGGGTTGTGAGACCCTCAGCTGAGTATCCACCCCCTCCCAACAAGCTGTATGTAATTATGCCCTAACTGCTCATGGCCTCAAGGTCTCTGAGAGAGGCAAAAGGATGCAGGTGGGGATTAGAGGAGGGAGCACCATCATCCTGGGGACAGACCTTCCAGGGTGGCCACTTTAAGGTCACCCACCCTCCTGTCTGTAACTGTCACCCCTCACCCAATGTTCAACCTGATACACTCATTGGCTCCCCAGAGTGAACGTGGGTGGATCGGCTCCTGGGTTTGTCATTGTGGGCATCTCCCCCATGGAAGGAATTTTAGCAATATGTATGTGCTTATGTATGAGTGAGTACACGCATGTACAGGCCAGAAGTCAATCTTGGGTGATGTTCCACTTGATTTTTGAGACAGGGTCTCTTTAGCCTGGAGTTCACCAACTAGGCTAGTCTGGGTTGCCAGTGAGTCTCAGGGATCCCCCTGTCTCTGCCCCTCCAGCTGTCCTGGAACTCACTCTGTAGACCAGGCTGGCCTTGAACTCACACAGATCTGCCTGCCTTGCCTCCCTAGTGCTGAGATTAAGTGTGTGCACCACCACTGCTCAGCTTCATACCCAGTTTTTTAATGTGAGTTCTGGGCATTGGATTAGATCCTAATGATTACATGACCAGCCCTTTGCTGTGAGCCATCTCCCCAGCCTGCCATGTTTACTTGTTAACCTCGTGAATCCATCCTGTGGGATAGGCTGTCCCATGAAATGGGATACACACACACACACACACACACACACACACACACACACACACACACACACACACACAGACACGTGGGCACGTACATACACCCCACCCCTCCCACTGTTCCTGTGTTCAAACTCTACTTCACCACGGAGTATGATCCCCATCCACATGCACAAGTCAACAAGCCTCATAAAGCACTGGCTATGAGGGGATGAGATGTGATGTATGCAGAGTGCAGACACCAGGTCACTGAATGTGAATCTCCTTCCGTTAGCCCCAGGGTTCAAATTTCCCTTCCAAATGGAGTTGGTGGAGGCTGCTGGCTACCCCTGTGAATACCTGACCCTTCCAGGGCAAACAGGGGCTTTGTACACGTCAAGCCATGCCTCTTGCAGAGGTAGATCCCAGTGAGACCTCGCTGTCTGTCCACCAAGACTGTGGAGGAAGCCCAAGCGATCCCCAACTGCTGGGATTTTCTGTCCTCCGAGCATAACTGCCATTACCATCTTAGAGCAGCTGTGTCTACCTGCAAGCATTCCTCAGCAAGGTCAGGCCTGTGGTCGTTCCTTCACAGAGGGAGAGGTTGGGGTGTCATTAGACACCTACCCCCACTTGAGGTTGCAGGCACTCCCTCCCTCCTGCACCCTCTTACCAACTGCCTGTAATTCTTTTCTAGCTGCATGTGATCTCAGGTGGTGCAGTAGTATTGAGAAGGTAGAAGACTAGCTGTAGTGCGGAGCCTGTCCAAGCATCTTGGGGGAAAATGTCATCCATGCTTCACAGAGCTCTTTGGTGATGTAGCTGGGGCTCATCCATACTCCTAAAATCATGGGCTCACCAAGCTAGAATCACATGATCCTTTCTGGGTTGAATGGACATTTGTTCGTGACTCTCAGGAAATGCTTTTATATTATGTTTGTGTGTGTGTGTGTGTGTGTGTGTGTGTGTGTGTGTGTGTGTGTGTGTGTGTGTGAGCATGCCAAATGTCACATGCAGAGTCAGAAGACAACTTCAGGGAGTCAGTTCTCTCCTATCGTGTGGGTCCCAGGGATTGACCTCAGACTTGGTGGCAAGTGCCTTTACACCACTGAGCCATTGCCGGCCTACATATCTCGTGCCTAAGTTAAGACATTGCATCGAGCAACCTACAGGAGGTCCTGGCATGAGACGCTCTGTGCAATGCGTCTTCCTCTCTGTTCTTCTCATTTCCCTTTGAGCAACGCCAGCCTTCACACCTTTGACCTGTTGACAATTCTCCTCTCCCTTCTCTTCCCTTCCTTTCCTGTCAGCCATTCTCTCCTGCTACAGCCTCACAACACGCCTCTCACAGTCAGAGTCCCCTGTGTGGGGGCTGTGCTAGGGGACACTTGAGATAGCCCAGCTCTTCCTCTGTTAGGACCTCCCTCCTCATCTCCTCCAGTGGGCTACACCTAATCAATCACCCAGCAGGTCTCGGCTCTGTCTCTGGTCCTCGTGGAGGCCCTCTGTGTTGGCCCCTGTCCTCACCGTGCACTTACAGGCTTGCGGATTTCCCACTCCTTTCCTTTTCTCTGTCCACTCTCGCTGGACAGGAGTGGCCCATACTCGTGGAACTAATGAATGAGTGACTGAATGTGTGGGCCAATGCACACTTCTGTCATTCTTGGCCTTAGATGTTGTATCCCCTACACTACGGGTTAGTCATAATTGCCTCTGCCCCCTTAATCACATGTCAATGTTATCTTAATAGCTCTTCTGTTAGCTCAGCACTATCAACAGAACTTTCTGGAAATATTCTGTGACCGTCCAATGGGTGGATCCAGATCCCTTGAAACATGGTTGGTATGAATCAGGAAGTGACTTTTTAATTTAATTCCATTATGAGTCCTTCTTTCTTTCTCTTTGAGAGAGTTTCATGTAGTCCAGACTGAACCAAAATTCTCTATGGAACTAAGGCTGACCAAGAACACCTACTTCCTGCCTCCCCTTCCCCAGTGGTGGGATTACAGACATACACCATCACACTCAGTTTATGTGGTGCTGGAACTCAAAGCCAGGGGTTCATACACACGTGCTAGGCAGGCACTGGACCTGGGAACATCCCCATCCCTCACCGCAATTCATCTATATTCAAATTGAATGGCCACAGTTGGTGACTGGCTGTCACCCGAGTGCCTGCCCTGGACATTGTCTCCCAACTTAGATCCCATTGCTTATGAAATAAATTTCTACAAACCCTGTCTGGTCCGGTCCTAGCCACTTCCTCTCTCATCCCAGAGGAAGTAGAGACTCAAGTTCAGACAGAGTGAAGCTACGGTGGTTCAATGCCGGCTGCGGAGAGTACCCATCTCATGGGTCTGTCAGGCCAGGGCAAGGCACTGCCCCTACGGCTCCCCTGAAGAACTGACTCATAGAGAGTGCTCAGTGGGTGATGGCCACTGCTGTAAAGTGGGGACAAAAAACAAACAAAAAGAGCATGGCCATGTTTGTATGTGCACAACGTGCTGCTAACATGGGAACTGGCTTCCATGCTTTGCAGGGTAAATTGAGGTCTCAAGGGGCCGCAGTTATTTTTTTATTTTTATCTTTGAATGTATTTATTTACTTATGTACTTACTTTTTTGTTCATTTGTTGTGTGGGAGGGTATACATGCACAGTGCACACATGGAGGCTGGGGGACAACTTGTGGGAGTCAGATCTCTCTCTCCACCATGTGGGCCCTGGAGATTGAACCCAGGTCATCACGCAAGGGCCACAATTATTAAAGCCCAGGCTGGGAGCTTCAAACCCAAGTCTTCTATCTTTTAACAGAAAGCCTTCTCTTCTCACCCAATAGTGTTGTTTTCCCCCTGAGCCCCTGGTGTATCCCAGATACCTGTACAAGGATGTAACTTTCACAGTGTGGAATAAATAATTCTGGCATGTGTTTGGATATGACAGCAGCATAAACAGATAGGTTATCAAGGGGCTTACTAAAAATGTGGGGTAGAGAGGAGTGCTTTCTAAGAGAAGGGAGAAAAGATAATGGGCTTTGGGATTCTGACGTCACTGCACTCCACTTCAGAGCTAGGGAAAAGGAGGCTCAGAGAGAGGAGCGTGACCAGGCCCGCAGACACTCCAGGCCAGTGTCAGTCAAGCACTCCGGCTCTTCCTGTGGATGGGCTCCTCAGCTCCGGCTGTGCGCAGCAGAGTCATCTGGAGACGTTACTAGAACACTGGCCTCTGGCTCCGCTGAGATTCTGAGTCAGAGGGTCTGGAGCCCAGCCCAGCACCAGCACTTTGCAAGCTCTCGATAGGCAGGGGAGGAAGCACAGCCTGTTCTAGAACTCTCCGAAACCCTGAATGGTGGCTCTCAGCTCAGCCCCCACCCTCCTCCACAGCTGGGTATGTGAAGGCAGGCACCATGGACCCCTCTCTTTCTCTTTCTCCCCAAACTGTGTGTGTGTGTGTGTCTGTCTGTCTGTTTGTCTGTGTCTGTGTGTTTGCAGGTGAGTGGGTATGCCATCACGTGTGTAGGCCAGAGGACAGTTTTGGCAGTTGCTTTCTCAGGCACTGTCTACCTTATTTATTTATTTATTTATTTATTTATTTATTTATTTATTTATTTATTTATTTATTTATTTATGTTTGAAACATGGTCTCTCCTTAGCCTGGAACTCACCAAGGAGGCTAAACTGGTTGGCCCACAGCTAGGGAGCCGCCTGCCTCCACCTCCGTAGCACCGGGATTATAAACAGGCATAATATAATACATACTCAAGTAACATGAGTTCTGGGGATTGAACTCAAGGTCGGCCTCATGTTTGCAAGTCGAATACTTCACTGACCAATCCATCTCCCCAACCCCAAATCGTCTTTATTTTAGAATTCTATTTCATTACATAAAACATAGAAATTGTACACATGTGAGGTGTCCCGTGATGCTTAGGGGATCTCTCCACGTGTCGTGCAGTGTGGAACCCAGCTTGATCCTAGCCTTCTGTTACTCTGAGGGCATCACTCTGAGCAGCAGGAATCAAGACTTCAATTCCCACCCAGTGCTCTGAAAAATTCAATGTAGGTTTTAGGCAATGGCATCATATCAGGGTATGTGAATGTCAGGGACACCCTAGAGCCAAAGACAGTCATGGCTTCTCCCTCTTGACAGCCCAAGTTGAATTGAAGGGTTTCAGCTGGGCTGGCTGTCCAGCAAGCCCCAAAGATCCTCCTGTCTCTGTTCCCCAGTGCTGGGATTTATGTGGGTGCTTCAGGGGAACTCAGGTGCTCATGCCCACACAACAAGCCATGTCCCCAGGCCCTGAAGTTGTTTGGTGTTTTAATTATTCTTTGGTTCTTGATAAAAGCCTTTTCTTCCCTGTCTTTGTTTTTAAATGTGACACATTTTTTGTGCCCTTTTTCCAAAAAGAAAACCAATCAAGTGTCCATTCATATGATTTTTTAAGAGTGAGAAGTAACTAGGCCCTTGGTTAAACACACACACACACACACACACACACACACACACACACACACACACACACACACCTGCCACAATTGTGTTTGCAGAAGGTGAAGATGTCACCAACCCACACCATGCAGCAATGTGATCAATGCATTTGATGGTTGAAGAGCCTTGGCTGATCCTGATCATCTCCCTGATTCAACCATAAACACATCCAGTTCTCAGGATGGGCTAGCTCAGGCAACCTAACTCAGCAGAACGTACCGAATCCTCTCTGTCAACTGTAAGCAGAGCCTTCCTTGGGTAAGCTAAAAGTGAAAGCAGAGAGGAAGAGTTGGAAAAACACTAACAGGATTAAAGATTAGCAGTAACACATGGCTTGGGAACTGACCTTTGACCAAACGTTGTATAAATTACCCAGCAGTTTCTGGCAGCAGGCAGAAACACTGACTTGCGGAGAAGAAGGAGGCAGAGAAGAGAGGGAGTGTGGAGGGACAGATGTAAAGGAAGAGAGGGCAGGAAGACAGGAGCACACAGGGCATCATGTCCACTCCGGTAACATCCTCCTCACTGCCATCCTCCAGTTCCATGGAGATGATATTTGGCAGGAATAAGAAAGAACAACTGGAGCCAGTGTCAGCCAGAGTGACAGGTGAGACTTCTGGGTTGAGATGGGCATCTTTTTTTTTTTCTTTTCTTTATTATAAGCTGCTTTTGGAAGCCTGGTAACCCATTTATAGGGACAAGATAAGCCAAGATCCCAAAACCATCTCTGTGGTAAACTGGGTGTGTTTGCACAGGGTAACTCAGTTTCCAGGGAGAAAGCTGTTCCTTCTCAATGTCTCCCAAAGGATACCGGGAATGCTCTGATAGCCACAGTGCAAGTGGGGAGACCAGAGGACAGCTTACAGGAGTGGGGGTCTTTCCACCATGTGGGTCCCAGAAATTGAAGCCAGGTGTCAGGCTTGGATGCAAGGGTCTTTACCTGCTATGACATTTTGTTGGCCCTCAGGTGGCGTTTTCTAATTGAGGAATTACCTTAGACGTTGATGAAAACCTTCCCAGCTTTTTTGTATATGTTCTGTGATTATCATGGTAATATTCAATGTATCTATGTTAAATTGTATACAACATTTAGATGAATATTTAAATACAAAAGACAAATTTAAAGTATCATTATCTGAGTGTACTCCCCTCAAGTTTTTAAGCTTTTATTATCTTAAACCATGTGTGTATGTTTGTATCTGTGTCCAGGTATGTAAATATGAGTACAGGTATCTGGAAAAACCAGAGGTGTTAGATGCCCTGGAGCCTGAGTTACAGGTGGTTATGAGCTACAGTGGGTACCGGGAATCAAACTCAGGTCCTCTGGAGCTGGAAGAGCAGTGTGTGCTCCTAACCACTGCACCATCTTTCCAGATCCTCTCAAGTTTTCTTAAGTCAGATGTCTTAGTCAGGGCCACTAATGCTGTGATGAAACACCATGACCAAACCAAGTTGGGGAGGAAAGGGTGTATTTGGCTTACACTTCCACATCACGGTTCTTCATCATTGGAGGAAGCAGACCAGGAACTCAAACAGGGCAGGAACCTGGAGGCAGGAGCTGATGCAGAGGCCATGGAGGAGACCATGGAGAGGCCGTGCAACTTCCTGGCTTGCTCCCCATGGCTTGCTCTTCATGGACAGTGAAAGGAGAGAGCTGACCCCTGAAAGTTGTTCTCTGAACTCCACACACACTGAGGACAAAAGTCAGCCTTGGGTGTCATTCTCAAGATGTCATCCACTTCGTTTTTCGAAACAAGATCTCTCCCTGGCCTGGAGCTTGCCAGTTTGGCTAGACTGGCTGAGGAGTCTCAGGGATCTACCGTCTCCACCTCCCCAGCCCTGGGGTCACAAGCACGTGCCATCATGCCTGGGTTTTTTATATGGGTTCTGGGAGCCAAGCTCAGCACCTCCTGTTTGGGTGATGAGCACTTTTGGAGCCATCCCCTAGCTTCTAGAGTATTCTTCCATGCCTTAGTGAGGGAAATGTGCTCCCTCAAGACTGTAGGGCAGCATTGGGCTGCAGCACTGCCCCTAGCAAAGTGTGTTTGGAGCATCGATTCTTTCATCTCCTTAATGGACCGTGAGCAACTTCAGGCTGGGGATGGCATCTATTCTTCTTGGTCATCCTCAATGTCAGCAAACTACCAGCCCTATTGCACCATTTCTAGAAAGGACCGTGGAGTAAATGGACAGACAATGAGTAGTAATTAGCTCTAGGCACTCAGTTTCTTCCCAAAGCCCCCCACCTCCCCTGCTTCCCCCTTTTTTGGAGTTTTTCAGTTTGGTCGTGGAATCTAAAGAGTTCATCTGGCAACTAAACCATTTATCTTTTAACAGGCACAATTCCAGCATGGCTGCAGGGAACCCTGCTTCGAAATGGACCCGGGATGCACACAGTGGGGGACAGCAAATATAACCATTGGTTTGATGGCCTGGCCCTCCTCCACAGCTTCTCCATCAGAGATGGTGAGACCCCGGCATGAGTTTCCTGTTGCCGTGGCAACAAACACAAGGCAGACTCCAGGGCCTGAAACAACAGGAGTTTATTCTCTTTCTTTGGAGGGAGGGGGTGTCAGAAGTCTGAAACTGATGACACTTGGGGTAACGTCAAAGTATTGGCAGGGTTTCTTTCCTTCTGGAAGCTCTGGGGAGAACCCATTGCCTTGCTTCGCAAGATTTCAGACGCTGCCTATGCCCTTGGCTTGTGGCCCCATCCCTGTCTCATAGCATCCTGTATGTTTTTTCAACCTCTCTGTCTCTCTCTTTCTTCTCCTTCCCCTCTCCTCTCCTATCTTCCTCCTCCTTTTCTTCTTCCCACCCTCTCCTCCTCTTTTCTCCTCCACTTCTTGCTCTCTCTCACTCTCTCTACTCATCAGTACAACCTCGTTGACCATCCCTCCCCCCTCCGCCCCCCCCGCCCCCCCCCCGCCCCCGTCTCCCTCTTTCAAGGACTCTATAACGCCACCATGCCCAGTCAGGTAACCCCAATGCTTTAACGGAGTAAGACCCACCAAGTCCCTTCCCCCACGCTGGTTCTTCAGGGGCCCGGATGCAGGCTGATCTTGGGGAGAGCATCACCCAGCCTGCTGCCAACACCTCTGGGAAGATGCCCAAGGATCTCTGTCATTTCCACTTATGATCAAATCTGCCATGGGATGAGCAATGACAGGGAAGGTGACAGGCTGGGAACTCAGACATGCCTCTGATCCAAACAGGAGGAGAGCAGGCTGAGAAGAAGCCAGCTGAGCACAGTGCTTGCCCTAACCGTCATGGCAGTGTGTCCTGGGCCCCCTCCTATCAGGGCCTCCCACATCTGCCACCCAACCCTCCAAGTGTCTTCAGATTGCCACCCAGGCCTCTCATCTCCTCTGAAGCCTTCAGTCACCACCCCGCCCCGCCCCCATTGTGTAACAGTGGAGGTGGAAACACAGGATGTCAGCGTCTGTGTCCCCCCCCCCCATGTGCGGAGAAATTGGGGTTGGGGGGTAAAGAAGGAAATGCAGGTTGTTGTCCATTTTGTTTTGTGCATTTTATGGTGGAGCTTTCATTCTGTAGATTTTTGTTCCTTTTATTTTAGTTCTCAGGTAGGCGTGTATCAGATGTTGAACCTATCCTCATATCCCTCTATATGCTCTTTTTCTTCCCTCTCTCTTACCCCATTTGTTCCCCTAGACAGTTTCACTTCTACATTCTCTCTCTCTCTCTCTCTCTCTCTCTCTCTCTCTCTCTCCATATATATATAATACATGCATAATTGTATCTATATATATATATTGTATATATTATATATACATATGTAATTTTATGTAACTATATCTAGGAGCCACAAATGAGAGAAAACATACAATATTTATCTTCCTGAGTCCGACTCAATTCTCTTAATATAATAATCCCACCTCCAGCCATCTTCTTGAAAACGACCCAACTTCATTCTCTACAGTTGAAAGAAAATTGAATTGTATACACATACCGTATTTTCTTTACCCAGTCTTCTGTTGTCGGACACCTAGGCAGGCTCCATAACAGCTATTGTGAATGGAGGTGCAGTAAACATGGGTGTACAGGTGTCCCCTGGATGTGTTGCCTTAGAGTCCTTTGGGTAAATACCAGGAGTGGTATAACTTCACATGGCAGATCTAGTTTTAGTTTAGCTTTGTGGGTTTTTTTTTTTTTAAAGACTTATCTTTAATTATGTGTATGCTACTGCATCTGTGTGTGGGTATGTGCATGTGAATGCAGTACCCAAGGAGTCCAGGAGAGGGTGGTGGATCACCTTGAGCTCAAGTTAGAGGTGGTTGGGAGCCACCCAACGTGGGTGCTGGGAAGTGAACTCAGGTCGTCGGTAAGAACAGAAAGCACTCTTAACTATGGACCCATCTCTCCAGTCCTTATTTTTGGTTTTTGAGAAACCACCAACCGACTTCTAAAGTGGTTGGACTAGTTTTCATTCCCACAGGAGTGGATCCTGGCCAGGACTTGATTTCACGACCGCCAAGCTCACTGGGGTGAGATGCAGTCTCAGTGTAGCTTTGAATTTTATTCCTCTGATAGTTAGTGAGGTTGGACATCTTTTCATATGATTACTGGCATTTTATGTTGGTATTTCATGCTTTGCAAACCGCCTGATCATTTTATTAGCCCACTTATTTCTCTAAGGAAGTGTAGGGCACAATGGGCATGGCAGTGCACACCTTTAATCTCAGCACTTAGGAGACAGAAGCAGGAGAATCTCTGTGAGTCTGAGGCCGGCCTGGTCTTACGGAGCAAGTTCCAGGACAGCCAGGGCTACATAGTGACACCTTGTCTCAAACAAAAAACAAAAAAAGGAAAGGAAGGAAGGAAGGAAGGAAGGAAGGAAGGAAGGAAGGAAGGAAGGAAGGAAGGAAGGAAGGAAGGAAGAAATGGAGAGGAGCTGGAAAGATGGCTCAGTAGTTAAGAGCACTTGTTACTCTGGTGAAAGACTGAGTTCAGTTCCCAGCACCCACGTGATGGTTCCAGCCATCCATAATGCCTGTTTCAAAGGATTTGATGCCCTCTCATTATGGAAGCTGCATGAGTGTGTGTCACATACATACATGCCTACAAACACTCCCACACATAAATAAACATTTTAAAAAGTGAACAGGCAGACAAATGGTCTGTGGTCTTCCCCAGAGACCAACAGAAGTTAATGCTTTAAAAAACAGCAAAGACCAAGCATGATGGTGTACACCATTAATCCCAATGCTTGGAGAGGCAGGGGCAGGCGGATCACTTTAAGTTCGAGGCCAGCCTGGTCTACAGAGTGAGACCCTGTCTCAAAAAAATTAATTAAATTAAATTAAAAATAAAAATAAAATCCATCAAAGACTGGGTAAAAGAGAAGGAGCAGAGAAGAGGAAAGTTGGAGAAGGGTAGAGAATAGGTTCCTTTGTCTAAATCTAAAAGGACTTCAAAATAGAAAGTTTTGTTTAAAGTAGTGATGGTGAGTGATGCCAGGTCTCTGTCAGCAGAGAGACTGTTTCTAGGAGATAAAGTCATCCCACTAGGATTTGAATAATCATATGCACATGCATGTGTGAGAGTGTGTGTGATATGTGCACAGGGGTTTGTATTGTGAGCATGTGCATGTGATGTGTGTCAGGGTGTATGGGTACACACAAGTGTGTATAGTGTGTGTGCATACATGTATGTGTGGTGCATGTTGGGGGGTGTGGGAGTACACATGTATGTGTGATGTATGTTGGGGTGTATGTAGACACACAGCATTGTGGTGTGTGTCAGGATATGTGGTATACACAGTATGTGTGGTGTATATTGGAGTGTGTGAGTGCACACAAGTGTGTATGGTACATGTGTCAAAGTATGTGGGTATGTACACATGTGTGTGAGCACATGTTGCAGAATGTGTGTGTGTGTGTGGTTGTGTGTTGAAGTAGATGGGTGTACACAAGTGTGTGTGGTGTGTGTCAGAGTGTGTGGGTGCACATGTGTGTTTGGCTTATGATGTATATGTGGATACACACCCTCATGCCTACCTTAATCACAAGACTATCAGACTTGACCCAGTTCTTGAAGACACTAGGCAGAAGATTGCTGTTTACTCTGTCCCTTCAGATGGGATGCGGCTGCAGGGGGCTCAGGAGAGCAGGGTAGGCAGTGGCTGATGACTTTAATCTCACACTCGTTGTCCAGCGTCAGCCTTGAGCATTTCCAGAGCTACTTTCTCTCTGGGCCTCTAGTACTCTGGGATCCCACAGCTCCCTGTTTATAGGAAGTGGGTGGCCTGGCCCAAGAGTTTACATTTCAAGTGAAAAGAATTCACCTTTCAAGCCAAGCACTGGGGCCCAAAGGCCCTTAGCCAGTGCGTGTGGAGGGTGGCATCCAGAGAGAGTGACCAAAGAAGGACAGGCTGGCTCTAAAGTGGGTCTTGGTGCCGTGCGGCGCTTGGCTAAAGACCGACACCAGGCTCACCCTCCAGGCGAGCTTCCAGCTTTAAATATCAAGGGTTTTCCTTGACCATCCGGAATTTCAGCAGCCAACACACTTGTGTAAGTCACTTTTATCATTTCGATGAATACCTGACGGAAGAACTTACAGTGGAAGGAAGAATTCCTGTGGGACTCACAGCTCATCTTGGAAAGATTGGTGGCTGGAGAGAGAAGCACACCGCCATGCTGCTTCCACGGGCTCAAGACCCCAGCCCACAGGGTGCTCTTACCCACATTCAGAATGGCTCTTCCGTCCTCAGTCAAGCCTCTCCGGAGACAGCCTCTAAGATTTGTCCAGAGGCGTGTCTCTGAAGTGATCCTGAAGTTGATGGTGAAGGTGAACACACGTATACTGTGTACCCTGCAGCCAGATGCCTCACAGCATCTCATGGAAATGCTGACTCTGGGAGCTGGGAGAGGGCTACGTGAAGTCAGCCACAATCTCAGGATGGCTAGTGTTGCTAACATGGTCATCATTTCCCCTTAGGTGGAGAATGGACGTGGTTTTCATTGAAATGTATACTCAGTCCTTTGGAGAAAGATAAAAATACACCCCAGAGGAAAAAAAAGCCATTGGTGCTGTTAGGAGTCATTTGAGGGATTATCAGGGAGAGGGCTTGTTGGTGTGTGGGTGTTAGGCCTCATATCCCCTTTCTTAACTGAGATATCACCTGTATGAGATGGTCCATTCATAAAACTCTACCCAGCTGCGCATATGGAGTGTATTTTTAGTAGAGTCAAACTGGCTGTATCGCTGTGTTAAGACCCTGCCTAAGAGGGGCCATTTCTATGTTCATTACCAGTCTAGGAATCCATTGACTACTCACTAGTTGTATAACTTAAGACATTTAACCTCTCAACACGTCAGTTTTATTGGGTGAGAATGGATCTGTGGTTGCATTTGTACTTTATGTGCTAAGAAATTTTGCATTCAAAGTGTTATAACTTCTCTGATGTTGCTGTTACTTGGCAACTTACAGAAATGTTAGTTTCTGTTTATTCAGGACATTTCTTTTTATATTGATTTATTTGTGTGTATGTGTGTGTCAACACAAGTGCATGCATGCACCAAGGACATGGGGCAGGGGGGGGGTCAGTTCTCTCCTTCCACCATGTGGGTTCTGGGCATCAAACTTGGGTCATCAGATTTGCCAGCAGGTACTTTATGCACTGAGCCATTTCCCCCATCACCCCCTCCCCATCCTTTATTTTATTTTTATAACCCACTGAGTCTAAATCACAAGGCTCCTATGTGCATAGGTGTGGGGCCGTCCACTGGAGCCTGGGACACCTACAGGGATCACACCTCTACAGAGAACGGACTCTGCTTGCAGCTAACAACTGCCAGTAGCTCTTCAGCTGGGAGTGGGAGGGGGAAGGTTGTGAGGTCATCTCTGCGCATGTTGACTTGATGTCATACAGGGAAGCATAGCTCTTGAGTCTGAGTGCCCCAGTTCTACTGAGTCCAGAAGACCCTGTTTCAGCTCTGTCCTCCCCAGCCTCCAGCTCCTAAACTCTTTCTGCTGACTCTTCCTCAATGTTCCCCGAGTCTTGAGGGTGCTGACTCTTCCTCAATGTTCCCCGAATCTTGAGGGTGCTGACTCTTCCTCAATGTTCCCCGAGTCTTGAGGGTGGTGACTCGTCCTCAATGTTCCCCGAGTCTTGAGGGGAAAGGGTATAGTATAGCTGTCCCACTTACGGCTGAACAAGGAGACACTGCTTCTATGCAGGGAGCTAGTGTGGTTCTGGGTCCTGATGATAGGCCTGGGGGAGTTCCGACCCTCTGTGGATACACAGAATTGGGTGTTATGTCACTCCCCTACACCCGCTGCAACAGATACGAAATATTTCTCCAGGAGGCTGAGATTGCTGACACTGGCTTCTGAAGGTAGGTCCCCCAGCTGTGAATGAGGCCTCAGGGGTCAGCACAGCCTTCCCAACTAGTGCTCCGAATCTGTGTTTTCCCCAGACAAACACCACCATGGTGGAAGGCATTGCCAATGGCTAGGCCATACTGGGCAAGGTGACTGTTCCTGAGCCTCAGTTCCCTTGTGTGGAAATGGGGTATAAACAGGCACACTTACCATCTTCTTATGAGTCTCCAGTGACGCTCTAAGTGGTGTGGGTTAGAGATACAGCTGTTAATAGAGTGCTCCCCTAGCATAAACAGAGTCCTGGGTTTATTCCCAGCACCACATAAACATGGCCTAGCAGCATGGGCTTGTCATCCTAGCTCTTGGGAGATAGAGGCAGGAGGATCAGGAGTTCAAGGTCGTCCTTGGCTATAGTAAATTCAAGGTCTGCCTGGGCTACATAAGACATCCCCACACAGCACGCACGCACGCACCATAATACTGCCACTTTTTTTTTTTTTTTTTTTTTTTTGGTTTTTCGAGACAGGGTTTCTCTGTGCAGTTTTGCGCCTTTCCTGGAACTCACTTGGTAGACCAGGCTGGCCTCGAACTCAGAGATCCGCCTGCCTCTGCCTCCTGAGTGCTGGGACTAAAGGCGTGCGCCACCACCACCTGGCGACACCGCCACATTTTTTAATGTAAATGAACTTACACTCCAAATTCTCTTTTTAGTGTAGTTACGCACTTGCATGGAAGAGGCCTGTCTGGGTGACAAACCTCTTTCCGGCCCTCCAGGAAAGCTCCTAGAATGGCTGACATCAATTTCAAAGCCCCCGAAGGTGCCAGGCTGACCAGCGTCTGCTTCTTCCATTTCAGGGGAGGTCTTCTACAGGAGCAAATACTTGCAGAGCGACACCTACTGCGCCAACATCGAGGCCAACAAAATCGTGGTGTCCGAGTTCGGAACGATGGCCTACCCAGACCCCTGCAAAAACATCTTCTCCAAGTAACGTCCCCTTCTGAGTCTCAGCAAATGTCATGCTTTTTTGATATCTTTGGTGGTCAAAACAGCCCATATTTTCTCCTCTAGTAGTTTTCTTCAGGGTAGATAAACTCCGTGTGGCTGACCTGTGACCGTGGACACTGTGTGATTCGTGATCGTTGGAGGCCAAGGGCAGTTGACAAATTGTCAGATGTTCTCCTGCCCGGCTGGTGGGAGAGCGCTGGGACATTATCAATCAAAATGACAAATGTGTGTTCCCTTTGGTCTAGAGATACACTTGCTCCTGTCTGCAATGACAAACGGGCAAAGTTATTCCTGGCTGCGTCATTTGTTATGATACATGCTGCAAACAACCCAAACGTCATTGCCAGAAGTCTGGTTGATCACATGACACTAAAAAAGCATACAAAAATGCCCCAGTCGGGCAGAGAAGAAGTGAGGCTGCTGGCTATGATGTACAAAAATATTCTAAGAGGCATTAAGTTAAAAAGTTGTTTGTTTATTTGTTTGTTTGTTTGTAAGTCAGGGCAGGGCTGAGGAGATGGCTAGTGGGTGAGAGCACTTGTTGAGAGAAAGCGTGAAGTCTTGACTTCAAATCCCCAGAACTGCTAAGTACAGTCACAAGCATGCCTGTAACCCTAGCATAGTGTGAGAAGGAGACAGATAGATTGCAGGGATTTGCTGAGTGCCAGCCGAACTCCAGCTCTAAAGGGAGACCTTGCCTCAAGAGAGTATGGTAGAAAGTGAGACGCAGGACACCTGATGTCTCCTCTGGCCCACTGTGCACACACATGGGTACATGCACCTGTACACATACATGTGCTGAACTGCACACTTTTTTTTTTTTTTTAAGCAAGGTTCATCAATGTGTTCTCTGTTCAGGGAGAAAAAAAAGAAAGAAGTCTAGGTGTATTTTTGCTTCCACCGGGCATAAAGCCATCAGCTGTGGGAAGCTGACGAATGAGGGGGTGGGGAGATTTTTCTGGGACACACCTGAATCCATTTGGGTTATGAAGCAGATGCATGTGTTACACACTCAACGATTAAATCCTTGGCTAGAGTCAGACACACTTCAGAGAGCTGTGAAAAGATTCGGGTGGGCTGACCAAAGATAGGAAGGCTGCTTCTGCTTTTCCAGGGCTGACATCATCCGTCCCTACAACAGGGCGAGTCGCCCTTGCAGATGGGCTGAGCTGGGGAGGTGTCAACAGAGAAAAGGGAGTGGACTGGAAGGACTTCAAATCCACACCTGGAGCGGGATCCCTGCAGTTGCCTCCTCGGTCGGTAGGCGGAGCACCACTCAACACTTGTGTCCATCGTTGCCAGTTGTACCGATAAACCGCCTTGGATTCTCTTTCTTCCTGTTTGCAGTTTGGCAAAATGAACCATGAGTCTTAACTAACATGAGTTTGTTTTCTTTTTTACCAAAACTAATTCCAGGGCTGAGGATGTAGCTCAGTTAGTAGAGTGTTTACACAAAGCCCTGGGTTCAATCCCAGCACAAGCTTAAACCAGATGTGATGGACCAATGCTCTATGTCTGGACAGAGTCTCTCACTGAAGACAGAGCTAGCTACTAAGCAGGCGAGTTCCCGGGAATCCTCTTGTCTCCCCCTCACACAGCTCTTGGGTTGCAGGCATGTGTGTGACCATGCCTAGCCAAGAGGTGGCAGCAGGATGGTCAGAAGTTCAAGGACATCCTTGGGCACATAGCGAGTTTCAGGCTAGCCTGGGACAAATGAACCCTTGTTTCAAAAGAAAAACAATCAAAAACAAAAAACCACAAGTAACTTCTTGACAAATTTGAATACTCAGTGAAAACTCAGGTTCTGCCAAAGCAGAGATTCACTGTTTTGCTAGGTCTGGGGTGGGTATTATGGGTACGTGTCTGATATCTGTATGGCTGCTTAAAGTAGTTGGGAGCCTATCAGCTCCTGCTGGCTCTAGGTAAAGAGCGCCCTGCACTTTTGACACTCGGGAGGAGTGTCACGTGACCACTTGCCCCAGCACCTCACTTGCTGGTGAGTCCAGGTTGTGGAATGTGTGGGGAACCTGATACCTGAGTCCTCCAGATTCCTCGGGTGACCCCTTGAGACCCACAGTCTTTTCTCCATCGCTGAAGCAGAACGTGTTAAACGGTGAGAAGGGGAGTCGCAGAGAGCAGGGCTCCCCAGACACAGCCACTAACACCACCCCCTTTCTTCGCAGAGCTTTCTCCTACTTGTCCCACACCATCCCCGATTTCACGGACAACTGCCTGATCAATATCATGAAGTGCGGAGATGACTTCTATGCCACCACAGAGACCAACTACATCAGGAAAATCAACCCCCAGACTCTTGAGACCCTGGAGAAGGTATCACAGGCTTACAGTCAGCATCCATTTCTGACCCAGGAAAGGAAGCCCACTCCCCACCCCCAGGGGGAACACATGCATGATGGGGGTCCCAAAGATGATTCCACCTACTGGACGCTCTAGCCATCTTATTGGATAAACTCTATGATGTCCACGCAGTGAAATCTCCTCAGGATGCCTTTCTCATGTGTCCCCATGGGGCTGGAGAGATGGCTCAGTGGTTAAAAGCATGTACTGCTCTTAGAGATAATCTGAGTTCAGTTCTGAGCACCCAGGTTGGGTGGATTACAACCATTTGTAGCTCCAACTTGAGGGGAATTGGATGCCCCCTTCTGGCCTGCATGGGTACTGCACTCATATGTATGCATATACACACATGCACACACACACACACACACACACACACACACACACACACACACAATTTTAAAAATAAATCTTTAGAATATATCCCCATCCCTAAAAGTGGTGCAGACAAACTGGCTTAAAATAACAGAGACTTGCTATCTTGCATTTATGGAGGCCACAATTCTAAATTCAAGCTGTCAGTAGGGCCAGGCTCTGACAGTTTGTAGAGGAGTATCCTTCCTGTGTTTCCCAGCGCAACTTATTTCCAATCCTCAATGTTCCTCAGCTCATAGACTCATCACTTTAGTCTCCATCTCCTGGGTCCCATGGTATTATTCCCTTTGTGTCTGTGTGCTCCGATTTCCCATGTTCTATGAGCACACAAGTCATGAGGTCACAGGCTGCTCTCTTATGGTATGACATCATCTTGTGATTACACATTCAAATATGCTACTGTCAAGTGAGGTCCCATTCACAGCACAGGGCTTAGGACTTCCTCCTGTCTGTTTGGAAGGCACTCAGAACCATAGTTCTTAGGACCCAGAGGTTCTACCCACAGTGACCTGCAGAGGGAGGTATTACTCAGAGAGCAAGGGCACCGGAGACAGAACCGCTTCCTGGGAAGCACTGGGCCAATGTTCTCGTGAAAATCAATAGACCCTGTTTCAGTTTGCTCCAGCTGGTTCTTCAAAGCCACAATGTTGTCATAAGGCGTTTGAACGATCTGCTAAATTGAACACTTTTCTTAGCTGGGAATTTACGTCCTGTTCCGTGTAAACTAGGTGGCAAGGGCCCAACTGAGGCATGCTGGGAAATACCCAAAGGGCCAGAGTCCTGCCTAACGCTTGGCTGGCTGTGTTATTCTGGAGAAGAAGGGCAAACAGCTAGTCCCTGGCCATCCTGTTGTTCTTTGTCTGTGGTCTGTTCTGAGCAGGGTTCATAGTTCAACTTGTTAGTAGAATTCATGATTTTTAGTAAATGGTTTTATAGCCTCTGTTTCCAGAGTAGCACCATGAGAGGCCTGGAGAGCTAGCTGCCTCTCTGCCTCTGTGGGCTCCAGCAGGGGTGAATTTAAATGACTTAATGGGATCAGCACAGAGCAGTGGCTGAAGCGGGAAGATGAAAATCTACCTGCCCTGATCATTGTTTGGAGCCTTCTGTCATGAGGATTATGACCTGTCACTGTGCTGAGGATCCTGACAAGACCAGAATATGGGATGGGAACCACAGGCACTCACAGACACACACACACACACACGCACGCACGCACGCACGCACGCACGCACGCACGCACGCGCGCGCGCAAGCCTGCTCACTAGCTTCTCTCAACTGATTAGTTGCAGAAGCACCTCCTAATGCAAGGTCACATCAGGTCATGAGACTAGACATCTCTTTTGTTTTGTTTTGTTTTGTTTTTTTCCAGACAGGGTTTCATCATGTAGCCTTGGCCATCCTAGAACTATCTCTGCAGACCAGACTGGCCTAGAACTCACAGAGATCTGCCTGCCTTGAGTGCTGGAATTAAAGTTGTGTGCCACCACCACCACCACCTGGCTAAGACATCTCTTTCAAGGCAAATTATGCCTTTATTTTCAATCAGGAGATATGCAGGAGATCCACCTTTCTAGACTTAGGCTTAGTCAGGTGCTCATGGTATTCCATCTTCTCTTCTTCTGAAAATGGAGTAAGTGGCTATTGTATTTTACAGGTTGATTACCGGAAGTATGTGGCTGTAAACCTAGCAACCTCACACCCTCATTATGATGCAGCTGGAAATGTCCTTAACATGGGCACATCCATTGTGGACAAAGGACGGACAAAATATGTAATATTCAAGATCCCTGCCACAGCACCAGGTAGGTGGCCCTGGGAGTCTAACAAATCAAAGACAATTGAGGGATCCTTGCTGATGAGTTCCGATTTGTGTTTGTGACACACTGCTCAGTGCAGAACTTTCCTTCACAGATTATTCAGATGACCTTAAATTCAGTTTTGTCATTCAGGCAAATTAAAAAATTCTTTTGGGAATAGCTCAGTTTCCTCCTTTAACATGAAAGAGACATTTCTGAGGTTATTTTGGATAAAGGAAATCCTGTCACTATTTTTAACCTCTTGGTTTTTAGGCTCCAATTCATGAGTTCACTAATTTTCTACCTACTCATCTATTCACCTATTTATCCATCCATCTACCCATTCATCTACTCACCTACCCACTCAATCACCCATCCATCCACCCATCTATCCAACTATTCGTTTATCCATCCATCTATTTATTTATCCACCCACTCATCTATCCATTCATCTACTCACCTGTCACTCAACCATCCATTTACCCCTCTATGCACCTACCAACTAAACCATCCATCCATCTTTCCATTTATCCACTTCTGTGTACTCAATCATCTATCTATCCATCCATCAATTTAGCATATTCTAACTTTTTCTCTAAGTATGAACTAGTCATTTTTCAAAGTCTCCTGACAAACTTTTATATGCCAAGATCATGCCACCCCCTCCAACCTGTAGCCAGGCTCCCAGGGCTTAGAGTTGGAGTGCTTAGCCCTGCTGGGATCCACTCCAGATCCACACCCTGTTCCCGGGGCCTTCTGGACCTCCTCCTCCTCTTAGGGCCGGGTCCTGGAGCAAAGCCCAAGCCAGTGATTGCATGTTCCTGAGGGGGAAGAGGGTGAGGCTCCCAACCTATGTTTGTCTAGGACCCTCCTGGTTGCCGCACCCAGCCGATGAGGCCTTAAAGGGTGTTTGACCTGACCTTCTGGCCTAGGCAAGGAGTTTCTGTCTGTGACCCTGAAAGTCACTGCCTGCTCCCTACCCCTACAGTTTGTAGAAAACTATCAGGCTGTGCCAGAAGCTGGAAACACAGCACACGCCCCCCACCCCAAGGTCAAAGGGTGGCATGAATATTATTAAGTGAAACTGAAGTTACTTGGGCTGGCGAAGGATGTGTGATCCAGTCCTGCATTCTAGAGTGTCAGCTGGGGTCTTCTGGGCATTTTTTATTTGCTACCTCATATGACAAGGGACCGTGAGGCTCAGCAGATTAGGTGACAGTGACATGGTGTGGGTCACATGGCTTACAGGAGCCCAGCCATCATGCAAGAGGCAGTCTCGACTTCCTGCTGGTGCAGGGGCATTCCTGCTCTGCATCCCAGAGCAGGGCCTTTCATCTGTGGTCTGTGTTCTTCCTCGTTGGAGAAAACTAGCCCACAACCGCACAGCATCCCCTCCCACCGGCCAGCTGTTTACAGTGTGCACAGGTGGCCACAGAGAGGTGGGGACATTGACAGGGATCTCATTATAAATCAGCCCCAGGACTGGGTGGGGAAGCCTTGTGCCCAAGGCTGATTCATGCTCACAAAGGACTCAAAAAACAGAACACACACACAGCAATGGCCTCGAGTGCCATGAGAACTGACGTTGTGAACTGTGAACTTGTGAACTGCAGTTAGAACTGGGGGTGGGCATGGACCTTCCCACCCCTGCCCCATGCCTCATTTGTGTGTGTGTGTGTGTGTGTGTGTTGTTGTTGTTGTTGTTGTTGTTTTGTTTTGTTTTTTTTTGCTTTTCTGGGTGTATTTCTCCCTAGTAACATAGAAAGTCAAGGCTATGACTTGGATCCTAGACCCATTCACCTCATTTGCCCGTGTGTGAAGTGGGCATGGCACAGTTTTGCTTAATTGGCATAGTAGGTGTAAAAGTCCCTCACGGCTGGATGGAGGCACGGCCCTGTCAGGAGAACCTAGCCTTGCAAGTGTGAGGATTTGAGTTTGGTCCCCAGAGCCTGTGTAGAAAGCCAGATGTAGTGACACACACCAGTCATCTTAGCACTGGAGAGGCAGAGATGGGTGAATTCCTAGGGCTCACTGGTCTAATGTGTGGGCTCCAGGTCCTAGTGAGAATCCCTGTCGGGGGGAAAAAGCAAGGAGGACATGCCTCAGAAGGAATGACAGACAGCTCAGGTCGTCCTCTGGGCCTGTGCATGCACACACACCTGCCTCCCCTCTGAGACACAGAGGAGCCTCACAATGGGTAGCTAGTTAGTCCTCTGCTGTGTGTTTTGTTATGGGTAGTGTTAGAACAATGGATAGAAATCCCATGGAACGCTTTGTGTGTGTTGGCTCCCCCCAAAACACAGGGGCTTAAGTCTGGGAAGTTCACGTGCCCCTGGGAGACTTGGTAGACATGCGGCCTGGGGCCTTGCCCCAGGAACACATTAAACTCTGCATTTAATCACCATCCCAAGATTCACAGGTACGTTCAAACATGAGAAACATGGCTCTGCAGCTTCTATTTCTGCCAAATGACCATCAGGAACTATTTAAGGTCCTGAGAACCACCTCCCTGGTGTCAGTCACAGAGGCTCAGCTGGGCTACTGTCCCTGGAAGCAGAAACAGTCAGCCTGGCACAGAAGGCAGTGGGTGTGGCCGTGTTCCGCGGAAGACTGTATTTGTAAAAGCAGCGGGAGGCTTAGTTTAGTTCCCCAGGCTGGAGTAGGGACCGTTGGGTCCCCAGGGTCTCCCTGGGTGAGGTAGTGGTTTTTCAGGCTGGAGACCCAGAGTTCGCTCTGGCAAGTGGGCTCTAGGGTGAGTCTCTCAAGTCCTGGTACCTGGTCTTGTGGGCCCTTCATCAAAGGTTCTCCTGAGGACACGGTTGGCGTGTAGGTGATAGTGCTGTCCTGCTACGTTCTCAGGTTTGCTCTTCTCCAGGCACCAAGAAGAAAGGGAAGAGCCCCCTGAAGCACATGGAAGTATTCTGCTCCATCCCCGCTCGCTCGCTGCTCTCCCCCAGCTACTACCACAGCTTTGGCGTCACAGAGAACTACGTGATCTTTCTGGAGCAGCCTTTTAAGTTGGATATCCTCAAGATGGCCACCGCGTACGTGCGGGGGGTGAGCTGGGCTTCCTGCATGTCCTTCCACGGGGAGGACAAGGTGAGACCTTCCTGTCTATCTACCCCATGCCAGGATCACCGAGGAGGCCACCCTGAGGGATGCTGGCAGAACATTAGCTACCGTTTAGTGGCTCCGCGGGCAGCTGCCACCGTCTGGAGCGTTCTAGAGCTGGGGTGGGTTCATTAAAGTGGTTCTGAGTGAGAACATCCCTACTCCTAAATGCAGACTGTCCTGGGAACAGGATGTGATCTTGGGCAAACAAACTTTCCCCCCACCCCAAACCATCTCCACATGCACAGCTGCTCGCTATAGGACCAAGACCCCATCCATAGCTAGGGCCTGCACAGCCTCTGTCATCCACTCAGCACCTCACCTCTGCTCTTGTCATACAATGTTGGCATACTGAGTCGGGGTATCAGTTGAGCGTAGATATCAGAATAACCCTGGGTTCCACAGATGTTGAGTGGAAGGAAACATCTCCTTCAGTGAGAGACACATGAGTGTTCCATGCATGTGTACATACATGAGTGTGTGCATGTATGTGCGTGCATGAATGGATAAGTATATATATGTATATGTACTTATGTATGTATGTATTTGCTGTTGCTACTCTTGACAAATGTCCGGTAATTCTCAGTGTTATCTGTTCAAATAACACACGTATAGAAAGCCGAATATAAAATTCCTTTCCTGGGCTAGAAATGTAGTTCAGCTGGTAGAGTGCTGGCCTGGCATACACGAAGCCCTGGGTTCAATTCCCAGTACTGTATGAACTGGGCATGGTGGTGCATGCCTGTAATCCCAGCGCTCAGAGGAGGTGGAGACAGGAGGATTGAGAGTTTAGGGTCATCCTCAGCTACACAGCATGTTCAAGGCTAGCTTGGGCTACATGAGACCTTGTTTCAAAATTATATATATATATTTTTTAAATCCCCTTCTCACCAGACCCCCCCACCACCGTCCCTCCTCCTCCTCTCCCTTCCTGCTCCTCATCTGGAGAAAGTCGCCCTTCTCCATTGACTGTCCACACTGGAGTTTTCCGGACACTCACACCCACTTTCATTTACAGGTGCAAATATGGCGGCTAGCCACCCCCTCTAAGGCCCATCCTCTGCCTCCTCAGGAGGAGAATGAGGTAGATGAGGTCCACTGCTGCTTAAACCTTCTAGCAGTTTCTCATATTTCTCAGAATAACATTCAAGGGTTCCATTCACCAGACCTCAGTCCCCTTCTACTACGAAGTCCCTACTAAGGGCCTCCACGTCTTCTGTTTCTCCTGGAATAAGATGGCTTCCTCCCTCACTGGTCTAGCTCCCAAAGCCTTCTTTCCTGAGCCTATGGGCAGGAAATCCCACACTGGCTTTCCCTAGTTCCCACCACAACTGCATTTTTCTTGAGCATGCCCTTCGTGTGTTACAGATGTTATGTTTCTTGTGGGTTTCACCTCACTCATCTACACAGTTCTTGAGAGGACTGGCTTTTTGTCTCTATGTCACTTTGCCTCTATGGTTCCCAAAGAAATGCCAGGTACTCAGAAGGGTTTCTGTATTTGTAGCATGAATGAACAGGACAGAGAAGCCAGCTCAAGTTGAATACACCCTACAGCATCTCCAGAGACACCAGAGCTCTCCTACTGCCAGGAACTTGGAGACCTGTAAGCCTGAAATCTGAGGCTCTGGTGAGGCTCTGGGCTCGAGGGTCCCAGACTCTAAAGTCAGTTGGGAGTAAACACTTTGACTAAAAAAAAAAAGTGTCTGGCCTGGGGTTAGGGTCAGAGGGAAGACAATGCCTAAACCAATCACCCCCATGCTCACCTGTCCACATTGACGCTCCCCACCCCCATGATGTCAGAGCTCTCCTCGGGCCTCTGGGAGAGGGAAGAAAACAACCAGCCCAAAGAAGCCACCTCCGCCTTCAGGAAGGAAGTTAAGCCAGACCTGCCAAAAGAGAACAGAGAGAGACAGAGAGAGAGGAGAGGAGAGAGAGAGAGAGAGAAAGAGAGAGAGAGAGAGAGAGAGAGAGAGAGAGAGAGAGAGAGAGACATAGAGAGACAGAGACAGAGACAGAGAGAGACAGAGAGAGACAGAGAGAGACAGAGGGGGGTGTTGTATCAGACAACTGACCTGCAGAGCTAGCTAATTACCCCCCCCCGGGGGGATTCCAGCCTGGGGTACACAGCCAGGCCACGGGGGCAGATGCAGCCCCCTAGCCAGACATGGGTTCACTCCACTGCAGCCCTGAGGACAGGTCGGGTGGGTGTGACCAGCAGCCCTGGGAAGTGGGTTGTGCACTGCCCTGTGCCGTGCAGGAGAGGGGACCGAAGAGCCAAGTCTGAGGACTCTAGCCTCCTATGGAGCAGGTCCGCCCTGTACCCCTACAGGTCCCACCAGCAGGGTTATCCCCAGGGACCGGCTCTGTCACTAGAATCACAACAGTGCACTCTTGGGACCCTCCCCAAAGGCTGCCCGGGGACCTTGGTGGTAGAGCTGCCCTCCTGTGGCCTGGATGTCACAGAAATGCCACAGGGCGGTTCCATTCACTGAAGGCTCTTACCTGCCGGTCAGTTAGGCAGGATTTTTTTGTTTTCTTTTGATTTTTACTTATTTAATTGTGTATGTGTGTTCCTGTGTGTGTGTGTGTGTGTGTGTGTGTGTGTGTGTGTGTGTGTGCATGTCTGTGATACCTTAGGATGCCACCTGCCTTGTTTTTTGAAACAGTGTCTCTTACTGGCCTGTGGCTTGCTAATTAAGCCAGAAAGCACCATGGATGGGGGATCTGGTCGTCTCTGCTCCAGCCCAAGTACTGGGATTCCAGGTGTGCACCACCACTCCTGGCTTTTACACGTGTGTGCTGGGGCTCACACTCACGTCCTCAGGCTTGTACAGCAAGCTCTTTACCACCTGAGTCATCTCCCCTGCCCCTTGTCTTCACTTTTATTAACCAACACTCATCATATAAAGTGATGGATTTATACCGATATTTTCACTCAACAGTATCCTGTACTTGGACTCTGTTCATCCCCTGCTCACTCTCTACTTTCATTCACATACACAAAATACATAAATGTGGAAAATAAAACTTCATCTATGTATGGACAGCTTGGCTGATTTCACAATTTGGCCATTGTGAATAGCACTTCCTGGCATTTGAGGTGGGTACAGGGCTCGGAATGGAGAAAGGGATATCCACATGGCCACAGGTGAGGGCAGGCCTGGGTGTTGAGGCGTCACCGTATAACAGAGAGTGAGCTGACCAGTGGGAGGGTGTCTTCTTTCAGACTTACATTCACATCATCGACCAGAGGACCAGAAAGCCTGTGCCAACCAAGTTCTACACGGACCCCATGGTGGTCTTCCATCATGTCAATGCCTATGAGGAGGACGGCTGTGTCCTGTTTGACGTCGTCGCCTACGAGGACAGCAGCCTCTATCAGCTCTTCTACCTGGCCAACCTGAACCAGAACTTCGAGGAGAATTGCAAGATGACCTCAATGCCCACTCTCAGGAGGTTTGCTGTGCCCCTCCATGTGGACAAGGTAGTGTATTCTCTGTTTTCTGGACAGCCCTGGACCTGGGCGAAAATTTTCCTTGGCACTGAATTTCCAAATGAACTAACTGAGCTTTGTTGTTGTTGTTGTTGTTGTTGTTATTTTGGTGTTGTTGTTGTTGTTTTGCTTTGCTTTGAAGTACAAAGGATGGAACCCAGGGCCTCACACATAACAGACAAATTCTTCTTGGGCAATATATCCCTGCCCCAGCCCTGAACTATTTGAAAATTTTTTTTTCATTGTTTTCCTAAAAGCAGCTATGTTCTGTAGAAACATTAGAAAATATAAGTAAGAAAAAAGGAAAGTCCTTTTCAACCTGGCTGGGAGTGGTAACATAGGCTGTGTTGCCAGCACTGGGGAGGTTGAGGTCAGCCTCGATTACATACCCAGACCTTGTCTCAAACAAACGAATAATCCTCATTAAACCCACCATGCAAGATGGTCACTGTGGATGCGTTTGTGTCGACTCCAGTCTCTTTGGATACATATTACATATGTGTAGAGATACATACACATGTGTATATGTATATTTTAATTGCATCTTTTTAACAGTTTTATTGAGAGATAATCCACACACTACAGACTTCATCCATTTATTCAATTCATTGCCCTTTGCTATAGTCAGAGTTGAGCATCCATCCCCATCCTCAGTTTTGAACATTTCCCACCCTTAGAGAAATCCCATACCCTTGGCCCCTTGGCCACCATCTCCCAGAAACTCTCCTCTGACCCCAGGCAACCATGGATCTCCTCCCAGCCTTCAAGGCATCGCCTGTCCAAACACATTATGCTGGCAGACTGTGACGGCACCCGGCCAGGCTCCACTGGCTTCTCTCACTCAGCGGTGTTTTCTGCTTTGCCCCTATGGCAGTGTGTATCCACACTCCGTTTTCTCTCGTGGCCAAGTGTGTGCATGATGCCTTGCCTTCTGCCTTTTATATTAATTATACACTGGGGCACCTCTATGCTCTCATCTTAAATATTCAGCTAATGGTCCAGGGCAGGGATCCATCATTGCCAGCTTGCATGATTTCCCTGCTGATGAACTATCGTTCTTAACACGGTGCCTGACCCCCAGGACAGGAGTCCTCCTCAATCAGGGTGATGCTGTCATGGCTCTGAGCAGAAGGAAGCTTCTGGCCCCAGAACTCACTGACTTCATGATATAATTAATTTAAATGGAACCAAATTGAACTCAATTAAAATGTGGCGGCTCCCGTTTAACTAAAGGAGAGCTGTGTGCCAGGTGCTTGGCTGTGCGTTTTATCTCTTTGTTTATTTTACATCACTTAATGACCAAAACAATTTATGGGAAAGGTTGAAAGCCTTGATTTACAGTTGAAAAAACTGAGAATCAAAGAGATAAAGGAATGTGTCCCAGGCCACAGTGCAAGGTTAGAACCTGGACCAGTCACTAAATGTGTCTCTGTAACTGCGAAGAGACAGGAATTCAGTTGTTCAGCCTGCAGGCCTTACACCTGGAGAGCAGTTCTCCACAACTCAGGGAGCCCTTTCCCACCCTCACCTCTGGGTTTCTGTAGTACAGGGATTCAGCCCAACTCCTGTTCATGGGGCAGAAGAGTCAGGGTTTGTCCCCAGGTTTGTGTGTCTCCAAATTCTGGCTCTTTCCTCTCTAACACTTTGCTCTGTCGTGTGTCTCTGCCATAGCTGGTGCCACATCTCACATAACTCACATTTCACATCCATAACATCTTTGTTGTTGTTTTAATCAACTCCCTGGTAATTAAGCCATGTGAAAGGGAACATGTCACTCCCCAGAGAAAGCAGCACCGTCTGCTGTAAAGTGGAGAGGAGTGTGCAAATGAGATCTGAGAGTCCAGAGGGGGTCTGTAGTTCCAGTTAGGGCTGCCTCCTCCCAAGGCCTGACTTTGGAAAATAAATTTAGGGTTGGGGGTTGTCCTAGCTGAGGTTTCTATTGCTGCGACAAAAAGTCAAGTTGAAGATGAAAAGTTTTTTTGTTTTTTGTTTTTGTTTTTGTTTTTTGACTGCACTTCCACATCATAGTCCAGCACTGAAGGAGGGCAGGACAGGAACTCAAACAGGGCAGGAACCTGGAGGCAGGAGCTGATGCAGAGGCTGTGGAGGGCTGCTGCTTACCGGCTTGCTCCCCATGGCTTGCTCAGCCTGCTTTCTTACAGAACCCAGGACCACCTTATAGTGCCCAGGGATGGCACCGCCCACCATGGGCGGAGCCCGCCCCCACTCATCACTAATTAAGAAAATGCCTTACAGCCAGATCTTATGGAGGCATTTTCTCAACTGAGGTTCCCTCCTTTCAGATAGCTCTAATGTGTGTCACGGTGACATAAACCTAGCCAGGACAGGGGTGTTAGTTAGGGGTAGAAAGAATGCTTATCCAGTGAGGCTCTGAGTTTGATCCCTGCTGTGACACTGGACAAGAAAGAAAGATGCCAAACAGCCGGGCATGGTGGCCCATGCCTGTAACCCCAGCACTCGGGAGGCTAAGGCAGGGGGGTTGCAAGGTCAAGCCTAGGTCAGTAGACTAACTGGTGAGACCTTCTTAAAAGATTTTTGTTGTTGTTGTTGTTTTCATTGGAAAAAAAGGAAGGAAGTAGGCAATGGACTACTCATGGTGCTGGTCTGTAATCCCAGCTACTCAGGAGGCTGAGGCAGGAAAATCTGAAGTTTTAAGAACAAACTTGGGCAGCTCAGTGAGACTCTACCTCAAAATAAAAATAAATCTAAAAATCAGGACAGAGGTTTAGTACAACTCAATGGCAGTATGCTTGCCCAGCACACATGAGGCCCTAGGTTCAATTGTTTCACAGTTCTACTAAAATGTAGGGGGGGGGGCACTTAAAAGTATCAGAAGGCATTAGCTTCCCACCCTCATGATAAGGGCTATTTGGGTGGCCACTGGCACCGCATAAAATCGCCCCAGCCCTGGCCTCTGCACCCTTCATACTGGGAAAGCCACAACGCAACACTGAGGACTGTCTTCTGGTCCAGGAAGAACAGGGTGTCACAGAGCACCCAGGGCATGAGTCACGAGGCTGAACTCAGCCCAGGGCTGATGCCAGAAGAGGGACATGTTCTCTCCCTGCCCCCACCTAAGGTTTTACACCCTTTGATCACAGGGGGGAAATGGCTACTTCCTCAGAACCAAGCTTGGATGGTTTGTGTGCGTGTGTCTTTAAAAGCCACCTTGTAGCCACCGGGTGCTTTGAAATCGGCAAAGAAGAGCAAACCCTCGGATGGGTGGCTCTGGCCACGCTGCTTAATTGCTGTTTATTGTCCCTTAAAGATGGCTTCTTGGCTTTCAAGTCACTCAGCTGCCTGGACGGACACAAATGGGAAAGTTGGGTAGGTGGACACAGCCACACACACACCCTGCTCCCAGGGCATGGCTCCATCTTAACCTTGGCTTAGGAAAGTTGCCCCTTCTCAAATGCCCTCACTCAGGGGCCTTTGCCCATCAATGCCGCCTCCACCTGCCCCGCCGGCCTATCCTGGAGTGCCCTCTACTCTCCCTAGGGGCAGCTCGGAGTCATCTGCAGCTCTTTCCCAGCCCACACTCAGGACAGTGTCAGCCAGACCCCCCTGCTGCTGTACCAATGGACTGGAGAATCCTGAGGGATTGTAATACATGCTGAAGAGGCTCTCTGGGCCTTGAGAGCCCTTCATCCTTTGGGCCTCTGTGCCATCACCCCCTCAGGGGCGTGTGTATGCTGTGGTACCCCCAGGGTGACACTCAACTCCAACGTGACAAGCTTGTTTGGTTCCCCTCTTGCTGCTGAGATACAGGCTCCTAGAGGGCAGGGACTCCTTTTTGCAACAGGTCATCCTTGCATTTAAAAACTCTTAAACATGGGAAATAAAAGAATGAATGCATAGATAATGAATGAATGAAATGAATGAATGAATGAAAAACATGAAGCAAAGTCTCTAAGAGGACACAGTTCTCCTGTTAGCATTCATAACGTTTCCCAGTGAGCCATGCTTTACACCCAGAGCAGAAAATGGGAGATTATTCTCAGAGGTCTAGGAGCTCCTGGTCACCCCTGATGCTCAGACCAGCTGAGGTCAAAGGAAGACAGTGTGGAATGCCCCCCCCAACCCCTGCTGATTATATAGGGCTGCGGGCTCTTGAGGTGGGGCTCTACAGAGGAGGAGGAGGAGTGGCAGGGAGGAACCTAGGCATGTCCAGACAGTGGGGCAGCTGCCCTGCCTTCACCCTGAAGGGCGCCGCAGCGCGTCAGAGATAGGTCTGTGAGCGTTCGCTGTCATGGGTCAGAGAGGCTGTCACAAGGAGGAGGCATGCTAAAGCTACGTGATGTGGCTTCAGATCCTGGAGCAGCAGATTTGGGGTTTCTCTCCAAACGCAGACATGAATCTATGAGGCTAAGACAGAGTAGTATTCATGGAGGGTGTGCTGAGTGTGGGTCTTGTGGTCAATAGCTTTTCTGCTCTGAGTGGGTCTTTGGCGACAGGAAGCTTCTCTGAGATTGTCACTTTAGAGGCCTCAATCTGTCCCTTCTGCCTCCAGCATGGCCCCTTCTCCATAAGATAAGAAGGGCCAAAGGGTCATGCCTAATAAGAAAGGCATCTCTCCATCACACCTACCCATGCTTAGGCTAACTGGGGTACCAGCCTGATTGAGAGACTGCCTCTTCCCCCTAAGAGCAGACTGTTGCCGGTGTGCCTATGAGGTCTCTAGGACTGGCTGGGACTGAGGCTTCTGGGTGGGGCATCTGGGTAGCTCCAGGCAGAGCCGGGAGTAGGAAGCTCTCACCACGCCATTTCATCTGGCGGGGAACTAAAGCCCTGCTCCTCCTTCCAGGGCAGCCCATGAGACAGAACCTGCTGTACTGCTGGGATGTTCTCTGTCCATCACAGTAGCTGCCAACCACCAGTGCGGTAGTGCAGTGCTCGAGATGTGGCCAGCATTAGGGTCCACGGAATTTTCAACCTCACCGTACCTTATTGTAAAGTCTCAGTAGCCACACAGGGCTCTTCTCTGAGTCATTTCTGTCTCTCGGCCTCAGCTTCCTTTGCTATAGACTGAGGGATGTGAACTGGGCCCATCTTTAAAGACCCCTGCAATCCAACTATGGAAATGCAAGGAACTTTCTCTTCTTTTCAGAAAAAAATAAGAGCTGCTATCATTGAAATAGGCTGTTTTTAGTCCTAGTGCATTAGACAGAGCAGTTCTCCATGGCAAAGGCCCACGTGTCTGGGTAGGAGAGGGATTTAGTCTCACGTAATCAGCTTGCGGCACTTGGGCCTAGGGCCCGTGGGCCTCAACTTGGGCTATTGCTCCAGGCCCTGCAAATTTTGAGGACTGTTAACCGCTTTGCCAATTCATAATGCAACCCTCTGAGTTATTCTTTATCCCAGAGTCTACAGTTAAGAGGGAAAGTAGCTTGCCCAACGTCAAAGACTCATCGTTGGGATTGTGTCAGGATTTGAATTCATGTCTGTTGTTAACTACAGTGCCTCTGGCCTGGGACCAGATGCTTATATAACCATAACTTTTCTGGGATCAGGCAGAAAGCACTGTGCTCCCCCCAGCACCCCATTTATAGACAGGAAAGCCAACCCAGTGGGGTGAAGGGTCTTTTCAAACTCACATAGCAAGTAAGGAATTCTGATTCCACACGGAAGCTGGTGCTTCCATGGCAGCAGGTGGGCAGATTTCTGAGCTCACTGCTCCCCCTAACCCCCCACCCCACCTCAGAAGTTCCCTCTGGCATCAGGATTACAAGCAAGCTAAATTCTGGGGTTTTCACTAAATTCTGCCAATTTCTCCTCAACACTGAGCAAAGTTGACTGCTGAAAGCAGCCGAGTCATGTTAGGTTACTGCTGTGTGTGGAAAATTAGAAGTTTATCCCTTAACCAGTCTGACCAGTTTCAGGCTGGAGCTAGAACAGTCTCTGGAGACCAACTCCCTGTGAGTCAAGGTTGGACATGCCTTGGGCGGGGAGCGGCTGGTGCGGGGTGCCGCTGTCACGTGTCTAGCAGGCCACAGGCACAGTGTAAGCCACTCTAGAGCACCCAGCGTGGGGCTGCTTGGTTCACAGACTGGGTTTCATTAGATTCTTCAACCAAACTGCAGAGCAGGCATGTTCTTTGTCCCTTGACCACTGAAAGTGCATGTGGGGGGTAGGGGGGCTGTGGAGGCAGGGGGTACTTATTAACTCATGTATTCACTTCCTGGGTGCCATGCACTGAAGAAAATCTGGTCTCAGACATCACGGAGAAAATGACCACAAGGAAGGGCAAAGCTTCATGAATGAAACAGAGCCTGTGACCGCTGCCTTCAGGACACGGCAGGTTCAGGTTGAGTGGTTAAGGAAGAGGATATTTGAGCTGAGACCTACAGCGTGGGAAAGGACCCCTCGCTCTGCCCTTTGCCCCAAATGCTCTTGCTTCTGGGAGAGTCTTGATGTGATTCCCATCTCTTGGCCTCTGCTTTCTCTTCTAACAATCACGGGACTGAACTAGATGAATAACCTCTAAGGACCCCTTCAATTCAGCTACCATGATGCGGCTCACTTTCTCACTTTCCCAGCAAAAGAGCTGCTATCATTAAAATAGGTTGTTGCAGTTTGGGGGGGGGGTGCGGGGGGAGGCTGGGAAGATGACTCAGTCCCTGAAGTGCTTCCTATGCAAGCGTGAGGACCTGGGCTCCATCCCCAGTATCCACAGGAAATACAAGCATGGCACTGAGTACCTGTGATCCCAGCTCTGGAGGTGTAGAGACAAGCAGATCTGAAAGCTGTCTGGTCAGCCAGTAAAGCTAATTGGTGGATCCCAGGTTCAGTAAGACCTGTATCAAAGAGAGAGAGAGGGAAAGAGCAAGAAAGAGGTGGAGTCTTCTTTTCCTCCTTGGATGCTCAAGGACCCCCCATCATGAATAGCACAGTAATGATCTAACGGTCCTCACCAGGAAGTTCATGACTAACCTTTTGCTTCAGAGGAAACACACGGTCTTTGATGTTCCTGGGAAGACAACAGTACCAAAGACAGAAATGCAGGAAAAGATAGCCACAGTGTACGAGACAACACCAGCTATCATCTTCGTATTTGAATTCGGAACCCACTTTGGTGGTGTCAAGATGACCGGCTTCGGTGTGATCGATGATTCTTTGGGTTATGCAAAGAAGAATGAGTCTAAACACAGACTTGCAAGACTTGAGCTTTTCTAGAAGATGACTTCCAGGAGGCAATGAAAGGAAAGTGGGAAGAGAATGAGGAAGATGGGGCGGGGGCGGGGTGGGGGGGTGGGGGGAAGGAACGGCTGCAAAGGCCATCGCTGGTGCTGCCGAAAAGCAAAAGGTGTAGGATTCTCCTGTGATTCCTAAAAACTTAAAACTGCCTTTTTTTTTTTTTTTTTTTTTTTTTTTTTTTTTTTTTTTTTTTTTGGTTTTTTCGAGACAGGGTTTCTCTGTGTAGCTTTGCGCCTTTCCTGGAACTCACTTGGTAGCCCAGGCTGGCCTCGAACTCACAAAGATCCGCCTGCCTCTGCCTCCCAAGTGCTGGGATTAAAGGCGTGCGCCACCACCGCCCGGCTTAAAACTGCCTTTTGAAGACAAATAATAAAATGGGAATGTGATTGAGTAAGACACCAAAGGCCTCCATACACAAGCACACACACAGTAGACACATACACAAGCCCCAAAAGAAGAAACAGGTGTTTTTTAATGTTAAAAAATGACATTGAAAAATTGGACAGAGAAATCAGACATAGTAATAATAATATACTAGTATTCCTTTATCTGGTTTCTCTTTCTACCCATATAGTGACTTAGAATCAAGTGTGCTCCACAAATGCTCAATGAAAGCCCCTTCTAGCCAGGTGGTGGTGGTGCATGCCTTTAAACCCAGCACTCAGGAGACAGAGGCAGGAGGATCTCTGTGAGTTTGAGGCCAGCCTGGTCTACAGAGCAAGATCCAGGATAGGCTTCAAAGCTACACAGAGAAACCCTGTCTCAAAAGAAAGAAAAAAAGGAAGGAAGAAAGGCCCTCTCTAAAGAAACAATTCTTAGATTGCATGCTGTTCTGATTAACAGTCCAAGATCTCAGACTTGTTCAGAACGTAACACATCATTTTGTACAAAGTATCCATTCTGCATATGCTACCCACCTGTTAGTCATTCTGTAATTGTCTCAGTTATCAGGTCAATGCTGTTGGTTGCAACACTTACACCAAGTGTTCAGTGTTATCGGAGTTTCAGGGCATCATTGAGGGTTTGGAATGAATTCTCTGAGAGTGAGTACTATATCATAGACCTCCTGTGTCACTGCAAAGATGTCGTCATCAACAAAGTGTTTATCTGGGTCCTATTGCAAACCATTTGGCAGATGATGTCACTTAATCTTTGCAATCAGTTGAAGACGTGCATACTATTATCTTCATGATACACAGAAGGAAACTGGAGCACAGAGAAGCTAACTGCTTGCCCAAAGTCTCATGCTCAGTATGTGAAAAATAGGGAAGTCTCCTCCACCACCTGCTCTGTTGTTCATATCTGTGAGATTTCTCACACTCTCACCCTAGTGTACTCCATTAGCACACTTGGTTGGGCTCAGACCGTGTGTGCAGTTTGTCCAGAGTTTCTACTCACTGCTATGTCCTGAGCATATCTGTTACCGTAGACGCCACACAAACACCCATTGGATGATGGAAACAACTTTTTACAGGTGAATCACCCAGCATTTGAAAAGGGAAAACATACTCTTTGGAAATATTAATGTTCCCTTAAAGAGATAAAGAGCCAAAAAGAAAAAAAAAAAAAGATGAAGAGCCTAGGTAGGTCCTGACTGTACTGCCCACCAGCTGTGTGGCCTTGGGAGAGTCTGTTCCTGTTGCCAATCCTTATTATTCTTAAAGTGATGGTGGTTGCTTTTTTTTTTTTTTTTTTTTTTTTTTTTTGGTTTTTCGAGACAGGGTTTCTCTGTGTAGCTTTGCGCCTTTCCTGGAACTCACTTGGTAGCCCAGGCTGGCCTCGAACTCACAGAGATCCGCCTGCCTCTGCCTCCCGAGTGCTGGGACTAAAGGCGTGCGCCACCACTGCCTGGCTAGATGGTTGCATTTTTAAATGCATTTATTTAATGTGTACAGGAGGTGATTTGTCTGCATTTTTTGTCTGTGCACTTCTGTATAGAGTACCTCATTGGGGGCCAGGAGAGGGCATTGGATCCCTGGGACTGGAGTTAACAGATATTTGTGAACCACCTTGTGTTGCTAGGACTCGAACTCAGGTCCTCTGGAAAAGCTGGGCCCCAATCCATTATTATTATTATTATTATTATTATTATTATTATTATTATTATTATTACTGGGGTTTTTTTCGAGACAGTGTTTCTCTGTGTAGCTCTGGCTATCCTGGAACTCCTTCTGTAGACCAGGCTGGCCTCAAACTCCCAGAGATCCACCTGCCTCTGCCCCCTGAGTGCTGGGATTAAAGGCGTGCACCCCCAACTGCCCAGAGAACCTCGTTATTTTTAATTGAGAATAACAGCAATGAGACAGCTGCTTCCTGTGGTTACTGAGAGGCCAAGTAAGGTGCTCTGTCTTGAAGCTCTGTTCAAGCGCAGATGGTAAAGCAAGGGTTTGTGAGAATAACCTTTTCTTTTTGTTGTTGTTTTTAACTTATTCTTTTCAGAATGCAGAAGTGGGCTCAAATTTAATCAAAGTGGCATCTACAAGAGCAACAGCCCTGAAGGAGAAAGACAGCCATGTTTACTGCCAGCCTGAGGTCCTCTATGAAGGTAGAATACATCCTTTCTCACAGAGATGCCCAAAGCCCCTCTCTGTGATACCCTTCTATACAGGAACAGGGAAGAGCAGGGAAGGCTCTTGAGACCCCAGGAAAAGAATTTGGGGATTTTTCTTGGATAGCTTCCAACACTTCTGGTCCTCAGATGGATGGCATGCACAGTTGATGTATGCAAATGGCTGTGATGTATTAAACAGGCATGGTAGATTCCTGTTTCTCCACATTGTCACAAGTCCCACGAAGTGGGAATCGCCCACTGGGCCTGGGAGATGCTGGGCTACACACAGAGTGCCAGCCACAGGGCAGGAGCCACACCCATAGGCCCACGTTCATCAGCCCTGGTGACATTCGGGGCAGGTATTCTTTGCGGTAGGGCAGTGCTGGTACTAGAGGATGTGCAGAAACATCCCTGGATGCCAAATAGCCCTCACCCTAAACAGGAGCCAGCCACAAGCTCTCTGGGAAGTGCCACTGTCCCACAGGGCTGAGTTTCTGTGCTCAGTGTATCACAGGACGTGGCACAAAGCCTGGTGTAGAGAAATCGGCATTTCATACTTCCAAGTGTACAATGAGGCTGGGTGTGGCAGTACATGCCCGTAATCCCAGTATCAGGAGGCGGAGGCAGGAGGATTGCTGTGAGTACCTGGCTAGCCTGAGCCACATACTCTGTCTCAAAAAACAAAAACAAAACAAAACAAAAAAAACAAATTATATGCCTGGAACCCCAGCTCTTGGGAGATGGGGGTGGGGGAGTGATTAAGGTCTTCTTCGATGACTCCATGGTGAGTTAAAGGCCCGCACAGGCTCTAAGAGGTCTTGTCTTGAAGCAAACATAAAAACAAGCACAAGGACTGGGCAGAAGAGCAACAGAAATACTGAAAGCTGCGAGATGGAGTGTCAGCCGGCAGGCAGTCCTGATCCCAGCAATGCTTCTGAACGTTCTCTTTGTGATGTAAGGGACACAGCCCTAGTGCCAGCCTTTGACACTTAACCTGATCCTACCGACATTTCCCATGTTATGAAAATCCTTTGTAAACATCCTTTTTATACATATTATAATAGGATTTACCGATTTTGTTTTATTTTATTTATTTTAGTCAAGGTCTCACTCTGCAGGCCGGGCTGGCTTTGAACTGGCCATGATCCTGTTGCCTCAGTATCCCCTGGTGCTTGCCCAGGGACTGCACCAAACCTAGGAACCAGAGTTATTTTAGATTGTGCAATGACACTCCTCCCACTCCTGAAGTCTCTTTTCATACTCATGTTTGCTTACACACACACACACACACACACACACACACACACACACACTGTATATTTAGAGAGCTTTTTAAAAATTGCAGCAGCCTGTGATTTAAATCTGTACTTCTCTGATTTCTATCATGGATAATTACAGGTACTTACGCAGTTGGAGCCCCCTGGTCTATGGCACCTCACCGCCCCCCCCCAACCTTCTGGCAGGGCCAGCATCATTATCAGAGGTCCCTCCCTACCTGTGACCACCTTTGATGTAATCTGGGTCTGAATCAAGGTCAGGGGTGGTACTTGGGAACTGTTCCTATGGAACAAGGCCCAGTTTGGCATGAAGAGGGAAGTTCCCCGCCCCAGTGATGGAGTTTCATCAGTGTCCCGTCTTTTCAAGGCCTAGAGCTCCCTCGGATAAATTATGCTCACAACGGGAAGCCATATCGCTACGTCTTTGCGGCTGAGGTTCAGTGGAGTCCAATCCCAACCAAGGTACTGTCCCCTGCATCCTGCAAGTCCCTGTGCCAGAAGACTGGCTTTCTCTGGACCCAACTGAATGCCTGCAAGGCTTAAGACTGGGAAAGGGATTCAGGAGGGAAGTCAGCTGGGATGAATCTCAAGTATGGGTTCTGTGTTCCCAATAGAAACAGAAGGAACGTTACCAAACTCTTTTTATGAGGCTACAGTTAACCTGATACCCACACCACACAAAGACACAACAAAGAAAGAGAATTACAGACCAATCTCCCTCGTGAACATGGATGTAAAAATACTCAACAAAATATTGGCAAACCGAATCTAAGAACACATCAAAAAAATTACCCACCATGACCAAGTAGGCTTCATCCCAGGCATGCAAGGATGGTTCAACATACGAAAATCTGTCAATGTAATCCATACATCACATGAGTTCTGTGTTCCATCTGCACTGTGAGCCCCAGTTATGTGGCACACTGTGGTGGGCCCTGAGGGCAAAGGAGTCGGCGGGGAGTGCTGCCTCCAGCAGCCAGCTTGCCTTCTCCAGCAGGAAGGGTGTTCCTGGGACTTCTAGGATTCATTTTGTTTTTTAAGCAACTATCTGTCAGTATTTACTACCGTCCGGTGCTATCCAAAGTGCTGGCCAGATACACACCACTTTTCTTTCATTTCAATATTTTTATTTGCATTTAAAAAAATGCAGAGCAGATGAGATAGTAGTAGCTCAGTGGGTAAGGGGGTGTGTTGTCAAGCTTGACAACGTGAGTGTGATCCCAGGAACCCACATGATAAGAGGGAGAGCACCAACTCCTGTCCTCTGCCACATGCGTGATGTGGCATGATGCAATGAGGCGTGCCCCTCCACACACACTAACTGTAAAAAAAAAGCATACAGTAAAAATAAAACAATAAACTAAAAATAATTTTAAAAATTTAAATATCTATGGCACAAAAATACTGACGGGCAAAAATTAAGGTCTATACACACACACAACACACTCTCCGACACTCCCACTAACTCTATCTGCTACAGGAACGGGCCTGTGAGAGCTTGTGGAAATTTTCCCTTTCATTTGTTGTGTTGCTTTGTTTTTTTTTTTTTGTTTTGTTTTTGTTTTTTTTTTTTTTTTAGTTCTTGTTTTGGATGCTGGGACTCAAACCAAAATCTCAGGTTCTGGGCAGGGGCTTCACCACAACTCCAGCCATAGTCCAGGGCTTTCACTTTCAAAGCAACAAAAGAATTGTATCATATTTCAGTTAGTGGCACTAAACATCTTGGTTATATAATGTAAAACATTGTGATATAGTGCCAAATACCAGAAAAATTCAGGATTGTAGGATCTCAGCCCGATGTGGGCCAGGAGACTTGCACTGGACTTTGGAGGGGGAGGGGGATGTTTGGCTCTTCCCTTTCTATGGTTGTGCTGCCTGGGACAGGTGTCATCGGAGGTGATGTCACAAGTATAGGTTTAAGGGCTCAGTCTCCCCTCGCTGGCCTTCATGCCCTCCTGCTCCCAGGGAGTCAGCGTGCTTGCAGACACGGGATCCCAATGTCCTCTTCTCTGCATATACAGATACTGAAATATGACATTCTCACAAAGTCCTCCTTAACGTGGGGTGAGGAGTGCTGCTGGCCGGCGGAACCCCTGTTTGTACCCACGCCAGGTGCCAAGGATGAGGATGATGGTAAGAGTGGGGGGAGGGAGCCCGTGTGGCCACACTTCTGATCACCCATCAAACAGAGGCACCATCCAGGAGCATCCCACAGATGGGTGGCCTGATGAGGAGTCTAGGTGTGTCCATGGTAAAACCACATTAAAAACTGCCCAAGACCACATTTGCTTCTGATGTCAAGTGTGAGCTCAAGTGTAGTAGGACAGGCCCATAGGGTCGCAGGCTCTCACCACCACATTCTGTAATTCACTAGGACCCCCCAGAGCTCATGGACAGCCATTATTCTTAAGGCCATGCCTTATTGCAGTGAACAATTACAGACTAAAATTAACAAAAGTCTGGAGTGGACACACAGGATGGGATGCAGGAGAGACTAGGACAGAGCCCTGGGCCATCCTTTCCCAGTGGATCTGCCCATAGTGTCAACCTCTGACAACCAAGTGTTTCCAGCCATGGAAGCATGCCTGAGCCTCTGTATCCAGAGGTTTTATCATGGCTCACTCACATGGCATGACCGATATACCCTGGGCAGATGACCTCAGTGTTCAGCTTTTCAGAAGCCAAGCAGGGACCATGTGGTCCTAGCATCCATCATATATCACATTGTCAGCCAGGCATGGTGTAGATGCCTGGAGTTTCATCATTTGGGTCATGGAGAGAAGACAACCAGGGGTCTAAGGTCATTCTCATCTACACAGAGAATTCAAACTACTGAAACCCTGTCTCAAAAAACAACAGCAAGAAGATAGGTAGGTAGATAAGTAGGTAGGTAGGTGATTGGATGGATGGATGGAAGGAAGGAAGGAAGGAAGGAAGGAAGGAAGGAAGGAAGGAAGGAAGGAAGGAAGGATGACAGTGTTAGAATACAATACCTGGTATAGCCCACAGCCTCTGAAAACATTCTCATAGGTAAGACTGTGACAGACCTTCTTTGGGCAAGGTCTTTAAACTTTCTACTACACAGAACCTGTATCTTTCTACTGAGTGACATCCTCTCTCTTAGGACGTGCAGCTTTAGTTTTAAAATTCATTCTAAGAGCTGGCCCCAAATCTCAAGTGACCTCTCGTACAAGCATGGGAAGTTTTCATAGGACCTGGGAAATGTTGGTTTCCACATAGCCAAATCATCTTATCCCCCTTTGCCTCAAAGATGCCCTGCCCACAGCCTTGGGGATGCTAGGGAGGGTAATAACTATGGGTGGAGACCCACCCCGGCCAAGCCAGTGATGGAGCTGCCCACACCTGCAGGGGAGGGCAGGCCATCCCACTGAGGCTGCCAGCTTCTTCCTTCAGGTGGGAGGGAGTGGCTTTCCACCTGGCCTTGGCTTCCTACAGACTGTGGCCTGGCACACAGGCAGGGGGATCCCATGTCACCGCCATCTCCGAGGCAAGGGACTGTTAGCACCCACTCCTACTGAGACCAATCCCCTACTTGGCTGGGCAACTGCTTCTCACGCCTTCTCTCCATGGGTGTGGGGTGACACTGTCCTCATTTCATCAAGGGGAGGCTCAGAGTGAGGCAAATTGACCAAAGTCACGTGCCCTGTATGCAGAGGCTGGATTTGAATCCAGGCCAATCTGACGTCACCCACGTAAGGCTACCCCAAGGTCCTTTGGGGAGGACTCTCGGGCACTTACTAAAAGCTTCCTTGACCCCACTGTACCTTGTGAGTACAGAGGATGGAGAACATTCCGATTCACAGGCAAAAGTTGGGGTTGCCAATCTAACCAAGAGACGAGTTGGATTCATTCCAGTGCCGCCACGAGCAAGGCATGGCAACACGTGGTCGGTAATCCCAGCATCCGGAGAGGTGGAGGAGGGAGATATGAGTTTAAGGCCAGCCTGGGCTACTTTGTAAGACGTGTTTCAAAACAAAACAACAACAGCACAAATATGCAAATGCTTTTGCAACTCAAGAAGTCCCCGCTCAGCTGAGTGGCCCATCTTAGTCCAGGCGACCTCCCAGAACTGGCTGGGTCTCTCCATACTCAGATTCAAACAATAGAAAAGGAGCCATTCTTCGATACACGCGAAAATGAAGAACGTGTTTCCAGAACCCACCCTGAAGACCCCCTTCAGCACTCCGTGAGGTTGGAGGCTGGGAGGAATGATCTCCACTGCAGGGACGAGATAAGGTTCAGCAAGGCAAAGTGGCTATCCTGGAGTAGTGTTCTCATTCCAGTCCTGGACTTCTCCTCCGCCAACAGAACGTCCTGTATTCTCTGCCCTCCTGTTAGGGTTGAGAATGAGTTGAGCGAGGACAGAGAGACACCTCCGAGAAATGGCCCCCTCCAGGTGGAGGGCACACAAAGCTATACTTTGAACACTGTTAGGTATCTCTTAGGAGCCGGGATGGAGCTCGTTGGTTGAGTAGATGCCTAACCTGCAGGAAGGCCCTACCTTACATTGTCAGAATGTACATTGTGAGAATTAACTGGGTTTTGTTTGTCTCCCTGTAGGAGTCATCTTATCAGCCATTGTCTCTACCAACCCCCAAAAGTCGCCCTTTTTGCTTATTCTGGATGCCAAGAATTTTACGGAATTGGCTCGTGCCTCTGTTGATGCCGACATGCACCTAGACCTGCATGGCTTATTTATCCCAGACGCAGACTGGAGTGCCGTGAAGCAGACCCCTGCCGAGACTCCGGAGGATGAAAATTCAGACGCCCCTGTCACCCCACGGGCCTGATGGCACAGGATTGGGCCACAGGAAGAGAGACTTCACTGGCGGGACCTGGGGACAGTAAGTGTGATTGTTGACACTGTCAACTTGACAGCTGTCTTAGGATCTCTTAGGAAACAAACTTCTGGGCCTGTCTGTGAGAGTTTCTATACTGGGTTAACGGTTCAAGGAAGATCCTTGAATGTGGGCAGCACCATCCCATAAACTGAGGTCCGGACTGAATGAAAAGGAAAAGGCCAGCTGGACACCAGTATCCATCTGCTTCCTGACTGTGGATGCAGCTCAACCAGCGGCCTCATGACATGATGCTTCCTCTCCGTGATCGACTGGACCTGCACCTGAGAGCCAAACTAACCCTCCCTTCCTTACGTAGTGTCTATCAGGTACCTTGTCCCGGCAATGGGACAGTGTGTAAGCTTGCACCTCTCTCTGGGTGGAGGTGGCCAGGCGCTTCATCGTGCTGCTATTTGTTGTGCACATTCCACAATAATTCACAAAGACAGCTCTGGTTCCATTGTATTAGAATCCTTGTGGGAGAATGAAGTATTTAGCAGTCGGTTCTGGTATAGTTGAGAAAGCCCTTTCTTTTCTTCTGAAGGCCTCGAGGGACTGGGAAGGTGGCTCAGTTGGCGAGAACCCTGGCTGCACGTGAGAACCTAAGTTCAGGTCCCCTGCCCCCTCCCATAGTCACCCGCATAAACGCTGGACATGGCAGCATGTGCCTATAACCCAGGCTCTGGGGAGGTGGAGGCAGGAAGCTCTCCGGGGCTTGATGGCCAGATAGTCTAACTGAATTGGCACACTCAGCAAATAGTGAGGGACCCTGACTCAGAAAATAAGGTGGAGCAGGATGGAGGGAAATACCCAATGTCCACTTCACTCTACACATATATGTACACACACACACACACACACACACACACACACAAACACACACACATGCATACACATATACATGCAAAAGACCTTGAACATGAATCAGGAATTATATTAACCGTGTTATCATTGTTCTTAGAACAAGCAGTCATGAACGTGAGGAAAGGTGGGGGTTATCACTGCTCCTTCCTCCATCTGCCTCCCCCCCACCTTTCTAATGGACTAGGTTGTGGGTGTGGCCTCTGGCTTTCTCAGCCACGCCCTGTTTATAAGTCATGTGACCAGGAGGGCACGATGCTTTGCAGTCATCCCACACAGGATATAAAAGAAAAAAAAAAAAAACAACTTGAAAGTCTGTTCAGAGCTCATTTGATTTTTATATGGCTGCCTCTGTGAGTTCTCCTGAGCCCATAAAATAGGGCTGTGGGACTTCACCTTTTCTGGCCTGCAAGAGGCCCGATTGTATGATCAGTGACTGACAGATTTGAGTGGGACCTCTCTCTGCAGGAGGGGGACACTGACCTGGTGTTGACCAGATGAACCATGGCCAAAGGGTCAGAGTTCGGGGTGGAGGACCAAGGCCAGGCTGGCCTGAAAACCAGAGCACATCAGCATCTGAAGGGAAAGGAGACACCCTCCCTGGACTGTGTGTACTTCAAGGCGGACCAGACATGGGGGCAGAGGAAGGCGGTCCCCATGCAAGATAGTGACTGGGATGGAGGAGGTTGGAAACAAGCCAGCCGAACGGCCTCCCACCTGATTACTGGGAGCCCCCTGGATATCTGGGCCTCGCCTTTCGAGTCTAGTGGGTACCTAAAGCAGGTGGCAGAGTGAAGCCCTTGCCCTCCATGTCCTGCGGGCATCTCAGTCCTTCGGCCCCTGGCAGATTGGGAAGGTCAGCTACAGGGGACGAAAGGAGACGTGATCGGAGCCTGGGCTTGGGTGGCAGAAGGGCTGTGACAAATGGGACAGCCACTCACCCACTCACACTTCTGCTTTGGATGTCTGAGGGAAGAGTGGAATGCAATGTGTCCCCACCTCCATGCTCCCAATTGCCAAACAGCACCCAGACCTCACCTCAAGAAAGGGCCCAGTTCTGCAGGGAGGAAACAACGTTGGTGGTTTGTTGACCTTATTTAAGATGACAGCTGGGATACCATACTGGTGATGGAGGCTGGCACACCAGAGCCTGCTGTCTCAGTTTCGAAAAAACACTGAAGATTACCGACAGGGTATGCGATTTGTCTGGGTCCAGTGTTCGATAATCCTATTACATTTCGGACAGGCCCAGGCCAGGGCACTTCGATCCGAACCCCATGCACACTCCTTTCTCCAAAGGATCACAAAAACAGTCCTCATTCTCCTCCCAGCCTTCCTGGTTATGAAGCGTGTGGGTGGGCAAGATGAACAAACAGGAAGTTCTGGGAGAGAACCTCTGGGTTCATTTATTGCTCTCATCAAGAGCTACTTCCTGGAGAGTCCCAAGCCCGGGGTGTCAGGTGCGGTGAGGGGTCACAGGTGTTGGCTGCGCCCACAGCAGGTTTCTCTGGTGTGAGTCCAGTGCCGGGACAAAGCTGGACGGGTTGCTGGGCAAATCAGCTCATGAGAAACCTTCATGCCTTGGGGCCACGTTCCCACTGTTGATTCACACTTGTTTCCTCAGGACCAAGTTACGGGTGCAGGGCTCACAGCTTGGGACAGGCTGCTGATCCAGGATAAGTCAAAACACATTTGGTCCCTTCTTATACTGTTTGAAGATTTCTTGGGTGGTTTTTTAATGCCCAGAAGTCTTTCCTGTGGCAAATCAGGACACACGTGAAAAAGCCTTCGCCGTCTATACCACCTGACAGCAGGGAGACACCTCGGGGACCCCAATGCTTCATCTTCCCTTTAAACTCATGTCCACTATCACACAGGGCCATCTTGAGAAGCATCCCTCAAGGCTGAGTCCCAGCCAAGAAGCAGAGTATTTTCTTGGTCGCAGGATCTCAGAGGTATACAGCATTGTATCCAGGCAGGATGAAGATGAGCAAGACTTCCCTGGTGATTGACAAAAGCATCTGGGATGGGTGGGACTTCTGGAGCCCCCTGAAAAGACCTTTGGGGGACTCACAGAGGGCTGCTCCTGCAAGTGGAGGTTGCAGCTTGAGATTAGGATAGAGGTAGATGTGGATGGCTGAACAAATTGAGGGTAGCCAAGTTCCCAAGAAGGAGCCCTGGAAAAGGAGGGAGGCAGACAAGGGCATGTGTGTGTGTGTGTGTGTGTGTGTGTGTGTGTGTGTTTTCTGATTGTAAGATCCTGTGTGTTCTTTGTAGAACCGCTGGCTAGATTAAAATAAGATGAGAAAGATACCCAGAGTCCCATGACCCAAAGAAAACCAGTGAAAGCATTCTGCTGGGTTTCCTGCAGCTTTTACAGTTTGGGTGCAGAGTCCACAGGTTAGAGATCTATTTACAAGCAACATACCAGCTTGAAAACCTTCTGCTGCTTGCATTGAATAGGTCTCTACCTTCTTTTCATGGGTGCATATTACTCCCTCTTTGAGCCATGGCAGCGTGGGTACCACCTACCATCCTTACACTTTAAATTATTTCCAATTCTCCCTCCCTTCTCCCCCCCCCCACCTGGGAACTAGGGTCCTGATGGGTCAGTTTGCATGAAATTCTAGAGTCCATCCCTTGCTTGGAGAACAGATGATTGTTACTGCTCCCCTTTAGAAAAAAATTGTCTGCACAAGATTAAGCTAGTCACCTTTACCATGAGTCCCCACCACCAGCTGGAGAGCTGTTGACATTTCATGGCTGCTGGACTTTAGGGAGTTTACAATTGTCTTTTGGCTCTGGGGTATGATCTCCCCAAAAGCCATCCAATCGATGGCTGTTAGAGCAAGCTTATGCTCAGCCATCTTGGGTTCTTTCACTAACACTCAGTGGAGTTGCTAGACTATTTCCAAAATGGCCGGAGCCTGTGGTACTCCCACAATTAAGACATGAGAATTTCCATGTGCCCACATCCTCCCTGCCCGCTGTTTTCATTTTAGCTGCCTTCACAGCGTGAAGTGGCATCTTGGTGTGGTCGTGCCTGTGAAGTCTCCTTTGGAGAAATGCCTACTAAATAAACCCTTTGCCCTCATTTTCTGTGGTGTTTGCCTTTTATTGTTGAGTCTAAGAAATTCTTGCGGCGGGGTGGGATGGAGAGATGGCTCAGTCGTTAAAGAGCTTCCTGCCCTTGCAATTCCCAGTATCCACATGGGGTGGGTCACAGTTTTATATAACCAGTTCCAAGAGATCTGACACCATCCTCGGGAGTCCGCAGGCACCTATGCTCATGTACACACACACACACACACACACACACACACACACACACACACGCACACACACACACACACACACGCACGCGCACTCATACCCACACTTTAAAACAGTAAGACACACTTTAAAACAGTGAGAATAAATCTTTTTTAAAAGGGCCCTCATCAAAGGTGCGATTCTCCAGTATTTTCCCCTACTCTATAAGTGGGCTTTTCACTTTTTTTGGCAGTGTCCTCTGAAATACAAAAAACAACAAAAAAAGTTTAAATTTGGATGATGTGCCATTTATTTATATAGTATACAAATATAACATTCTTTTTAAATCCCATGATATTGGCGGTGAATCTGAGAAGCCATTGTTTAACCTGTGGCCATGAAAACTTGTTCCTGGTTTTATATTTGTTGCTAATTTGTGTGTTCGGCATGAGGTAGAGGGTCTGCTTCCCTCATTAACAAATGGTTACATTTGTCACCTTTGGAGGTGAAAAATCTTCCAGAGTTTCTTGGTCACTTTTCTGTCGCTGTGATGAAACACCATGAGCAAGGCAACCTGCAGAAGGAAGGGTTTGTTTGGGGCTTACGGGTGCAGGGGGATAAGAGTCTGTCACCGGCACACAGGAAGCTGGGCAGCAAGAGCAGGCGTAGCAGCGGGGACAGCCCAGAGCGGACAACCTCGACTGGCAAGTGCAAGGCAGAGAGAGCAACTGGGTATGACTGGAGGTTTTGAAATCTCAGAGCCCACCTCCAGTGACGTACTTCCTCCAGCAAGGCCGTACCTCCTCCACCTCCTCATACAGTGCCACCCTCTGGGGCCCAAGTGTTCCAATACACAAGCCCATAGGGGACGTTCTTACTCAAACATCACACAGGGGGGGAAATCTCTCTCTCTCTCTCTCTCTCTCTCTCTCTCTCTCTCTCTCTCTCTCTCTCTCTCTCCCCCCCCCATCTCCCTCTCCCTCTCCCTCTCCCTCTCCCTCCCTCCCTCCCTCCCTCCCTCCCCATCATTTCCTAAAAGTTTTTTTTTTTTCTGGCCCAAGCAACAAGATGTAAGCCACAGACATAGTCGGTTCCATAGCTCTTTCTTCTATGGAGATTTTAACAACTCCTTGTCTTCCTCACTGGGGGCTGGAGACAGTAATATCTGTGATGCCCTCGCTCAGTTCATACATCTGAGTACATTTTTCCAGTATGTCCCCTATGAAGTCCATCCACTGTTGCAGGATGAGTGTCAGCCTCTGACATCCCACAGTTCCTGCCCTTTGCAGAGGGCAGGAGAGCTCGGGGTGGCTTTGGGAGTGGTGAAGGTCACTTGACATTCTGACTTGGTTCTCATCCTGTCATTTGGATGGGGCAGGCGTGAGGCCCCAGCCTGGCTCGGGGCTCTTAGCCTCACCCTAGGAATGGATGTGGGAGAGACAGCGCTGTCCACATTGCTAGTGCGTCCTCTCAGCCAGGGGTGGGGACTGAGTTCTTACAGCAACAAGGAGAGTGGACGTAAACAGACAAACCAGCTCGAGCCAGATCAGGTGGTTTACAGGAGGGAGGAAGAGTCTCTTGTTGTGGATGAAACAAATTCCACACACCTGGGCATGGCTTAAAGCGGTGGCTCTCAACCTTCCTGATGCTGCGTCCCTTTAATACAGTCCCTCATGTTGTGGGGACCTCCAACCAGAAAATTACTTTCATTACTACTTCATAGCTGTGATTTTGCTACTGTTATGAATTGTCATGCAAATACCTGTGCTTTCTGATGGTCTTCGGTGACCCCTTGTGAAAGGGTTGTTGGACCCCCAAAGGGGTCATGACCCACAGGTTGAGAACTGCTGGTCTAAAGCAATGAGCACTGACTCACTTGCCATTCTGGAGGATAAAAAGCAGAGTCTGTAGGCCCTGGGAGGAACTCTGCACGACTCACCCTCATGCCCTGACCCGTGTCCTAACAGCACCGTTTCTGCTCCTGTTCCCAGGGACACATCACTTTCTCCCCTTCTGGGTCAAATCCTCCTCTCCCTCCCCCTTGTGAGTCCATTGGCCTGCTGGGATAATGTGGGATGTGTCTCCATCTCTAGATGTTTACTTCAGGCACATCTGTAAAGTCCCTTTGCCGTGGCAGGTCCCAGTCACAGGTTCCAGGACCTGGATGTCTTTGGGGGAAGGTGTCGGGTGACCACAAGCACCTAGCTCTGGCCTTCTCTATCTTGATCTGCCTTATTCACTTGAGACAGGGTCTCTCACTGGACCTGGAGCTCACCTTTTTTCAGCTAAGCTGACAGCCCACAAGCCCCAGAGATCCTCGTATCCCCACTCCCCACCGCAGTCCTGGGGCTACAGGTATATGCTGCCATTCCTGCCTGGCTTTTTATGTGGGTGGTAAAGATCCAAACCCAGGTGCTCAGGCTTGAGCAGTAAACCTCTTCCTCACCACGCCAGCTCCCCAGCCCTTCAAGAGGCAGTTTGTAGAACCAAACTTCTAACACAATCCAATCCAAAAGATCTCTAACTTGATACATGCTGAGGGATGATGGAAGGAGAGTATTAAGTCTTTGTTTTCTGCAACTAAACCGTTTTTCTGTAAGAGCAGAAGATGTACGTATACAGTAAAAAAAACACTGCAGTTCGTAGCATGCAATGGACTTGAATCTGAGCTGGGGTGTTTGAGGCGGAGTTCACAAGCAGCGTGTGGGTGATGACATGCCATGCAAAGTGTACCCAGAGTGTGTTCAGGGCCGAGGCTTCAGAGGAAGTCCTGCTGTGCACTACAAGTGAGAAACCAGAAACACCTTGGGTCTGTTCCGCATCTGATTTCAAACTAGTTTTTGGTTGCTGAACGTTCAGAAACCATTCATTGTTGCCAGTTGTTTTCAGAGATCCTCCATTCAATCTCAGGACTGTTCATGGGATCACAACCTGCAGTTTAAGAAGCCAGAGTCTAGACCTGGGCCTGGCATATAGAAAGTTCTCGATACATATGTGTTGAGTGAACATATATACTCAATGCCCTTAATCTTCTACCTGCTGTGGCTATTCCTGGCATTCAAGGTCCTGAAGATGCACCTGTGCTGAACCAGTCAGTTCTAGGTAATCTATGGTCTATCCTGTTCTCTTCCTCCACCTTGCCCTGTTAACACACTAGCAACCTAGATCTCTAAAACAGAGGACCTTAATTGTCCTCTCCACCAAGAGTTGAGAAAGGTTTTAAGAGAGAAACGGGTGGGTAGGATAGCCATGGAAGTTTCCAGAAGGGGAATGATTGTGGAGTTGTCATGGTGTAGCGTCCCTAGCTGGAGATGCTTGAGTGTGCTGCATTCCCTGAGTGTGCCCCCAATGCTACCTCCACCCCCTCTTCCTGGAGGTCCTGGGTTGTGTTTGTGTCCCGTTAGGCTCAAGATGTTCCTATGGAGGAATCTTGGGCACTTGAGAAGGCCAGGGGAGGCCTGTAGGATTCTCATGGGCTTCCTGAAGTAGTAGGTGACTTGCCACATTCACAAGTGTCCCCAAGAAGAGCAGAATCCATGGCAGAGTCTCCACCGAAGCACTTCTGCCTAGCCTAGCACTGACCTGTGACACGAGGCTGAAATTAACCGGCAGGCCACAGTTCAGAGAAGAAAGGCAGTGACTTCATCGGTGCGCCCTCTCCCTGTAGCTGCCCCGGGCTCTTGTGTTGAAGATGCTGAGCCAAGGGCCAGCTCAGAGCTCAAGCTGACCAATCCTCATTATGTAAGCCCTGGGACATTGTTGCCTGAGGCTGCAGTTTTCTTCACAGATGAAACTGGCATCATTCTAGTGTCTTTGATTTGGGTGTGATGTGGAAGGAGTTTTGACACAGAATTGCACAGTATTAACGATAAAGGGAAGATATGTTTGTTATGTAGTGACACACTATCTTGTTCTCTACTCCATCTGTTATCCAGTCATCCACCATTCATTACCTATCTATCCATCATTTTTCCATGCATCCGTGCAGAATCATTCATTTTCCCACAGTAAGCACAGAAGAGAGGAGGCAGAAGCAGTGTAGGGGGGTCAGGCAAGACATGCATGACAATGCCACAGTGTTAGCCGTAACATCAGCACTTGTGTTAATATCAAAGGACCTCTCCATATTTAAGTACAAATGATGCTTTGGGAAGGGTATGCATCTCAGTGTAGCTCACTGATAACACTTCCTACTACACATCCTATTTAGCCAAATCAGTTGTTCATTATTTATGTTTGTGTCTTATCCCAAGGCACGGAGGTTTAGAAGTTTCTAGAGACCAGGTTTGAATCCGATGTCTTCTTTACCCCTCCCAAGGCTTATCCCAGCACTCAGCATAAAACACCACATAGCAGACAATGACTTGGCAATGATCCGTTGAAATCTTGCTGCCTAAGTCAGGGGCCAAGGTAGATTCAGATGGTTGCCCCTGGTCCCTGCTCTTCAGCCACTTAGTACAGAGCTGGAGAGGCCGAGCTTTCCGTGCCTGCCCACAGAGGAACTCCCAAGACTCCTTCCTGGCACACCATTTTAAGAGCTTAAGACTATAACAAAGAAAGCAGTTCATTAGGCACCCAACAAAAAAAGTTTCATTAAATGGGACAAATTTTGTGAAAAGTGACAACCCGTTCCTCTGGAAGGACGGCATTGTCTTGATTAAAGAGCACACCTGGGAGCCACGGAGTGCAAATTATTGATGTTGAAACCACCCTTTCCCAAGAGGGAATCGTTGAAAACAGCTACCAGCCCAGATGCTATCTGCAGTGCTGATTGACTGGACCTGGAGGGACGTGTTCAGAACCGTGGTGGCCCAGTTAAATGCATGCTCCTTTCTGCATGCGTGTATAGGTTCTGAGTCTCTTCGGGCTGATTCCATTCATTGGCTGTTTGCCAAGCTCTTTGTGTAGATGCTGGGAACGCACAGATGGGCACTAACACTCGATGGAGCACGGGAGGACACAGACTTTTCCAAAGCAATAGGATTCAAAGTCCTGGCTACCCCGTGGGCTAGCTGAGGGCCAGTGGTCACCTCTCTGAGCCACAGACTTTTAGACCATGACACTGAGTGCCTGATATGTAACTTTAGATGGCTGGGTAGTGTGATGGGTAGGGAGCTCCCGGCACAGGGAGGCACCAGAAGCTCCACAAATGGGCACGAGAGGAAGTGGTAATTATAGAGAAACCGAGTTAATGGGCCCTTGTTTAAGAAACTCCCAGGGTAGTGAAAAGAGAGATGTTGGAGCTGCTGTCACTAATAGCATAGGTGTGATTGTGGGTTTTTGTCTTTTTTTTTTTTTTTTGCTTTGGTTTGGTTTTTGTTTCTTTTTTATTCTCATGTGTATGTGGTGTGCATGTTTGCACGTGTGTGGGTACATGTATGTGGGGGCAGGTGCGCATGTGTCTGAGTACATGGGGAGAGCAGCCACCATCACTCTTCTATCTTATTCACTGAGGTGGGATCTCTGAGTCAAACCCAGAGTTTGCTGACATGGCTAGTCTTGCTAGCCAGCTTGCTCTGGGCTCAGTTGTCTCTTCCTTTCCAGGCTTGAACTACAGGCAGGCCACTCTGCCCACCTTTCAAGTAAGTTCTTGGGATCCAAACTCCGTCACCCAAGCTTGCTTGACCAGCACTTTTAACCAGTGAACTGTCTCTCCATCTACGACTCTGTGTTTGCAGGTTGTTTGTGTGTGTGTGTGTGTGTGTGTGTGTGTGTGTGTGTGTGTGTGTGTGTGTAGTACCTGAGAAGGCCAGAAGAGGGCATCAGATCCTCTGGAGCTGCAGTTACAGATGGTTATAAGCTGTTTGACATGGATACTGGGAAGTGAACTAGGGTCCTCTACAAGAGCAGCATGTGTTCCTAACCACCCAGCCACCTGTCCAGCCCTGTGGCTGTGCTTTTTCCAGTCACTGTTCACTGACTGCTTGCCAGGTGCTGGACATGGTGGCACATGGTGGCATCTGGATAACTGCAGCTATCATGCATGGTGCTGTACACAGCTGGGCAGCAGAGTCTGAGACTGTCAGCCAAACCAACCATTCCTCATTGAAGTCATCTGGCATTTTGTCACAGTAACAAGAAAACTAGGTACACTGGGTAAACTGGGGCCAAGGTGTGTCTGTCAAAGCGGCAGAACACAGCTCGGGAGTGGGCGGGTTTCCCGGTGGAACACGGATGTGTTCCAGACAGGAACTACATGAGACCAGCGATGAGTCCGATGGGATGCAAGGGAGACAGTTATTTCCAGCTAGGAGCAGAGGCTCGAGCCCTTGCAGCAGCAGCACGTGCAGAGTGTGGAGCTGTGAAGTGCAGGAGCAAGAGTTGAGCGGGCAGCTGGACTCCAGGGGAGTCCAAGGTTCAGCGAGACCAAAAGGAACTAAATGGAAGGGCTTTGTGAGGTGATGCTGGGGACTGTCCAGCCCTGGGCACAGGTCCCCAAATCAGCTACATGAGGCCAGCGAGGAGAGTTCACTGGCTCCATTCTGAGGCTCGGGGGCTCAGTGCGGTGGGCTGGGCATGAAAGAGGGTAGAAATGTTGAAAACGAGAAAGGGCTGGTGACATGGCTCGGGGCTAAAGACACCTGCTGCCAAGCCTGATGGCCCAGGTCAGTCTCTAGCAGGAGAAGAGAACCGACTCCTGAAGTTGTCCTGGAGGGAGTGGGGACTGACTGATGAGTTAGAAGCAGAGGTGGGAACGGTACTTGACTGATGTGCTCCCAGAGGCAGGCGCGCACACGCGCGCGCACACACACACACACACACACACACACACACACACACACACACATCTGAATAAGCAGGCCACATCATCTTTGCTGACTAAATTACTGCTCTCTAGACATTCCTTCCCTGAGTAGCCAATTAGTCCCTTAGCTTTAGTGCTGACCCTAATTGCATATGGTCTCCCACAAGGGATGGACACATGGTAAGCACTTAGAATTTTGAATGAACGAGCTGTTCAAGGTATGAATGGACTTCATATTTAGGTGTATTTGTCTCTGCCGGACTGAGCTATCATTAAGACAATCCATGTAGCCGAGGCCGATCACAGACCTAAGCATGAAAGCAAGACCCTCTAAATGAAAGCTCAGGAAGGCACCCTGAAAACAAGGTTTTCTCAAGCAGAGTGTGGATGAAGCACCAGCCCTGGAGGTCTGATGTCTTCCTGAAAATAGTTGAATTGGTTTAAATATTTAAAATCAAATCAGAAGCGGTGGATGGACAGGAGAGATGGCTCAGTGGTCAAGAACACTGGCTATTCTTGCAGAAGACTCAAGTTTGGTTCCCCGCATTCATACTGGATGGCTCTCAACTGCCTGAAACTCCAAGTCCAGGGCATCCAATGCCTCTGATCTCCATGGGCATCTGTGCTCACAGGCACACAGCCACACAGAGACACACAAGATTACAAATAATAAAAGTGGGGTGTGGTGGTGCATGCCTTTAATCTCCACACTCAGGAACCAGAGGCAGGTGGATCTTGATGAATTCAAGGCTGGCCTGTAAAACATGAGACTCCGTCAATAAATAAATAAAGTAAAGGCATGGAGCCGGATATAAAGGAGACCAAGTTGGGGTATTCAAAGATCTGGTTTGGAAGGCAAAATATGTGGTAGAGTTAGGAAATACATGAAGTTCACCAAATTTCCAGAATTAGAGCCAAAGAAAAACAAAAGGGGAGATGGATGTCGACTCAGCCCTGGAGACAGGGCTGGCTCTGTGGGAGGAGAAACTAGATTTTACTTAAAAGTCAACTAGAGCTTAATAGTCCCCAAGCTGAGTGAGATCGCACCACAACCAAAGGGAAACAATGATAATATGAGGAACGACACAGCACGTATTGCACACCTACTGTGTGTCGGACCCTGTTGTCAGCCTTCACCAGCACCATCTCATTTTACCCTCCCTATTGCCAGATGAGGGAGTGTTTTGGTTATCCCAGGTGTATGGAAACAGTGATGTGTTATAGACGGCTCTGGGAATAAATAGACTTACCATCTTCATCAGAGCAGCTGTGACTACCCAGGAGCCACCAAGATCCAGCCTACTGACATTCCCTCCATAGAAGCTAGGGGAGGGTCTCCAGAGTCTCACCTGAGACTCAGCCAGTCCCTTCTGTGGCCCTCTCCCAGCTGTTTGCAATTCTTCCCCAGATGCCTGTGGTTTCATGAGAAGGTATAGAGGGAGTGAAAAGTTCATTGAAGTGGCGGGGGGAGGGGGGCGGTGTTGGAGAGGAACCAGGTCATTTATGCAGCTTAGGAAAATCACATCTACATTCAGATGAGACTTTTGGATTTGTGGCTGTCTTGGGGTCACACATGTTCCCGAAAGTAACCTATCACTCATGCTCTGCAAGTAACCCCAATAAATTCATCCCATTTTGATGGAATAGTTACTTGGTCAGCCATCCGTGCCCTTTTCCGAGGGGGGAGGGCATTTGTTTGGGTCTCCTTAGGAGCAGTTAGGACAATGCTATGTGAATTTCCCCAGCCTCCGAGGCTGAGACCCAGAGGAAGTAGGAAGTCCAGTGGGTAAGGAGGATTCAAATGAGTTCAGATTGTTGGACATATCCAAAATGCAGATGAATTATTGATACCATGTAAATATTGCCAAATAAACCAGCTTACCATACACCCAACAACAAGGTAGCTAGAATTCTTGCTAAAGAACAAAATTTGAGTACTTCTTATATACTGTTGGCATATTTATAAACCAAAGCAAGTGTGCTGGGTAAAAACTGAATGTGGTACATGCCTTAACAAACAAACAAAAAAAAACCCCAAGGTTCTAGCACAGGACCTAGTTTGAAAGAAGTTACTAGGTAACCTATGCCTGGAGCTGCTGCAACCTAAGGTTTCAAGTGTCATTTTGGGTCCCTGAAATCACTCTCAGTAACTCGCATCCTTGGATTGCAGAGTTTGGCTAGGGAGCAGGAGAGAAAAAAGGATGTCTGCCAATAAGTAAGCTTTTCAGAGGTATGCGCTTTAATTCTACCTTCATTTTAGGGTCTAGTGACTCAAAGATAAACCTGTGAAGCCTCATGAAGGCCTTTATAATAGACAACCAGAACACAGTGCTCACATACACGTATATAACTTAGGCAGGGGTTGAATACACGACGAAAGATGAAGTGAGGTGAGGGAGGCGTCATCTTTGAGCTCTAAAAGAATGAAGGAGCAAAATGAAAATGGCAGTGGACTCCCTGACTGAGAAATAGGATGATACCAAGGCCCTGAAGTGGGGAGTGAGTTAGGGTTGTTCCAGGAAGAGCAAGATGGCCAGGGAGGCTAGTGTGCACCGAGAACGGACGTTAGAGGTTGCAGTCATAGGATAGAGGCTGTGGATCACTCGGGGCTCTGTACTGCATGAGAAAGAAGGGCTTTGGACATTTTTCTTCCTAAGTCTGACAGAAGGCCATCAGAGGCTATAGAAACCGGAAGTGGCTTTATTTGATTTCCTTGTTGGGGAGGAAGGCTTCCCAAGGGCAGAGGGAAAGCAGGAGAACTAGATGGCGTGGATGGAATGGTCGGTGAAGCTGAAATGGCTGGAGGCAGAACAGTCTGCCTTGGACCTTGTGGAGTTTACTGGAGAATGGGATGAAGGGCCCCAGACACAGTTAGGGATACAGGTCAGTGGATAAAGATATAGATCAAGTATATGACTGGCCTTGTCTGCATAAGATCCTGGGTTCCATCCCCAGCACCAACCCCTTTAAAAAGACCCCCATTTTCTGCACTGTGTAAACAAATACTATCAATGTACTACCACATGCTTGGGAGGAATTAGAATTAGGTTTGAAAGGTCAAATCAGGTTTGTTTTTTTTTTAATTTTTAAAAGTTTTATTGATTTTTATTTTTTTTTTATTTTTTTATTTTTTTTATTTTTTTGGTTTTTTCGAGACAGGGTTTCTCTGTGTAGTTTTGCGCCTTTCCTGGAGCTCACTTGGTAGCCCAGGCTGGCTTGATTTTTATTTTATGAGTGGCTTTTTTTGTTTTTGTTTTTGTTTTGTCTGTGTGTACGTCTGTGCACCCAGGGCATTGCAGTGCCCAAGGAGGCTAGAAAAAAGTGTCAGATCCCCAAGAACTGGAGTTATACAGATGGTTGTGACCTACAGTGTAGGTTCTAGAAACAGAACCCAGGTCCTCTGGAAGAGCAGCCAGTGCTCTTACCTGATGGGCCATCTCTTCAGCTCTCATGAGTTTATTTTGTGACCCGCATAAGTTGCAGGTGGCCATTAGCTATGCCAGGGTGTCAGGCAGTTATTATTAAGTAAGCCAGTTTGGAGGTCAATGGGAAACTGTGGGAAACAGCACCCGAAGTTACCTGGTAGGGACTGGAAAATATCCATCATCCCTATTAACATTTATTCACGTAGCAAATCTGTACGGAGCACCTAGTCTGTGTGTCAGGCACTGTGATGGATCCTGGGTGGGGTGCAAGGACAACTTCTACCTTTGTGGAGTTTCGTTACAATTTAATTAGCTCCCTGGTTTCCGAGACACTTCTCTGGGCACTGTGAAATATATAGAATCAACTCTCAAGCATCATAAATACTGACCTGTTCTCTGACTCAGCAATTTGGGAAGCACTTAGGCTTTTCAGAAAGAGCTATCTATGGATTTGGACAAATGACAGATTTACCCAATAAAATGTCTGAGGACTACCTTAAAATGAATCAGAAGAGACCGTCTCAACCAAATGAGTATTTATAAAGAGCCAGCTTTTGAGAATGGAAAAGCTTACAGGGCTGGAAGGCAGAAATCTGACCTCAGTCTGATCTGGCCTCAGTCAAACTCACAAATGACCTTGGTGGAGCCTTCAACTCATCTGAACTTCAACTTTCTCTTCAATAAAGTAAGCCCATCCCATCCCATGTTTTCAAACTCCTGATTGTTTCTTTTCGTTACAGTATTTATTGTCTTGAGCTAACAGTTATTTTAAAATAAAAGCCCAAATCCCCAAGGGGATGCTTCCTTGAGAGCTCAGTTTTCAACAGAAGAAAGCTTTTAATATTTTTTTTGAAAATGGAAATTGTTCTTTTCTCAACTGTAAATATGATACATGGTCAGTGAAGAAATCAGGTGGAGGGCAGTGCAGAGAATAAAGAACTACCAAGAAAAGCATCTCTGCCCTCAAGATCACTGTACCTGCTCTGAGGACCAGGCAGCCAATGCTTTAAAGTAGGTCTGCTCACCAACTATTATTATTACCTTGCAAACACTCTCTTTGGTCTGTAGACAACACACAAACACACATACACACACAGGCACAAACAGGTATACACACACACACACACACACACACACACACACACACACACACACCCTGGAAGCCCTTCCTCTGCAGGCTGTGAACTCAGTGTAGTCACCAGAGACTGAAACTGGGCAGTATGGGATCTCTCAGATGTCCTGTTTCACAATAACTGCTATCTGATAGTTATGGAATGCTGAAAAACAATAACATCATATGCACAGCTTCAATGATCGTTACTAATATCAAGGACAGATCAGTTTGAACAGTATTAAGAATGACTGCAAAGCTTTCCAAGGCACAACCAGGAGTGGGGGGGGGCAGTGCTCCTCCAACCCCCAGGACTCTTCCTACCCCAACACATCAGGCTGAATGCTTCTGGGACACTAGAACTCAACTGGACACGGTTTATTGTCAGCCTAGCATCAGTGGATCACGAACTCTCTGGGCATGGTTTTCTGATGATCTCTGAGAAGGGATTAAAGCCAGATCTTGGCTGCAGACCCATGAGACTATTCCCCCTAAATGGAATGAATTGCTGTCATTTACTCCTATATGACAATCAGCTGGAGTTGAAGGGATGTGACCTTCATCTTGGCACCCTACATCACTCTACCCTCTCACCTGATTTGCTAACTAAATCATGAAATGGGAGCATCTACGAGGCATCAGGCACTATGTTAAGTCCCAGAGAACACAGGTGCAGCCAACACAGACCCTTCCTTAGAAATGCTCACAACCCAGCAGAGGAAATTGCAGCAGTGAAAAGTATACCAGGAGTCCAGAAGGATTGGATTCAATGGTGCAGCCATTGCCCAACATGCACAGAGTCCCGAGATGGATTCCAGCACCACAACAAATTAATAAAGCACAGTGTGATAAGTACAGCACTTGCCTGCCTTGTCCTGGGAAGCTAGTAGGAGGCTTATCGCCGGTCATGTTTGAGCTGAGTTTCAAAGGGTGACTCAGAGTTCAACAAGCAGACTGAGTGGTGGGGAAGACTGGGAACAGTGGAGGTGGTGTGTGTCCTGCTGTGCAGGCGCACCTTTCCGGCCAGTCACCGCCTGCCTCCGACTAACAGTCACTGTTAGGAAGGAGCCTCTGCCCAACTCAAGCCTTCCTCCTGATGGAAACACTGGAAGTTCATCTCTACCAGGAAGAGTCTGCCTAACCTTCCCCCACTCCCAGCCGCTTCTATTCGACAACTCTCCCATCCTCAGCTAACTGACCGTCTGTTATCAGAGCTGTTTATTCCAGAACCTCTGACATATGAAGAGCAGACCACCATTGCAAGCAACTGATACACTCTTATCAAATGCCTGTAAGTGTAAAGCTTTCCTAGTCATATGTGTCACTTGGAGGAGGGGGAGGAGGAAGTGTGCAAGCATCTGAAGAGGCCAGAGGCTGACGTGAGGTGTCTTTCCTCAATTGCTTTTCCACATTATTTTTGAGACAGGGGTCCTTAGGATCCCGATTCTGGCTAACCTGGCTGGCCAGCAAGCCCAGGGGATGTCCTTGCCCATCACCCTGCCCCGACCCAGCTAGGGTCACACACTGGTTGTACTGGATGCCAAGGAGCCCAGGACCTCACGCTTGCAGAGCAAGCGCTCTATAGACTGAGCCCGGTTGAGAGAAAACGAACGAGAACAAAAACTACAATCCAAGACATATTTATTTAATGCTTGGTATTCACAGTTAAAAAAAAATAAAGCACCACCCACCATCCATCCAACCCTGAGTAAGTAGCACTGTGTACCAAGTACTCTGTTACAAAGTACTTGGCACCAGGAAATCTTACCAAGCTACAATACACACAGAAGTTAGCTAGTCACGTGGATAAAAAAAGATCATTACAGTGTCTTCACAGAGCAATGTTCAAAATACAGCAACTGCTTAGACAAAGGAATGTTGACTGTGCCCAGGAGCACTGGGCTGGTATTCTAGAGAAGACAGCCTTGCACTACTTTATTACAATATTTTCTCAATAGACACAGCAGAGGATAGTATTATACACATGCCCACAGCCCACTACCAGCTTTACTAATGAGTAACTCACAGTCCCTTGTGATTTACCTCTACTTCCCTCTACTTTACCCAGCCCTTGGTTTTGGCGGGTTCTAGATATTTTTTATCACTGCTCCCATAGATACTGAGCTGTGTTTGAGGAGGGAAGGGGAAATGTGTGGGTCTTCCACTAGTAACTTCCTTACCTTATCCGGCCCCCTCCCCTGAGAGTAGTTTATACTCTGGTTCCTGCCAGTGACTCCAAAGCCTTGGCTGCTTCCAAAGTGAAGACCCCAAACTTCCTGGGGCCTTTGGACTAAGGGAGGCTGTGTGGTGCAATGAAAGCTCCATCCTGCCTTACCTGGAATGTTGCCCAAATGTTCTGATCCTTGGTCCTCATAAAACTTAATCTTCTGAGCTGGGCTCAGTGGCCCACACCTTTAACCTAGTCAGCACTTAGAAGGCAGAGGCAGGAGGATCTCTGTGAGTTCAAGGCCGGCATGGTCTACAAAGTGAGTTCCAGAACAGCCAGGACTACACAGAGAAACCCTATCTTGAAATATAAAAACAAAAACAATGAAAAATTTTTTTCTGGAGGTTTGAGCACCTAATGTTTGCACAAAATGGCAGCTACTTCCAACACTCCCAAGCATCTCCAGCAACTTCCAGTGAAACTTCAGACAGTATGAGGCTTGCTTGCTCTGTAGGGTGAGCTCACCCAGAGTTGATTTGCCTGTATGGGAAGCCTGGCCCCACCATTTGAACACCTGGCCTTTATACCTCCCAGACTTTCAGTTTTTTATCTTCCCTGAAAGTTAGGAACTGACATCCTTGCAGTTAACTGGATCCCCCTCTCCTTCACAACTGTAATCTCCGCGCACAGAGCCCTTGATCCAGGCCACCATCTAATCTTCGCATCGATCGGCTTCAAGCATCCAGACTTTATTCTCCACCCAGCCTCTCAGTGACGTCCGTAACACCCTTACCCCTACAGCCCCACTTAAAACCCGTCCATTGTTTCTGGTCCCCAACCGCAGACCCTGCAGGAGGAAAACAACCTCCTTGCCACAGCCTTGCAAAACTGAAGCGCTTCTCTCGCTTCACCCGCGACAACTTCGGTGAAGGCTTCCTGCAGACTCCGCGCTCTGCCCGGGAATAATGGACGTGAACCTAGCAGGGCCTAGCTCCTGCGAAAGGAGTAAGTCCTCGACTTCAATCTACATCTCAACTCCGTCCACAATGACAGTACTCAGATGACCGAGGCTCGGATTCGAATTCGCTTCCGCGGATCCGCTGAGCTCTCCTTCCCGAACCCAGTTCGAACTCCAGCCACCGCTGGGTGCGCCCGCGGCTCCGAGCCCAGCCCCGGAGGAAGGAGGCTTCTGATTGGCCGCTGCGAGGTAGGGCGGGACGTGGGGGGCGTCGCGGAGAGATGATGCAATGTCGCGGGGCCTTAAAGGCGCCGACCGCACGCGCCGCCGATGGCGCAGGCGCGTTGCCGGGCCTCCAGCTCTGACTCCAGCGCTACACTGAGTTCGAGCAGGCGGACGCGCGGAGGAGTGGACGGCGGGGACGCGCGCGGGATTCGGGCGGGCGGGCCGGGTGGCTGCGGAGGAGCGGGAGGCGCGATGGCCGAGGGCAGCGCTGTGTCCGACCCTCAGCACGCTGCGCGCCTGCTGCGGGCGCTCAGCTCGTTCCGGGAGGAGGCGCGCTTCTGCGACGCTCACCTGGTCCTCGACGGCGAGGAGATCCCGGTGCAGAAGAACATCCTGGCGGCGGCCAGCCCGTACATCAGGTGAGCGGGCACCGCCGCCCATCGCCTCCGCATTCCTCCCTTCCTCTGGCCTGGCCGCCCGCGGCTCCCGTGGCTCGGCCGCCGCGCCCCTCGGGCCCCCATGGGCCTCTCCCGGAGGCCCCCTCCCCATCAAGATCGCCCTGGCCCCGGAGCCCCGGGAGGTCAGCAGAAGCCCCAAACACGGTATATAGGCGGTCCTGGGACCCGCACCCGCGAGCAGGGCGGGGCTGCTCCGGGAAGAGCCGCTCCTTCGCCCCGACAGGCCCCGCCCGGCCAGCCGAGCCCCGCAGAAGTTTACCTCCGAGTCATGGCACAGTGGACTGGGCCGGGTTTTGCGCGGGGAAGCCAAACCAACACCCGCGGTGTAGGCAGAAGGAGCACTCTGTGAGATCTCGGTGGGGCATTCCCACCCCCACCCCCAAGCCCAACTGTCAATTTGCCACTCCATTGTTACAAACAGGTTAAACTGTTGCGAATCTGAAAAGACCAACCGTCATTCTTTGGATACAGTTGGGGTCGAGGACCCAGAGATTGTAGAGGGCACCGTAAAACTTGAGCGACACAAACCTTAGCCCAGTTTACCGGGTTAATGAAAAGGTTCAGACCCAGCTTACAGCATCGGGTCAGAATTTGCAAGGAAGCTGCTGTCGTTTCTTTAGCAACTTTGCTTCAGGCAAACTGGGTTGCTCTTTTAATATCGCGGGGTGGGGGTGGGGGGCTAAAAGCTGGAGAAAGTGCCCAGTAAGCTGGTTAAATATAGACTAATGGTAGACAATGTCACTAGAATTGGCAAGTCAGAAAAAGGAAAATTATGCCGTTCTGAGAGCTCTGTCCCAGCAGAACTCGACACATAACGCTGTACTTTAATCTTTGTTTTTGGAGACGTTCGAACTCAGAAGCAGTCCAGGTGCCCTTGAAACTTCTGGCTTCTATCCTAGCCTTGCCTTGTAACATTGTGCTCTTTGTGGACTGGGGGGTCAGATGTCTTTGCTAATATGAAATTTAGATCACCAGTATGACAGCTCATAGCTGGCAGTTCATAGGTTAGGGCAATCAATCAAATTGGATCTGCAAGCCAGACCTTTCCCGTATCCAGAGTAGTCCGTGTTTGGGAAATGCTTAGGAAAACTACAGTGGATTCCGTACTGTAAACCCTTAAATGGCACTTGCCTCTAAAGTTGCACATCCTGAAACACTTGCTGTCTCCATCTTTCTTCATGACACTTAACTACTATAATAGAACCTGTGTTTTGCTCATCTTGGTGTATCTTTCTCGACCACAATGTAAACTCAGGCCAAGGATTTTTCTTTTGATTCTTGCTGGGCCCTTCACAGAGGAAATAGTGCCTGGTGCCAGGGTAAATTTATGGAATGAATGATCACCTTCCTTTCGTTGGACATTGGAGATTTGGCTTTGTTATATTTCCATGTTAGCTGGTTGACTAGGGCTCTGGGCTAGGTGTTTGAGATTTAATTCATGTTTCAAATCTTTCCTACCTAGCTGTGAGTTGTTGGGGATGACTTAGTCTTGGCTCCAGCTCACTAATACGACAAATGAGGGGCACAGTGTGTTTTTGTGTCATTTAATCTCTGAAGCACCTACAAAGAAATGAGTTTCAGGCATTCTACGGCTCCACACAAATCTGTCCACTGGTTAGGAAAGAGCTGTAGTTCATGTCTGTCTGTCTGTCACTTTCCTAACAAAGGATAGATCTCCTGTGGTCCATGTCTGTCTGTCACTTTCCAAGTAGAAAAATAGCATCTCAGAGGATGTTAGCAACTTGTGTGTCAAGGTTACTGATACTTAGTGGTTGACTAGAATTTGAATGGAAGTTCATGGCGCATAGTCTCCTGTTCCTACTGCTCCAAATGACAGCATGGCCTGTATTTGGATGTACTTTGGATAAAATCAAGCTAGATGTTTTTTAATGTGTTATCACTTAAATGCTTGTCAAGCATGGTCATAGACCTATTTTGATTTTCATCTTCAATCATTTTTTGCAATTGGTTAACATTTATATTAATATTATGTAAATGTCATGTCTATATTGTATATATTGCATAATTATGTATATGCAATGTTAACATTTATCAAGAAGTCAAATTTTTAAAAATATAAATAAATTGAATTTTTTTAATTGACAGAATTTTTTAATTAACAGTTGTGTTAAGTTTGACTACTGAAATGCTAGAAGATTCTTGTGGTATTTTTAGATTATCAATTTCAAGTGTATTTCAAAATATCTAAATTACTACTTAAAACACAGCTTATTTTTTATTTTATTTTAGAATATTTGGATAATTTCATACTTATGCAATGTGTCTTGATCTTGCATTTTAATAATTTCTAGAGTTATTTATTTTTATTTTATATGTATGGGTATTTTGCCTGCATGTGTGTCTATGCACCATATGTGTGAAGTGCCTGCAGAGCCCAAGGAGGGCATAGAATCCTCTAGAACTGGAATTACAGATGGTTGTGAATGGTTGTGAGCTGCCTTATGGGCCCTGTGTTCTCAGGAAGAGCAGCCAGTGCTCATAACTACTGAGCCATCTCTCCAGCTCTCTAGTTTAATAATTTTTGACACCAGTGCTATTGAACTTTGATAATGTAGCTTTGTCAAAATGGCACTTTAGAGACTACATTTAAACAAAATGAATATAAGCATTTATATTCCAGCAGGCTGTTTTCTAAGTCCCATCCCTGACTGTCATTTACTTATAGCTTGTTGGGGAAACTAGACCCCAGTGCAACTGAGAGCCTTAGAAAATGATAAGCCTGCACTCATGGACATAATGCTCCCCCATCTTTTCTTCCTCAGCAACTCTGATTCCCCGGGAATGGCCCCTTGGGCTTATAGGAAATTTCTTTGGAATACTGTGGAGTTTGCCTTGCTTCCTGACTGGGGCTCTTCTGATCTGATGGGAAGCTTTGCCCTTCCCTTTTGAGCTGTTCTTGGGGATGGTGCAAGCGACAGGGATTTGGAAGGGACTCTTTCTGTGCTTGTGGAGTGACGTTAAAGTGGCTGTGTACACGTTCCTGGCCCTGTGTGCACTTTCCAGACTCTACACATTCTGGGAAACTGTTATGATACTGCTTAGCATTCAGTCCTGGATAGCACAGAGTTTCCCATAATTTTGTTTAAATCCTTTGGTGAGTCAGCTAGCAATGGAAATGGCTTTGTTTGCTTTCCAGTTGGTCTAGGGAGGGTGGAATGAGAAGTCTGGACATCTGAACTTTTTTAGGATCTGGTTTCTTTATCTGGGAGGTGAAGTTGACTGTGCCACACAAGGCCAGAGTCCATGTAATATGCAACAGTGTGGCTCTTTTGCTTTGCTTTACATGTGTGTGTGGCGGGGGGAGTGTCTCTTTCCAGTCTTGTATATGTCGTTATGCGTACATTGATGCTGAAATGCCCCTTCCAACCCTACAGGACTTGCTGTTCTGTATGAATGCAGCTAGGATCGTTGTATTGTAAGGAGCATTTGTTTCATATTGTTAACTTGGGTACATTCCAGGCCTAATTATTGACAATCCCGTGTTGCCATTTAGATCTAAGATTTGGCTTATAGGTAGTATGGAGGAAAATACTGAAGGAAGTTAACATGAGCTCTATAGGAGAGCCAAGTTTCATAGTAGCATAGAAATTGTCCACATCCATTTTAGGGATGTCTGAAAGTTTAATGTCACTAGGATCCAAGTGCTATCCCTAGTGTTGTTCACTATATACAGAGCATCTTGTTAGTTCCCAAAGCCCTGTTTTTAATTCACTTACACTAATAACTAAGTAACCTTTAATCTGTCTTTGTTTCCTTGATGCTGAAGCTGAGCCACCCAGGGAGCCACACCCACTAAGGTCCTTGCTGTGAACCACAGACATTGCAGAGCAATGCTCTCTGCACAGTCTTTTGATTTCTTTGATATTTTCATCTTTTCCCTGCACTTTGAGTTGGTAGCAGCTTCTGAATGATTGCCAGGGTTCTGAGGAACCAGGCTTGCCTGCTGCATTTCTTAGGATTCTTCCCGTAGGCTAGGTTCTGAGGCTCTGTCTGAGTCTGCACCACTCTTGAAGACTCACGGTACCCCACCCATCTCTTGTCAGGATCTTGTAGTGGTGGGAAATCAATTGAGCCTTTGTCTTTTGATGGATCTAGGTCTTGTTAGTTTTTATCTGCCTACTCTAAGGCTTTCCTTGGAAGAGTACGTCTGTCCTGAAGCTCTTAGAGTGAAGTGTTCTACAGTGCACAGCAGAGGAAGGTACTTGTCACCCAGCCTGGTAACTTGAGTTTGGTCCCTGGGACCCACACATGGAAGAAGGAGAGAACCAACTCCTAAAAGCTGGCCTCTGATCTCAGCACAGATGCTCTGATACATGAACAACAGCATGCACACACATAGATAAATGAACAGAGGTGATTTAAAAATCTTTAGTGCTCTTTCTTCATCTTAATTGGTTAAACCCCATTTATATGTGAGTTTCAAAGAAAATAGTATAGCTGTGAGCCCCTTCGGATCCCCTTCAAATGGCCAGAGCATCCTGGTCTCCATGGCAGTAAGCACTTGTGAACAGATGCTGTCTGTAGGTTTCATCCCTTGTTTGTGTTCAGCAGTGATTGTCACAGTTGTAGTTACGAAGGCCCTGATTAGAGAGGAAGGTTTCAAATGCAGAAATAAATCAATACGATTCTCATTAGACTGTGGCTGGGATGTAGAGGGAAGTGGTGTTGTCCAGTGTGGGGTACTGTTTAGTCTAGTGACACAGCTCTGCTGGAGTTGGTCTGTCTGTCTGTCTGATTGATCTGTCCTCTGTTACCCCGACTCTTTTGACCTTTATTTATATTTGGGATTTTCCCATCAGTCTCCTTATCATTCTTACAGCAGTTCTCATTTTATAGTTGAGATTCAAGTCAAGTACTTTTCCACATGGGAACTCTGAGGCCTTAGGAGTCAGAACCACATCACCTATTATGTGAAGTGTTAATCACTTCTTCTCATGCTATCAAAGAGGGACCTACAACCTCTTTATAATGCATAAAGAAAATATAATTAAGACAAATGAGGAGGCATTTGGTTCCAGTAGCAGGCAGCAAGTCTGAGAGCTGCTTCATCCTTCCAGAGGGAAAGGCTATCATTTTGTGTACTGAAGCTATAATATAAATGAATAATTTGCAAGTTAGGATTCTGGGTTAAGGGCGGAGATGTGGGGGCGTAGGGTGTGACAAATGGCAGGCTCTGGTTACAGCTCTGAACTTAAGTGCTTCCCATGGCTTCTTTGCCTCCTGAGCCACAGAAGCCTTCAGAAGGAAGGGGATGATGGAAGGAAGGCTCAGGTGGAGGTGGCAGGCCTGTCTTCACAGAGGAGAAGGCTGCACATCCTCCAGCAGTGCCCTTGACCTCCTGCTTGCAGAACAGAGTTGGGCTGTCTTCCAAAGCCCTTACTGCAAAAACGACTAATGGGCTGGTGTTTGCCACTCCTGTCTCCCATGGGAGTCAGTGACAGAAGTCCCAGGTTGGCACAAAGTCACTGTGGGAAACATACAGACTGAAAAATCTGAACTTCTAAAGCCTGACCCCTGACTTCATGTCTATGGGTCAGAGTTAAACGTAGACACAATAAAAATAATATAAAATTACATGAATTTTGTTGTTAGTCTTAGGTTCCATCCACAAAATAAAAATAATATAAAATTACGTGAACTTTGTTGCTAGTCTTGGGTCCTATCCCCAAGATATGTCATGTGTATGAAAATTCAAAAATCTGGAAGTTTTCCTTTTCTCAACTGTTTGACTGAGGGAAATTCAAGCTGTACTCCTCACTTCTTACTCTCCATTTTCCACCATAGGAAAAAGTCATTTGTTTTCTCTGATTAGAGTTGTTAGGAAAAGAATACATAGGTGAAGTGAGATTTTGGCACAGTGAATGTGGTGTTGTGTAAAAAGATAGAGCTTTCATGAAGAAGAAAGAAAAAGAAGGAAGGAAGTGAAGGAGCGAGCCCCAAAGGCTGGGGGGTGGTGCAGTGGGTCAGAGTGTTTGCTGTGCCAGCCTGAGGACCTGGCCTCCCATTCCCAGCACCCACATAAAACGTGGGTGTGGCAGCACACGTTTGTGGCCCAGTGCTGGAGCTAGGGGAGGAAGGTGGATGATGCTCTAGGCTGGCTGACAAGCCATTCTAGCTGAAATGGTGAACTCCGGCTCAGTGTAAGATACTCTCTTAAAAAGCAAGGTGATGACTAAGAGAAGAAAGAGAAGATACCTAGAGCCGGAGGAAGGTACCTGGAGTGGAACTCTGCCCTTCATAGACCCCTACGCACCACAGCAGCTCACACAACATGAACACACACTGAATAAAACAGCTTTGCTGGGCAGTATGCATCCTGAGTGGAATATAGATAGACGGGCTTTAAAATATCTGCTGAATTAAGAAGCACTGAGGGGTGCCATCTTTTATTTTCCTTTTTGGAGTCTGCATGATGATGGAGGCAGACTCTCCACTGTGCTATTTTGTTCCTAGTTGTTCCTGGTTCTCTACCAAGAAGCATTTCTCTGTCTTTAGGAACAACTTGAAAGAGAATTCAGCACTAATAAACTGATACATTGTGAAACCTGGCTTTTCTAGTCATATTTGCATTCATCATGACCAGCTGCCTCTATCTCTGAAGAATTGAATATAGTCTATACTGTGGGGCTCAGGGTACTCCCACACTTCTGTCGTTTGGATTGTTTATGTTGGCCAGTCTCTGCACTGGACTCCGACCTTCAGGACGTGAGGTTGGATGTGCCTCTTCGGACCTGTGGAGAGTGACAGGTGAGGTCAGAAGTTTAATGGTGGGGTTCAAACAGCAGTGAGAATCCTGAGAGAGTGGCTGATACTTGTGTCTGCCCTGTCCTTCGGCGGCAGCAGGAACCCTGGCTCCCCACATAGGTTTCTGTCTCTTAGTAAAGGGAGCATTGCTGTGCTCTAGTTTTTCCTACAGGGAGCTGATACAGGACTGCTTTGTTGTAGTTTTTTAAAAAGATTTATTTTCCTCTCTCTCTCTCTCTCTCTCTCTCTCTCTCTCTCTGTGCGCCCCCCCCCCCCCCCCCCCCGCGCGCATGCGTTGAGCCCCTGGAGCTGGGTCACAGGTGGTTGTGAGCCACCCACCCACCTTGGAATTGCTAACAACTCAGAACAGTCCTCTGGAAGAGCAGCTGGCATTCTTGACTGCTGAGCCATCCTTACAGCCCCTGCTTATTTGTTTGAGGTGGGATCTCAGATCTGGAGCCCAGAGTAGCCCAGATTTAGGCTTCTTTGGCCCCCTCTCCCAAGTGTCAGGATTACAGGTATGTAACTCCACCCTCCTGGTGTGGATTCTTTGACCTAGAGCAGCAGCTTCCAGACTTAGTCTTTGGTGGGTGGCTCATCATTGTGCTCCCCCGCCTGCCTTCTCAACAGCTACTGTCTTGGTTGGACAGAGAGATACCAACTCTGTCCCCTACATAAAACTTAGAACCTATGTTATTGGCATGGAGATGTCAGCCACTGTCTCCTCCTGCAGTGGGGCCCAGGAGCAAGAAGTCAGCTGCTTCCTTCTGTCCCCTTGTGGGTAAAAAGAGGGGCTGAGGACAGTGTTCACCACCATCACAGTCAGGACATTCTTCAGAAAGGTCATCATGGCCTTTGCACATGTGCTGATAGGGCTGTTCCTGCCGATCTTCGATCACAGTGAGGGAGTGAGCATTGTCCAAAGTTGCTGAAGTGTCCTGTGTACTGTTTATCTGGTATAGTTCATGGGAAGGGGCCTTGTGGTATCCAAGTCAGCTGTTCAGGGGCTGAAGCCTGGGCTAGTCATCTATCAGCAGATACACTTGGGGGTTATCCCAAGTTGCAGAAGCTGCAGTGTTCTGGTCCTTGCCCTCCTAGGGCATACAGGGTCACCCTGCCTGCCATTCGAGTGGGTATTCACTGCCCTCCACAAAACAGGGTCAAAGCTAACGGGGTACCTGGAAACCTAAGCTGGTTCTTTATTTTTCTACCTCTGAGGGGCTGTGAAGAAAATAATTGTGTATCTAAAGACTTTAAAATAATTTGGGGCATTCTTTTTTTTTTTCATACTGTGGTCCCAGTGTCTAGGAAAAAGCCAGGAGGTCAGGAATGGGGAAGGAAACAATTTTCTGTGGCCGAGGCAGATCTTCTGAAGTCACACTCTAAACACTGACCCGCCACTGTGGGGTCCGCATATAACAGAAGCATCTATGGAGACTCCTGCCTTGGGGTTCTGTAACAGGCCCGCTCACCGATTCTTTGGTGTTTATATGCAGCTCTGCCCCGAGCCAGGCAGGCAGCGGTCCAGCATCTGTGGGGTCTCTATTGAGAAGCCACAGTGCCGAGGTCCGGTAATTGCAGAGAGGAAGGGAGTGGGTGCTGTGGGAACTGCTGCAAGGAGCACGTTCTGTTGGGAGTGCTCGGGAGCCGATCTGAGGGAGCACTCATCTAAGCAGAAGCGCAGGGGCAGGTGCTGGGCACGGAACCAGCGATCAGGACAGGGGGGCTTCAGAGCAGAGCAGAGGGCCGCACATGACTTGGTCCCGGATGCACACTGTGTCACACTGCTAGAGAAAGTTGTACCTTCCCTGTATTGGCAGGTAGCTGACTAGAGGGAGGGACAAAAGAACACACTCATGGCATCACTCAGTTCGTGCTAGAGCTGAAGTCTTGTTGAAGGGTTGTGAGTGGCACTGGCAGGTTCTTGGAAAGAGAATAATCTATGGTCTTGTTTTGCACATTTCTTTAAAGGTCACTCTAGAACAGCGTAGAGGAGTCTGGGTGGAAGCAGGAGCCAATTGCGAGGCCACTGTGCTTACTCAGAAGGTAGAAGCCAGCCCTAGACTAGGGCTGGGCTCTGGAGTTGGCATGAAGGGGCTGGACTGGTGATATTTGCACTGGGACTTAGTGGAGAGGGAAAAGGCACCAGGATGCCATTTCACCCCGCCTTGCTGACGACTTCGTTTCCACCTGTGAAAAGTGCTCACATCACTGATGCTGGGGTCGAGTTTACAGGGCTCTCTATAGGGTGGGGTCTGCCTGATAGGAAACAAAGCCTGTTAAACCACAGAGGGGCTTCCAGCTGCAGGAGGTCTGACAACTGCTCCCGGGGACCACTGGTAAAGGAAGCCATGTGTGAGCAAGGTGTGGAGAGTGGGGAGATCAGGCAGGATAGGTGTGTGGCCGGCCATGCAGGGTAGAGGTGGTAGACATGTGGCTGGGCCCAGGTAATGTGAGGGGTGCATATGGAGGTGAAGTGTTCTAGAAGGCCAGGTTTCTTTGACTTCGGTCCTTATTCAGTCCTGTTGTTACAGAGCGTCTCCTGGAATGTGGTGGAGAATTGTCTGTTGTGAGGCCTGACAAGGGGGAGAGTGGAGTCCTCACTCCAGGACAAGGGGGAGGCCCCAAGTTTGGCTGATGTCAGGGACTGAGGAGAAGTCAGTACAGGGGTGGGGAGCTAAACCTAAAACAAAATGAAGAGAACAGGAGTGGAGACTAGTAGATAATAGTGCATCAGAGCCTCGCTCTCATGCGTGCATGGCTCCTGTCCAGGAGTGATTGATTGTCTCTGCCTTTCTGGACCTCCTGCTACTTTCAAGCAGGTACGTTTATGTCCATCCTTCAAGACCTGCTTCAGATGGCTCAGGGGGTGAAGTGCTTGCTGTACAAACACGAGGACCTGAGTTCAGATCCCAGCACCCACCTAAAAGCAGGAGAAGAGAGCAGACAGTGGACTGGCTGCTTTGAAGGCCCATCGTGTTGTATCTCCAGACTAGAGGTGCATGATGAGTTAGAGAGGAGTAACCTGTAAATGCTGGTGCTGGGCTTCTAGATACTGTGTGTACCACCCTATAAGATGGAACATTTAGGGCTGGAGAGATGGCTCAGCAGTTAAGAGCACTGACCGTTCTTCCAGAAGACCTGGGTTCAATTCCCAGCACCCACATAGCAGCTCACAACTGTCTGTAAGTCCAAGATCTGACACCCTCACACAGACATACATGCAGGCAAAACACCAGTGCACATAAAATACAAATAGATACATTCTTTAAAAAGATGAAACATTTGGCCAAAACATTTCACTCCATGGGGGAGTATATATTAGTGTGGAGGGAAAAGGATGGAGTAGCCGTAGTACCGCAAAGAGTAACCAGTGAGGGAGTCCTGATGGTGTGCCCTTGCTCTGGTGCGAGAGGCCTGGGAGAAGAGACCAGACTCTATTCAGAAACAGTGGCTGCCGTTGCTCTGGCAGGCCTGGGGGCTTGTGGAGAAGCATTCATTCCCTTGACAACACTTTGGAAAGCCATGAGCAGCTTCAAGTTGTTTGGAGACAGTTAGAGCAGCGGGTTATAAATGAAGGAGCTGCCAGAAGCATGGAAGTGGCCCGGAGCTGGAGCACAGTGCCTGCCGCTAAATGCAAGCTGATCCTGGAGCCACCTCCAAGTGTGTGAGGCAGGAGCTGCTGTTGATCCTGCTCAGACAGACCAGCTCCTTGAAAAAGGCAAAACAGACAGCCCCTTAGAGCTCACGTAGTGCTCTGGTTTGGACTTCTTTGAAAGGATGAATTCTTGGAACTCCTACTGTCCCTTTGTGTTTATTCAGGAGGCTTGCTGTGTTTGAAAAGCCATTAAGTCCTCTTCCTCACACCCCCCCCCCTTCGCCCTCCTCCTCCTTCTCCCCCTCCCCCTCCCCACTGTTCCATTTGGAAAGAAAATGGAAAGGGTTGTGGAGTGTCTGCAGTATTTAGTACCATTTGTTTACTGTAGCCAAGAAGAGCCCGTGAGCTTTTTTTACTGAGGGAGGGAACAGCCCACATCTCTCCCGACCCCCATTCCGTTTCTGTCTCTGCTATATAAAGACAAGTAAGTCTGCATGGATAAGCCAGAAGGAGCCTGAGCATCCTGGCACCTGTCTTCAGCCTTTTGGCCTCTAGAACTACAAAAAAGGTCATATACACAGTAGCCAAAACAAAGGGGTGTGCCTTTGACATGACCTTTTGCATGAGGTCTCAAGGTCATTGAAGGAGTCACTTTTCAATGACATCTAAAGAAATAATTCCCAAGTAGAAAATCTGGAAGTGTTGACATGTCTCGGCATGAATCTATCTCTTTTGTGTGTTTTCAAAAGGTCAGGGTGTGACCAAGGCAAGGAATCTGGCTTGTTTCATTCTTGAAGAATTTGCTTCAAAAGTTGCTGGATCATTATTCTACCTTTGAGTTCATCTTGAAATTTCAACATGCATTTTTCAGCTTTGCCTTGGAAAATGTAAATGTTACTGACTGGCTTTGGAAATTACAAAAACTGCTTCAATTGAGAAAATGTATTTTCCATGCAAAAATGGGAGCTGTCACTAGAGAGAGTCCAGCTCAACTCATTGCTGAGTGAGTGGTGAGCTAGTGAGATACTCCAATCCCGGCTGTGTGCCTACTCTGTGTTCACACTTTCCCTGGAACTCACTCCACATCAGATCTTTCCATCTCAATAAAAATGCCCACAACCCTGGCGGGGGTGGTTTGTTGGTTTGAGACAGGGTCTCACACCATAGCCAGGCTGGCCTCCAACCCCAGCGGTCCTCCTGCTTCATCCGCCTGGTAGGCATGAGCCACCACAGCCGACTCACACCGCTTCCCAATGCTGTCTATCATAGCACACGGCTTCCCGTACATTTGTTTCCCATTCTCTTGGTTGATGGTTCTGTTTTTCCCCCCTCCTGAATAGTGACCCTATAAAGCAGTCAGAAAACACATGGACTCGCTTTGCTTTGTATCCTGTGGTATACCATAGGTGAACCATCCTCGAGGACCTTTGTTCTGGGTAGACGATTGAGCTGGGCTGGTTTGTTCTGCTGTATGAAGTATAACCACTGTCCAGAGAGACTACACCATGTTGTAAAAACAGCACCACCACCAAAAGACCTGTCACCTTTACTTAGCACTTTTGGAAGTGAGTTTACAAAATCATGATTTTTGCCTCCGCTAGACTGAATTTTAAAATCATGGCAGTTGTGTCCAAAGCAGTGACTGGCAGGCTTTCTCTGTAAGGGTCAGAAATGTTGAAGGCTTGGAGATGTCCTGTGGTCTCTGTTGCATATTCTTGCTCTTTGTCCTAACACATTTGTAAGACATAAAAACTGCTTCATTCAAAGGTCTTATAGAGACAGGCAGCAGGATGGAATCCACTGCCCTTTCTGCTACAGGGTTAGAGCCTTAAATATTTGGACAGAAATGTAAGCACAGTTCTCTGTTTATCTGTATATGTACATGTCCCCAGGTGCAGTATTCCTATACATGTATCAGCATGAGCATGGAGGCCAGAGGTAATGTCAGGTGTCTTCCTCAGTCACTCCCTCCCTTCCTTCCTTCCTTCCTTCCTTCCTTCCTTCCTTCCTTCCTTCCTTCCTTCCCTCCCTCCCTCCCTCCCTCCCTCCCTCCCTCCCTCCTTCCCTCTCTCACTCACTCACTCCTTCCCTCCCTCCCTCCCTCTCTTCCTCCCTCCCTCCCTCCCTCCCTCCCATATTTATTTGTGATGTGGTTGTGTGTGTGTGTTTGTATGTGTGTGTGTGGTGTGTGTGTACACACACAAGCTGGTGTGCCATGCAAAGGCCAGAGGTTGGCTTTGGCTGTTTTCCTCTATTTCTTTCCACCTTATTTTTGACCGGTTCTCTGACTGAGCCTGGGGCTCCCCAGTTCAGCTAGCTCTAGGAATCTTCCTGTCTCCACATTCCTAGAGCTGGCATATCAGGTACTTGTCTCCCCAAACTCAGCTTTTTACATGAGTTCTAAGAATCCAAACTCCCGTCCTTACACTTGTGTGGAAAGCACTTACTTCGCTGTGGCCTGGCCCGAGGCTGTCTGTTGATTCTGGTTTGTGTGATGCTTACCATCTTCTGCTGTCGGGGCTGGACAACCCCCTCTCCTTCACTTACATGGGACCTCTGTTTCCTCAAGCCTCCTGGTCTGTCTTCTATCTATTTCCTTTTCTTGTCGTTTTAATTTTCCTTCTCTGCTGGCTCCCTTTCTCTGCAGGGAAGCTTGCCTCAGTCTTCCCCTGCCTGACCTCAGATGTGCCTCAGTGAAAAGCAAAGTGACTCTGTGTCTCCTCTGATGGGCGCCTGGCTTGAAGAACCAGCTCTCTTGCTGTGTGTCCCCCCACTTCCCATTTGTCTTCATTCTGCAGTTAGGTTTGCTTCTTATGGCTCCACTAAACCCGTTCTTTGAATGTAATCTCCACTGAAAACTGGAGACAGATTTATCTTTTGGCCGCCAACTAACTCTCTCTCTCTCTCTCTCTCTCTCTCTCACACACACACACACACACACACACACACACACACACACACACACACACACCAAAAAAAAACCATGAAGACATAATTCATTAATTATGAAAGCTTGGCTTATAGCTTAGGCTTGTCCCACTAGCTCTTATAATTTAAATTAAGCCATTTGTATTAATCTACATTTTTCCTCGTGACTTTTTACTTCTTCCATCTTGCACCTCCTGTTTTCTCTCTGTGTCCTCTGGCGTCTCTCCTGTGCCTAGATTTATCTCTTCTCTTCTTTCACTCTCTGCTCGGAAGTCCCAACTAACCTCTTCCTGCCTAGCTATTGGCCATTCAGCTCTTTATTAAACCAATCAGAAGGCGCCTTGGCAAAGACACATTTTCACAGTGTACAGATTATCCCACAACAGAAAACTAACACATTTCTCTCAGTTGGCCTATTTATCGCTGTTTATCCATCATTGTCTTGACAGCTGATCTCTCTATGCTCCGGTGACACCTTTTGTCTTATTTCCCCCATGGTCAGCTTTCTGGCCCTCTCACTTCCTGTCTCTGTACTGTAGTCAGGCCTAACATTCTGACCTTCGACCTTCTATCCCCACAACAGCGCTGTCTGTGCCAAAACCCCTGCTGCCCTCCCCATCCCCAGCCTGAAGGTCGTTTACCCAGTGCATGGCCCCCTTCCACCCTGGGGGTCACACTTCCTTCCAAGTGAGTTTTCCCCTGTCCCTTTTGTGTATGGGGTAGGGGTGGGCCACACCAGTGTGTGCACACAGAAGCTGGAAGAGTGTATCAGACATTGCTATCTGTTGCTGCCCACATGTTTTTTGAGACAGGCTCTCACACCAAAGCTCACCATTTTGACTGGATTAGCCCGCCAGGTCCTTGGATCCACCTGACTCTGCCCTTAAACACTGGGCTTACCCGTGTCCAGCTTTTATGCGGGTGCTAGGGATTTGAGCTGGGTCCTCTTACTTTAAGAACAAGTACTTTACCCACTGAGCCGTCTCTGCAGACCCTTATTTCCAACTTAAAACAAGTTCACAGTTCTTATTATTACTGGGTGTGTATGTGATGAGGGGGTACACAGGCCACAGCAAGTGTGGGGGGGTCAGGGACAGCTCTGTGTGGTTGGTTCTCTCCTCCACCTGGATATGAATTTCAGGGATGGAGTCGGTCATCGGGGTTTGCACACAAACCCACAGCCACCTCACTGTCCCTCCATTGCCTTTGATGTACACCAGACTTCCCAGGAGGGAGTTGAGAGCTCTTGGCAGAAAGGCCTCCTCCCCTGTTTTCCTCAGCATCTAATCAATGCCAAGGCATCCCTTCTACCCCATCTCTGGAGTCTGTCTCCTCCACGCCATAACTGCCCACTCAGGCTCCGACTCCCATTGGCTCTAGGCTGTGTCGGCTCCCACTGGCCTGTCTTCCTCCCCACCCAGTCCCCATCTGTCTTCCACCCTGTTGCTGCCAGAGGGAGGTTTCCAGAGTGGAATCACATAACATTTAAAACTCTAATGTCTTCGGAGACCTAGTTGGCTTGGAGCCAGAGCAGGAAAAATACTCTATAAGCCTGAAGTGCTTTGTGCCAGAAAGTAGGAAGGGACCAAAAAGAGCCAGCCTCAGAAAGACTCCAGTGGCTGAGCTACAGCAGTTTGAGCAACAAAGAACCGTGCTAGATTATACTCAGAATAAAGTAAACAGCCATCCATGTGTGGGTGAATGAGTGAATGAATGAATGAATACGTTGACAAATGGGAGAGAGGAGATGCCATACATCTCTTACAAAGGAATTTCAGTTAACTTCTGGCAGTGACTGGACTAGAACACCTTGAAGCTAAGCACTAAAGGAGGCTGAAGCAAGAGAATCATGAGTTCAGAGCCAGGCTAGGCAACCTAAAAGAGCTCAGTATGTATGTTGATATTTTTTCCAAATCATCTCCGGTGTGTTCGTTACCTATGAAAGGAAAACTAGTGTTTGCCATGGAGAACCCTATCAGAACCATTTAGCCAAGTGACCAGTAGGAGACAGGTTCTCCCCAGTAGATAAGGGGACCTCCATAGCATTCCTGCCCCAAACCTACAACCACAGTGTGACCATGCAAACTAGCCAGCCCTGACTTGAAGGGTGCTATACAAGGTAACTGGCCAGCTCTGCAGAGTTGGAGTCAAGAAAGACAAGAAAAGGGAGCCAGAGAGATGGCTCAGCTTCCAGCACTTACTGCAGAAGACCCAAGTTCAGTTCCCAGCCCCCACTTCAAGCAGCACACAGTGCCTATAACTCTGGTTCCAGATGATCTAACACCTGCTTCTGGCCTCTGTGGGTGTCCGCCCCCACACACATACATACATAGGAACACAGTTAAAGGACAAAAGATGGGGAGCGTCCCTGGTGGGTTTGTCTGTCTGTGGCAGTCCTCAGCGTTTCCTTTTGGACTTGGATGCTGGCTGGGAATGAGTCAGTTGTTTCATAGGGTGCCCCTCAACTTGGGCAGAGGTTAACCTCTGGTGACATGCCATGATGAGAGTATGCCCTCTTGGGTGTTGCAGATCAGAACCCCATGATGTCAGCGGTGTCCCAGCACCAGCAGTTTTTAGTTGGGTCGCAGGTGGAGACATCGTTTGGCTGATGCAGCTTTCTTTCTCTTTGTCCAGGAAGCAGAGCTGGGGAAGGGTACGTACCCACGGTCCCCTGCTAGTTTCCTCATCCACCCAGTTTGTAACGTCTTGATTCCTCCAGTGTCGGCTAGTTTCTCTTCTTACACAGCTGGATAGAAAGAGTACCATTTAGTAAGGGGATCATCCAGTGGAAGGATAGACTTTGAGCAGGCTGGAAAAAGAGAGTTGTGGACTGTAGTGTTTGACAGGAGTGAGTTCAAACCCCAGCTCCAGGAGTTGAGGCCACATTTGATTTTGTTGACACTGTTTGTTTAGAAGTGCCGTTGCCATAGCGGCTAGAGGGAGGGAAGTAGCAGCTGGTTCTCTGAAGTTTGTCAACACCTCACATTCTCCCTGAGACAAGGAAGAGTCAGTTGCACAAGACTGAGGCAAACTGTTTGTACTGTTGGGGTCACAGGCTGTGTCATTTTCTTTGGGTGTGCCTGTTTCTGCTTGGAGGTCATTGTCTCTTGTGAATCTTCATTCCCATGATTCCTGTGGTACCATGTGTGCTGCCTGCTACCTCTCTGTCCCCAAACTCCTGAATACACTGTAGATGTTTCCATAGCTGTCCTGTTTGTGTATATACACACGTGTAGTTTATGTGTGTGTGTGTACATATGTGCACATGCTTCTGGAGGCCAGAGGTCAATGTCATGTGCAATCCACCCTACCTTTTCAGATAGTATTTCTCCATCTATATCTACTCCCACAAGGCTCGGGGACCATTGCGGGAGAGGGGGCAGAAAGAGTGTAAGCCAGAGGATTTCGAGAAGTGCTATGGAGTGCTGTCTTCTGGACTAAACAGACTGATGCACTCACGAAGTCACAGCAGCTGTGGTGACCTGCACAAGTCCAAGCCTGTCAATAATGCCAGAGGCAATTGTTTGCTTGGGGAAGAGGAGTCATGTCTATCAGGGATGTGGCCCCTGGTTGGTTGCCTGTGCTCATGCATGTAGCACTCATTGGACTCAGTGGGTTACTGTTTTTTTAGAAAGATCATGAAGGTGGGAAGAGCATGTATTGTGGGGTCTAAAGAGATATGAGGGTGGATTCCATCAAGATACATTGTACAGGACTGGAGAGATGTCTCTGCTGTTGAGAGCATGAACTACTACTTGTCCAGAGTACCCAGGTTTGGTTCCCAGCACTCATCTGGCCACTCACAACCATCTCCAGTTCTAGGAGATCCTGCACTCTTCTGGTCTCCATGGGCAGCAGGTAGACAAAATACCAATACACATAAGTAAATTTTTTAAAAACTACATTGTATATGTATATGGCATTGTCAAAGAATAAATTAAAAGTGTTAGTTTTGTTTTGTTGTTGTTTTTTTTAAGACAAAGTCTCTCAGCCTCACCCGTTAGTAGGTTGGCCATCCATCGAACTTCAGAAATCTGCCTGTTTCCACCAGGCTCCCAGATGCATGACCACACATGGCCTCTTAGAGGTGCTGAGCTCAGATCCAGACTCAGGTTCTCATGCTTCCCGGTCTACACTTTACCAACAACCCTTTCCCCAACTCCCGGTTAAGTTGTAATACATGCTGCAATCCCAGTCTCCAGAAAACATGGCCTCCTGATTCCATTTTCCTTCAAGTCACATGACTCTCAAAGACAAACATTTATCTTGCGTGGCATCAGAGCACAGCCTGTGCCACAGCCTGGGGAGAGTGTCAGAGGAGGTGGGACCTCAGCTGTGGCAGGAGCTGCTTCTGAACCTCTACAGGATCCAGTGGTCCTCTTCATCCTCCTCAGGACAGTACCTGAGCTGAGGCCTGGGCTCTAGAAGCCTTTTAGAGTCTCACTTGCATTTTCAGTTCAGGTTTCTCAGCAGGCCACTAGTGAGGATGAGCATGGGACATGGAAGCATGGAAAGATTAGGTCCAACTTGCTAACTCACAAATACAAACTTCCTTCTCACCCAGCCTTACATGCAGCTTCCATGTGAGGGCACCAGCCCGGCTGATAGTGAGTGTTTGGACGTTAGACTTCACAGTGTGTCTGGCCTTCTGGCACGTGGTGGTGAGTGCTCTCGGCTGCTCTGCTGGCCGCTCATGTCCTGTCCAAACAGCTGTGCTCATCTTATTTCCGTCACTGGTTCTGCAGGGTTCAAATTCATTAGTTCCCACTCTGGTTGTGTGCTTAATGTCAAGTTCTTATGTGTCAAGTACCATGAATAGTGGTGTGGGGTAGGGTAGTGTGTTAGGTAATTGCCCTGTTGCTGGCAAAGCGGCTGAAGGAAAGAGAGATTTACATGGGCTCATGGTTTGAAGTTATAGTCAGTCATGGCAGAGGAGGCATGATAGGGTGGTGGGAGCTTGAGGCAGCTGCTTACATGTCATCCACAGTCACGAAACAGAGATGAACGCTGGTGCTCAGCTCACTTTCTCAATTTATCCAGTCCAGGACCCCAGACCGTGGAATAGTGCCACCCAGAATTAGGGTCTTCCGACCTCAATTAACCTAATCTAGATGATCCCTCACAGGCATTCCTGGGGGCTAACCTAATCTAAATAATTTTAGATCCTGTGGAGTTGGCTGTATTGACATCACAGGCCAGATGCGAGCAGTTTGTTTTCATGGCAGGTGATGTGAAGCAGATACAGTTCATTAGGAGATGATCAGTGCTGTGAAGAAAATCAAAGCATTGTGGGGGAAGAATCAGATCATGCAGGTGTGGGGGAGAGGCCCAAGAAGCATTCCAGGCAGCAGGAACAGGCCAGATGAGCCAGGGGATGGCTTACACTTACTGTGTAATCTGAGGCTGACCTAGTTGGTCTAGGATGAGACCCAGATATCTGATTGTCTATAGCAGCTCTCTAGAAGGTTCCGGGAAGTCAGCCCAGGGAAATACTAGTAAAGTCATTCAAAGTATGAGTCATTCCAGGATCTGTATGAGGGAAATTTTTGAAAGTAAGTAAGCACCATAGTTCTTGGGTAAAAAGGCGAATGGATGGAAGAGAATCAGTGTGAAGGGGCAGCACAGACGTTGGGATGTCACCCTTTAAAACACATCTGGCAGCTGCAGAGACAGTACAGTGGTTAAGAGCACTTGCTGCTCTTACTTGGAATCTGAATTCAGTTCCCAAAACGCATGTCTAATGACTTACAGCCACCTGTAACTCCAGTTCCAGGAAACCCAATACCCTCTTCGGTACCCCACAGGCACCTATATGTACATGCACTTCCCCACACACAGGTGCACACACGTAAGTGTTTTATAAAAATGACATTCAGAGTCCAGTAGCCTGGTGCAGTTTCTTCCCCTCCTCCTCTTTAATGTTGCATGGGCAGCCCCCCAGACTTCCTGTTGCTCCTTTTGAGCCCCTTCTTGTGGCTTGGCTACAGAAAGTATGCTAAGATCCCCTGGTTTGCCTAGATGTGGTGGGCCTGTGCTTGAAGCTTGCTTGGGTCTCTAGCTCCCAGTGCACGGCCCCCTCTTGCATAGGCCTCCCTCTGAGAGCTCTGTCACTCCTGGGACCTCAGCATGATGCTTTGCTCCTGCATCTGTGGAGGAGCTGTGAGGCTAGCTGCTGTGTTCCTCCTGGAGACGGTGTTATCAAAGGTCTGTCAGAGGGTACCATCTGTTGATTGATAAGTTAGCAGCAATGATACTGGCTCAAGTGTTAACTAGGAAAGATCTTTGAAAAAAAAAAAAATTACAGCCTTTAGGGACTGGGGAGATGACTCAGCGGTTAAGAGTGTGGAGTGCTGTTCCAGAGGATCTGAGTTGGTTCCCAGCTCCCAAGTCAGGCAGCTCACAATCTAACTCCAGTTCCAGGGAATCTAGTGCCCTCTTCTGGCATCTGTGGGCACTGCACTCAATGTGCACAAAGCTACGCTCAGACACAACTTTAAAAAAAATTTTTTTAACTGGACCATGTCTTAAGGCAGTTGTAAGCTCAGGACAGAATTGAGAGGAAGATACAGAGAATGCTGGATCTTCCTTGAGCTCGCATATCCCCCCCGCCCAGTACCCTCACATCCCCACTAGAATGATGTATCTGTTATATCTTACGAACCTGCCTTGACACTGCACGGTAACCCAGACCATGGCTCACATTGGGCTCCATCTGGTGGGAGTGTATTTTGTGAGTTTGCACAAATGTGTCAATACACGTTTGCCAGTACAGTGTCACACACAGGACTTTCACTGCCCTAAACCATTTGGGAACTTACAACAACAGAAAAAGGAGTGTGTGGGGAGTGTCACCTGTTAAATAAATTCCCCAGTAAATAAATGGCTAGCCTTGGGTAAAAAGTGCTGGCACAGGCTGTCTCTGAGCTCCTCAGACGCTTGCTTAATAGCCGCAGAATTCTAGGGGACACAGATCATCGCAACCATGTGAATCATGCCCTGAATCACCCTAAATAGCAATGCCCTGACTCCTTGGACAGTACATTCCCTTGTGTTCTGCCTGAAGAGGCGAGTGTCTGCATCAGCAGAGAAGAAAAGCCCTTTAGAGCTACTGCTTGTCACTGTCCATTGACACTGTCCCCCTTCCATAGCTTTTATGTGGGTCTTGACTTCATGTATGTATGTGCACCACATGTGTGCAGAGGTCGGAAGAGGGCTTCAGAGCAAATTATTAGAAAGTCCTGTCTGTATGGCTGATTCTCCCTCAGCTCTGTTGCACCTGGAATCATCAGGTAGTGGTCTGTTTTGTGGCCGCACATCAACTATTTAACAGCAGCTCACAGTTCAGAATGTTTTACAAATAATTGTTGAGTATTGTGTTGGTTACACTTCAATTGCTGTGATAAAATACCCAGGAAAATCAACTTAGTAGGAAGGTCTGCCTGAGCCCATATTTTTAGGCCTTGGTGGCTTTAAGTCTGCTGAGGCTGCATGTCAAGAAGAAATGCTCGTAAGAGCAAAGCCAAAGAAAGACTCCCACTCCAAAGCCATCAATCTGAGTTCACAAATGGTTCAGCTACCCATGAGGCCAGAGCCCTCATGATCCAGTCACCTCCCAAAGGCATGGGAGACTGGGTACAGTGGAGACTGTCCCTTCAACACATGAGTTTTAGGGGGACAGTCAAGAGCATCATTTTCTCTTCCCAAACCTGCTGAGTTTCCTAGTAGGGTTACAGTGATAGGAAGAAGACTTGCTCAGGCCTGGGACTCAGCAGAGGTGCTGGGATGTGACTCGGTTGACAGGGTATCTGCCTAGCGTGCACCAAGCCCTGGGTGGCCGCACCACCTAAGTCAGGTAGGTGGAGTGATGCACACGTAGGATTCCAGCACTCAGCAAGGGGAGGCAGGAGGATCAGAAGTGGATTGTTGTCTTTGTGTTTGAGGCCAGCTAGAAGTACATGAGACCCTGCCACGGGGAGGGGAGGGGACACACACATGTGCACAGGCACACATACACATATGCACACACCAGAACTTGAACTTGATTGTGTCTGTCACAGTGAAGGGAATATTTCTGTGTGTCCTGGTGAGGGTCGGTGCTGCCTGTCCCAGGAGGAGGCTCTGTGAATCTGTGGCTGTGGAGCAGCTGCCCTGGGAACTGGTCTCTCAGGAGGGAGCAATCGGGTCTGCTCAGCTGGTGCTGCAGATAGAGGACAGGAGGACAGGTGACTTTACACCATAGTTACTGTTGGTTTTGTTCCTTAGCCTCCAGATGTGTAGAGCACACAATTCAGTTGTCATGGGTTCTGGAAATGACCAATTGTTAAAAAGCCTGAAGTGGCATAGCTCACATTCCAGCTGTCATTTTTCTCCCTTTTAGCCATCTGTCTCCCACCACCTGTTGGGAGAACATGACACAGTTTAAAATGGATCCCCTCTTGTTGGGAAAACACGTAACAGAGTTATTTTAAAATAGGTTGTAAAAGGGGGGACAGTGGTTTGTGGGGGGCTAGTAGCCCAGTTCTCTCGCCCTGCTGTGTCTGCTGCACACAGCACAGCCAAGCCTTGCTTGGACATTACATTAAGGTGAGGAAAATTCCCCCCAGCTAAGCAGGTTTTTAATAGCCCTGTGCTCATCCAGCTAGGAGAGAGAAACAACACAGTAATTTGAAAAAGAAAGTTTGGGGGGTTGCTTTGGTTTTTGTTGTTGTTGTTGTTTTGGTTTGGGTTTTAAGGTTTATTTACTTTTATAAGTACCTATTTATATGTGAGTACCTTGCCTTTATGTATGTATGTGCACAGTGTGTGTGCCTTGTACCCAAGGAAACCAGGAGAGGATATCGGATCCCCTAAAATAGGAGTTAATAGATCAGATTGTTCTGAGCTACCATGTGGTGCTGGGAACTGGGAACCAAGTCCTTTGCAAGAGAATTAAATGCTCTAGTTTGGTTTGGTTTGGTTTTTGTTGTTGTTTGTTGGGGAGGGGGTTGTGTTTTTACTATTTTTTTTCATTTTATTTATTTGGGGAGAGGTAGAATGGGTGAACGGGTGTGCCCCAGCACGTGTAGAGATTAGAAGACAATATGAAGAAGTCATTTCTGTCTGTCCACCAGATCATCAGGCTCCTTTATCTGCTGAGCAGTCTCCCTGGCCCTGAACAAAGAAAGTTTAATGTAAGAATTATTCACTGTAACAGGAGATCAGGGTAGCCATGGGTTGGCTAGTCAAAAAGGAAACTTTAAAATATAGAAGTAACAGATCCAAGCAGCAGCCACAGCCTCTGGCCGACCTGTGTAAGGCATGCCTAAGGCTCACTGCAAGACAGAAAAGCCACACTGATGGAACTCGCTGGAAATTGGTTTTCTAAGGTGCCTGAGAAAGCTGCTCTGGGGAGGTGACTAAAGGTGGCCCCTGGATAGCCTGGCAAAGCAGGATCCAGAGGCCAGGAAAAACCTGCACCGCAGGGGCTCCCAGGTGACACCCCAGAACCAGGAAGCACAGCTCTCCTGTCCTACAGTCTTGTTTCTACTTTTGTTGATTCGTTTCCACCTTCTCCTGAAAAGCTGACCATTACCCCAGTTGAGGGAAAAAACACTTGAAGAGACCCAGACCCACTTTCACAGAGCGGGCAAAGAGGGTGAATTGGGAGCTGAGTGGCAGTGCCACCAGCACAGTGACTCCGACAGATGTCGGTAGTCATGACATCCCAGGTGAAAGGTTGCTAGGAGACATGCTTGCACATGGTGCGCTTAGGGATTATTCATACCATCTCTTGCCTGAAGATTGCCTGAAGCTTCGTTTTTAGTACCAGGCATGCAGATAGACTCTACAGTGTCACAAGGGGAGGCCCAGGAAATCCTTAGCTCAGTAGAAACTGGAATCAGTAAGTAGTCAGGGATTTCCATGCCAGAGAGAAGAAAGTGTCCAAATACCTGCTTTCTATGTGCTTGGGAGACATACATGCCTTCCATCTTCCTGAAGATCACCTGTCCTGGTACCTGGCTGTGACCCAGGGGTTGCTCGTCACAGTCACCCTTTGCTTCCTTCACTTTCCTGGGCTGAGAGGCAGGCAGTACACCAGCACGGTGCAGATCGTGTCTCTGTCAGGCAGTGTCTTCTCTCTTTGTTGACTACTTTGGTTGGTTGGGACATATTTCCCAACCGTATTCTCAGGAAGGTTGGTAAATTATTTGGTGACTATGTGTACCTGGAAATGCCTCTGTTCTATCCTGCAGTTTTGTCTTTTTTTTTTGAGACAGGGTTTCTCTGTGTAGCCCTAGCTGTCCTGGAACTCACTCTGTAGACCAGGCTGGCCTCCAACTCAGAGATCTGCCTGCCTCTGCCTCTCAAGTGCTGGGATTTGAAGTTTGTGCTACCACATCTGGCTTTTTCTCACATTTAGACAGTTTGGTTGGTTGTCAAAATCTTGCTTGGAAATTATTTTCCTTCAGAATCTTGAAGCTTTCTCTGGTATTACATCTTACTATTTGTAAAGTAGGAAGCCGTTCTGACCCCCATTCCTTCCCTTGTGGCCTGTTTTCCTTCTAGAGCTCGTAAGAATCCATCCCCATTCCCAGCATTCTTGGATTGAGTCTGTCTTTCTCCACTCATGAGTACTTACTAGGTATTTTTTCTTTGACTCCCAGGCAGTCCTATTCTTAAATGTTCAGCCTTCTGAATTAATCTTCTAATTTTCTTAATGTATCTCTCCTTTTTTTTAAACTTTTTCTCTTTTTTTGAGATTTTATTTATTTTTCTTTTATGTGTATACATGTTTGCCTGAATGTATGTCTGTGTGTCACATGCATGCAGTACCCACAGAGACCAGAAGAGGGTTCCACTCTCCTGGGACTGGGGTTACAGATGGTATGAGATGCCATGTGGATGCTGGGAATCAAACCTAGGTCCTCTGAAAGAGCAGCCAGCCAGTGCTCTTAACCACTGAGCCCGCTCTCCAGCACTTTTTTTTTTTTAATTAAAGACAGTGTCTCATTGTGTATCACTGGCTTTCTGCTCTTGCAGAAGACCTCAGTTTGGTTTCTGGCACCCATATCAATTGTCTCAGAACAGCCCGGAACTCCAGCCCCGGATGATCTGATGCCTCTGGTCTCCATGAGCACCTGCACATGTGGACACACATACACACGCACATAATTAAAAATAAACCCTTAAAAATATTAAGTAACATGTATATACTAGGACCAATGCTAAAGCTGTGTGTATTGATCTGAAGCTAAATTCCTTAAGTGGAGGTATACTTACTGCTCAGTACATGTTGTATTATAGTGTTTAGTGCATAAATATTTAGAGCTGTTTCTGTTGGTTCATAGAAATTTTACATTTTTTTCCCTTTCTTAGGACAAAGTTAAACTATAATCCTCCAAAAGATGACGGATCCACTTATAAGATTGAACTTGAAGGGATATCGGTAATGGTTATGAGAGAGATCCTGGATTACATCTTCAGTGGGCAGGTATGGTGAGACCCAGGGTCCAGACACAGCAGAGGCTTCCCAGCTTTCAGAGCGGTACTGTCACGTCATCTGCCATCAAGGGCATCTGTTGGCATCTTCCCGGCGATGGCCCCACATACGTGTTCTTCCAGACTCTGTCCCTAAAAAATCCCAGTTTATGCTCGTCTGAGTTCCACCCTCTAGGCTGAGAGTCGAAGGACATGATGCACCCTTCACTGCTGACTCTTGATACCATGTCTTGAATCTCACCTCACATGGCTTCCACCCTGTCAGAACCTTCTCTGTCTGCATGGAAACAGGAGCTTCTCTGGGGACTGGGACTTGTTCTGTAGAAACAGTTTCCTGTGGGTCATTGCCGTGAAAGGCACCTTACATTGAAACCCACCCTTTAGTACTCGCTGTGGTCCTGCGTTTCTCCCTCCCCTGCCCTGTCTTCCTGCGTTCCCTCTCCTCTCTGTGCCGCATTGTTTCTGGAGATGTGATAACACCCAGGCACGAAGTGGGAAGCGACTGGACTGCTTTCTTTTCCTCTTTCTGTAACTGAAGTTCTAGCACAGGACTCTTAGGATGCTTAGCAGAGCTACAGAGAAGGTACAGAGAGCTTGTTACTCGTCCACTCTCCAGCACCTGCAGCCGGTGGCTCACAACCATCTGGAACTCCAGCTCCAGGAGATCTCCTGGCCTCCGTGTGCAAACACACACACACACACACACACACACACATACACAAATAAAAATAAATCTTAAAAAAAAAAAAGCACGCCTTTAATCCCAGCACTCAGGAAGCAGAGGCAGGCAGAGCTCTGTGAGTTCAAGGCCAGCCTGGTCTACAGAGGGGATTCCGGGACAGCCAGGGCTACAGAGAAACACTGTCTTAACAAAAACAAACAAAAACAAGAAAAGAAGATTCTTTTGAGTCTCTGGTATATTGGCCAGAGAGCAGAGTAGGTGTGTGAAAGTGTGTTCTGCCACATTTTCTCCAAGATCTTACACCTTGTCCTCTCCGTTGGACCCTTCTTCATCGCTTCTGTTTCCCCACCTCCCCTTTTCTGAAAGGTCTGTTTTTCCCAGTAGTTTTCTAAGTGTTTGGAGTGAATTGCTTGTCTTTTCTAAATGCATTTGTTCTATCCACACACTCGGAGATTCTAGTCCTGTTGAAGTGTGTGGTGTGATTTCATAGTATTAGGGAAACATGGTTTAGGGGAAACTCTTTTCCCTAAGCACAAGGCAGTGGGTGTGCATGTGTGTGTGATGGTTAAAATGAACGAAGCTAGAGTCATTTTGGCATGGCCCTGAGATCCTAGAAGCACTCCACAACAGCAAGGAGCCGGGTATCTGACCAGCCAGGTCTGACTTGCAGGGTGATGTCAGCGCAGTTATGAGCAGTGATGAGGGCGTGCTCTGTGCAGGCGTCCACTGCAGCCCAGGGACTGTCTGCAGACTGGTTGCTAGAATTTGTCCCCGTTTAAACTTTAGAATCCAGGTGGCAACTCAAGCTCTGATAAACTTCCAAATTAGCTGTTTGGTTTATGAGATGTGATTTAGTGTTTCATCATGGGTTTGTATCTGCAGTTGTTTCCTGTCTTCTGACTAAATTTGACATTCTCGGGCTGAGGATGTGACTGGGTAGTAGAGCTCTTGCCTGGAATGCAGGAAGCCCTGGGTTCCATCCCGAGCAGTGCAAAAAAAAAAAAATAGAAATAGAAATAGCCGAGGAGGAGGAGGGCTGGACAGATGGCTCAGTGGGTAAAGGCTCTGCTGCCAAAGCTGATAGCCTAGTTCATTCTGAAGAACCTGCATGGTGGTCCTCTGACCTCCACAGGTATCCTAACATGTACGCACCCACCCACGCAGAGATGTCAAGTACACACGCACTGTCTTAGGGTCATTACTGCTGTGATGAAACACCATGACCAAAGCAACTTGGAGAGGAAAGGGTTTATTTGACTTATACTTCTACATTACAGTTCATCAATGAAGGAAGTCAGGACAGGAACTCACACCCGGCAGGATCCTGGAGGCAGGAGCTGATGTAGAGGCCACAGAGGGGTGCCGCTTACTGGCTTGCTCTCCATGCCTTGCTCAGCCTCCTTTCTTACAGAACCCAGGACCACCAGCCCAGGGATGGCACCGCCCACAATGGGCTGGGTCCTCCCCCATCAATCACTAATTAAGAAAATGTCCTACAGGCTTGCTTGTGACCTGATCTTATGGAAGAATTTTCTCAGCTGAGGCTGCCTCCTCTCTGATGACTCTAGTTTGTATCAAGTTGACATAAAACAAGCCAGCACACATACAGACAAACAAAAAACCCAAACAACAACAACAACAACAAAGATACAAAAAGAAGAAAAAGTAATGTCCCCAGCACGGGAAATTTCCCTCACTTAGTATATTACTTCCCACAGTTCTGTGCTCAGTTTCTAGGGCAATTGGTAATAACACTTATTTAAATCTGTATAGAATGTGGTAAAATGTTTCGTGCTGGACCCCTAGCTCTCATTTCCAAAGCCGCAAAGCGCAAAGCCTCGGGGAGCTCAGTTGTGGTGTGGCATTGCCTTACGGTTGCACGGAGAAGCGTGAGTCAGGGAGAGAAGCATCAGTGAGGACACTGGAGAAAACCGGGCAGAGGTAGACTCGAGTGAGGGAAACCTATCCATTAGGGATTTGTTCCAGAAGGTGGTTGGAGGCCCCTATGCTTTGGCATTGAGTACAGGCTGCCGAGGAGGTACAAAGCCACCGCTTTGGTGGCTTGCACCCGCTTGGCATAGCACTTGGCAGACAGGAACCTTGATGTATATGGAGATAACTCCGATTCCCACTAATAGTAGTGCCTTTCCTCAACACTCAGTCAGGTGTTTGTGTGAGTTGCAGATGTGAGCACACGGCAGGTTCCTCAACGGGAGGAGTGTAGGTCATGCTGGCTGGCACGGGAGGGAAGGCCCGGACAGGTGGGCAGGCTAAAAGCTACACACATCTGCTGTGAGAGAAGGCAGGCCCCTTGATGCCTCAGACTCTTGAAAGATGTGCAGTATGGTGAACACTGCCAGGAGTCTTTGACCTACAACTTTGGGAATTTGAGGGCAACAGAAATGACTCAGTAGTTAGGAGTGCTTCCTACTCTTGCAGAGGACCTGAGTTCAGTTCCTGGCACCTCTGTTGGTATCTCACAACTACCTGTAACTCCAGCTCCAGTGGGATCCAATGCCTGTGACCTTTGGGTACCCACACTCGTGTGCACATACACATAATTAATAATAAGTCTTTGAAGATTAAAAAGAAAAAAATTTTTTAAAATAAAGATTAAAAAGAAAAAATTGGAAATTTCCTGTGGACCAGAACTAGGTTAGTGGTTTGGGTTTTATGTCTGCATTCAGATATAAAATGTTTATGGTACTCTTACAGATCAGGCTTAATGAAGATACGATCCAGGACGTTGTCCAGGCAGCTGACCTGCTGCTGCTGACGGACCTGAAAACCTTGTGCTGTGAGTTCTTGGAGGGCTGCATTGCCGCAGAGAACTGCATCGGCATCCGCGACTTTGCGCTGCACTATTGCCTGCACCACGTGCACTACCTGGCCACGGAGTACCTGGAGACCCACTTCCGAGACGTCAGCAACACAGAGGAGTTCCTGGAGCTGAGTCCGCAGAAGCTCAAAGAAGTGATCTCCCTTGAGAAGCTGAACGTTGGCAATGAAAGATACGTGTTCGAGGCAGTGATTCGGTGGATAGCACATGACACAGAGATGAGAAAGGTACCTGCCACTCAGGACATGGCCTCGGGTTCCCTTTTCATGAATGCGTTTGTTTACTTTGTGTGATGGAAGGGGTGTGTGTGAAGGCGGAGGCCAACCATCGATGATGTCACTTAGGAACACTAGCCAGCTCTTGAGTCTCTCCTTAACTTGGAGCTCACCAATGCGGATGGACTGGCTAGCCAGCAAGCCCAGAGATCCACTGCTTCTGCCTATCCAGCCCTGGGATCCAGCCGTGGTGCACATTACCACGCCCAGCGTTTTTCCATGGATTCTGGAGCTGGGGCTCAGGTCATCACACTTGGAGAGCGAGCACTTCGCTAACTGAGCCAGCCCTTTGTTTATTTTATCACAAATCATAGCAGTTTTGTCTTCTTCATCTTGAAAGACTCACCAAGCTGTGAATTAAAGGATATCTAGAAAACATCTTCCGTCTAGTGCTAAAGCTGTCAGACTGTTAGCCGTCATCTGACTGAGATCCTCTGCTCTTCCCAGGTGCTGGCAATCCCAGGTCCTCAGGTGCCCAAGGCCTAGGTACTGGACAGACCCAAAGGCTCACATTCGCAGCCCTGAGAGCCAGGGGTCTGTTTGTCCAGGCTAGTCAGTTAGACTTGTGGCTCAGATGCTCAGGGTGGAGGCTGATTGCTTTGGGCTTTAATTACCAGTGGTCCTGGCCTTTGACAGCCTTTAGAATCCTAGCTTCTAGCAGCAGTGGGCAGCAGTGTTCCTTCCTGCAGCTGTTACAGCTTCCTAGGGCCTCAGAGGTTGACTCTCAGCTCTTGCAGAGGTGAGCTAACGTTATGGTTGTCAGGCCTAGGATCTCTGAGAGCCTTGGATTTTAACAGAAATAAATCGTAGCCCTCTACAGGTATGTGACAGTTGTGTACCTTGATCTCTTTGTGGGACTCCTAACAATTGGAGCAGGGTCTGTCCCTAATGCTTTGGCTGGCTCTTGGGAACCTATTCCTCATCCTGGGTCACTTTGCCCAGCCTGAATACACGGGGAAATGCTTAGTCTTACCACAACTTGATGTGCCATGCTTTGTTGACACCCATGGGACGCCTGCCTTTTTCTGAACAGAAACAGTAGATTTGGGGAGAGAGGGGGCTTCGATTGGGATGTGAAATTAATTAATTAATTTTTAGAAAAGAAATAAATTGTGATTAAAGTTAAACAGGGCAGGAGGAGGGAAGAGAGGGGGATCTGTGATTGGTATGTAAAATGAATTAAAAAATTATTAATAAAGAAAAAAAGTTAAACAGGGAAGTCAGGCATTACATACCTTTAATCCCAGCACTCAGGAGGCAGAAACAGGTGGATCTCTTTGCATTCAAGGTCAGCCTGGTCTACAGAGTAAGCTCCAGGACAACTGGAGCTATATGAGATTCTGTCTAAAAAGTAATAAATGAACAAATAACAACAAAAACCGAATGGAGAAGGTCCAGGAGTGACGCCTGGGGAGAGTCTTCGAGAACATCAGCCTTTAGGTCCCCGTTGGGATCCAACAGGAATAGAGCTTGTTTTCACTTCTTCTCTCTCTCCAGTTACCTGTTTCAAATAAGAAATGTATTGGGTTGGTTTCAGAGAGTAGATTTTGGGATGCAGGATTACACTGTTCTTTGTCCTTGGCGATGACTGACTCAGTTCTTAGTGATTATCTCATAGTTGTTAAATTTTGTAAGCCTGTGAGGGTGTACACTCAGAAACCACGCTTATGGTCTTAGCTGCGGTCAGGCCTCCTCGTGTCCTGCTCCATGTTAGGTAGTTGAGGAAGGGAAAGACTCACAGGCCACTAGGAGACACTGCTCAGGGTCTTCTTGCTCAGGGTGCTCAGGGTGACCATTCCCTAAGCATGGAAAAGTATGTTCTGAGTTACTCAAGGGTGTCACCTTTACCCACTGGATGGTTGAGATCGAGTCTCTGGCCAGAATCACCCAGAGCATGCCCAAGTGTTGGAGATGGCCCCTGAGACCCAAAATACCCAAAGCTATGAGATAGTTTTGAACCGTGATCATTGCAGGAATTATTACACAATTCTGGGGATATTTTTTTCTTACCTTTGGCTTTGCTGATTTTCTTACAATATTAATGCTGATCTGTTTCCAAGTTTACCATACTGTACTCACTACTTTGATACTTCCGTGAGTGTGGCTTAGTCACAGTCCGTCCAGACAGTGAGATAAAGCAATGTGGCCACTTTCACTCAGATTACCCACTGCCATGGGGCCCTTCGGTGTGTGGAAGGCTTTTGGAACTTTGCGATATGAATGAATTTTATTTTGGTTTTTTTGTTTTGTTTGTTTTTTGTTTTTTTGGGGGTTTTTTTTGTTTTTTTTTTGTAATTAAACCTTAATTCCCAGAGACTGTGGACAACAAGAAAAATTAAAAAGGAGAGCAAGGCAGAGTGGCACATACCTGTAATCCCAGGGCTTGGAGGCAGGAGGATGGTGGGTTTGAGGCTAACCTAGATTACATAACAAGACCCTGTCTCAAAAGAAAGAAGGGGCCTGGAGAGATGACTGATCAGTGAAGAATGCTTGCTGCTCGTACAGAGGACCAGAGTTGGGTTCTCAGCACGCACATCAGCCAGATGGCTCACAGCCACATCTGTAACTCCAGCTTCAGTAGCTCTGACACCCCTTCTATGCTCTGTACACATAATTAAAAGTAAAAAATTTTACTGTTTTATTTAAAAAGGGAGAGCTGGAGAAATGGCTCAGCAGTTATGAACATTTGCTGCTTTTCCAGAGGACCTGAGCTGAGTTCTTAGCACCCACATTGGGCAGCTCACATCAGCCAGTAATTCCCGCTCCAGAGAATTGGATGTCCTCTTCTGGCCCACAGGAACCTGCGCGCGCGCGCGCGCGCACACACACACACACACACACACACACACACACACACACACACACACACACACACACACAAAATATTTGGAACTGAAGAGTTGGCCCAGCGGTTAAGAGCACTTGTTGCAAAGGACCCGAGTTTGATTCCCAGCCACACATGGAGGCTTACCAACTCTTCAAGCACCAGCGTGTGTGTGGTGCACAGACACACATGCAGGCAAAACACTTGTACACATAAAATAGTAAAAATAAAATTAAGTCGTCTTTTTTTTTTTTTTTTTTTTTTTTTTTTGGTTTTTTGAGACAGGGTTTCTCTGCGTAGCTTTGCGCCTTTCCTGGAGCTCACTTGGTAGCCCAGGCTGGCCTCGAACTCACAGAGATCCGCCTGGCTCTGCCTCCCGAGTGCTGGGATTAAAGGCGTGCACCACCACCGCCCAGCCGTCTTTTTCTTTTTTAAAAGAAGAAAAGCAGAAGAGGAGGCTGGTGTACATATTCAGGCAGTGATGTTAGCAGCCACCATCTACTGAGAGTCAGGAAGTGTGTTCCAGAAGACCTGTGTCATCCCTCTCCTGTCCCTTCTCCTCCCTTCTGCAGGTCCACATGAAGGATGTCATGTCAGCACTGTGGGTTTCGGGGCTGGACTCCAGCTACCTGCGGGAGCAGATGCTGAACGAGCCCTTGGTACGAGAGATCGTCAAAGAGTGCAGCAACATCCCTCTGAGCCAGCCGCAGCAGGGGGAGGCCATGCTCGCCAGCTTCAAGCCCAGAGGCTACTCAGAGTGCATAGTGACCATTGGAGGGGAGGAGAGAGTGTGAGTGTGGAGGGCCTTGGGAGAGGGGTGTGTTTTGAAGTGTTTAACCATCTGTAGACTACTGACTTCGACAGTGGATGTTATGAGCAGAACTGTAAAACATCAATTATGTATTATTTCCTTAGTTCACGGAAACCCACGGCCGCCATGCGATGTATGTGCCCTCTCTACGACCCTAATCGGCAGCTGTGGATTGAACTGGCTCCTCTGAGCATGCCAAGAATTAACCATGGCGTTCTTTCAGCAGGTGTGGTATGCGCTGACCAAGTCACATGTCATCTCAGGGTTATGCAGATAACACAGATGTGATTTTGCCTGGTGTGGTACCACACGCCTTTAATCCCAGAACTTGGGAAGCAGAGGCAGAAGGATCTCTGTGAGTTTGAGACCAGCCTGGTCTACATAATAAATTTAGGTCAGTTAGGGATATGTAGTTGCATACTGTCCCTGCCCCCCAAAAAAAGATGGGGGTATGGCTCAGATATTGGTCAGTCAGTAGAGCATGAGACTCTTAATCTCAGGGTCGTGGGTTCGTGCCCCACATTGGGTGCCAGATGTTGGTGAAATTATTATGGCCACTCCACGTAGTTAAAAGGATATTTATTTAATGGTGTAACTCACAAATTAAGTGATAGGTAGGTCGCAGGGTCTAGAAAAAATGTATCACAGTCCAGCGGTGTTCTCTGGAGCTCTGCTCAGTCCACCTCCACAGCTCAGGGTCCCGGCACAGAGAGAGCGCACAGAGAGAGCGCTGGCCCATCCAGCTCTCGGGTCTCCAGGCACCTCCCCTGGCCCCGCATCGTAGGCGTGACAGTTGCCAGAGTCTCAATGGGGGTTGGAACTTCCAGATCCAAGCTGAAATGACTACCCACTACACTCAGATGGCAGAGTGCCCTGGGTCTGGGCTCCATCACCACCTGATATGGTGGCATATGAGTTCCAGGGACCAGATTCAGGTTGTCAACCTTTGCAGCAAGCTCTTTTACCTGCTAAGGCATTTCGCCTGCTCTTTTTCTTCTTCATCTGTTTTGTCTCCCCATGTTGCCTCTGCTCTTAGAAGTCTCGTCAGGCACGTCAGACCTTTCCCCTCTGTTCTCTGCTTCTGGCTTTGTCTCTCTGTGGCAGAGTTAATGACTGCTTTTGGTTTATCTTCAGTGACTTTTTGGCTCTGAGAATCTACTATTGCGTCCATGGGATGTTTTGATTTCTGCTTCTCTGGGAATCTTTGTTCGGTGTGAGGTCATTTAGTAGTTGTGTGTTTTCGGGGTTGTTCGGTGTGAGGTCATTTAGTAGTTGTGTGTTTTCAGGGTGGTGGCAGGTGTTGCTGCTTTGACTTCTCTGGTTGTCCAGTACTTCAGGTCTTTGCAGCAATGTTGGCTTTTGCTCCTGAACTCCATGAGAGCACGTTTCTTGATGTGCCTGAGAGGCTGTGCTGGATGCTCCTATTTGTAGGAATAATGAATGCCTTGCAACATGACAGGTAGTCTGGAGCTTGGATGAAGGTGCTCTTTTTCTTCAGTAGAGGTTTTACAGGTGTTTCTGATAGTCACAGGAAAATACTCTTGTTCCAAAAGTGAGTTCAAGCTTGGAATTTCCTAGACAAGCAGGAGGTTTAAGTCAGTTAAGCTGGCCACAGTGGGAAAAGGCACTTGCTACCACACCGAGGACCTGAGTTCGTTCCCTGGGACTCACAAGTTGTTCTCTGACCTTCATATGTGATCCATGACATGTGCACATACACATATACACATACACACACACTTGAAATTTTTTTAATTTTAATTTTTTGAGAATGCCATACATATGCCATACATATAAATATAATGGTACATTCCTGTCTTTCCCTCTGCTCTCTACAACTCTTCCATGTCCCACTATGACCCCATCTCAAATGAATGACCTCTTCTGTAAGTATATATATATATATATATACAAAATCTCCTGAGTCAGTTAGTGTTGTCAATATGTACATGTGTCTAGGGTTGACCATTTAGGATTGGGAAACCTCTCAGGGGCTCATCCCTGGAGAAAACGGATTCTCCCTCAGTAGTCATTGACTGCCTCTAGTGCGTCATCTAGAAGCATGTGGAGCCTTACGAAATGTTTCCCATCTATGCTGGCGGGCGTGAGGACTGCTGTGGTCTTGTTCAGGCAACCAGATTGACAGTTCACTGGTGCAGCTTCCCTGTCCTGTCTAAAAGACACTGCCTTGCAGCAGCTGTCCTAGCCACCTGTCCCCTACAGTCTTTCCACCCTCTCTTCCATGATGTCCCCCGAGCCTTAGATGCAGGGCTTGTGTTGTAGATGCCCCAGTTAGGGCAGGGCACCCCTCGATCATCTCCTTCCTGCGTTTTGGCCAGTTGTGCTCTCTGCACTAGCCTCTGTCTGCCACAGACAGCAGCAGCTTTGGGGAGGGAGAGCCGCACTTACCGAGAGAGTGTGCATCGTGTCAAATGTAATTTTAAAAAGCAAGTGAGTACCGGTTCCAGCTGGCCCACTTACTTATTCTTTCCCTCCCCCATTTTTACAATGTTGGGAATACAACTCCAGACCTTGTCTGTGCTGGCCATGTACTCCATTACTGAGCTTTCCTCCGCCACTACCCGAGTAGCAGGCTCAACAGTGAGTCTTGTGTTCTGTTTTGAATGTCAAGTGCCCTGTGCCGAGTATCCCTGTGATCCTGAGAATAGATGTGGACTGGAGGCCTTATGCTGCTTGAGACTCACAGAGCTAGGGAATAATGTAATGGACTGAGGTGGCCCTGAGCTGCCTGTGACGAAAGAGGGGCATCACCTTTCTTCTCCTCATGTAGGGTGAGAATCACCTCAAAGACTGTTGACTGAAGTAGAATGGCCAGAGTGACTGATAAGTTTGGATCTGTCACCGAGAAACAAGAAGACTGTCGGGGTTGAGGAGGGAGCTCTGAGTGCGCCATAGCACATGCTGAAGGTGTCCTGTTTGTCCTTGTGCTTTTTTTCAGAAGGGTTTTTGTTTGTGTTGGGGGGCCAAGATGAAAATAAGCAGACGCTGAGCTCGGGAGAGAAGTATGACCCAGACGCCAACACATGGACTGCTCTTCCTCCCATGAATGAGGTACGGTGCAGCTGGCCTCCGTGGTGTGTTTCTTTTCTCCTTGGCACTTTTATTGGTGTGGGTCTAGTGTAGGGAAAGAAGAGGCAGCCTGGCCTGCGCCTGCCTGGAGCCCTGCTTCCCCTAATCTCCCTCTCCTGCCTCCCCCCCCCCCCCCCCCCCCCCCCCGCCTCCTTCTGGCCTCCTGCATAGCACCACCTCCCTTACTGTTGCCCACTGCCTTCCTTTCTTTATGGTGTTCCCCACCTCTGCACACGCTGGTTTTTCATGTTCCTACAGAGACTCCACAAGCCAGGGATTGTTTCGGTTCTGTTTGGGCTGCGGGTGAATGATAAGCACCTCATACTTCTGGAATTCCTGATAATCTGGCATGCCCCGTCCTCCATGCTGCCCATCCTGGCCACAGATAGTCTACACTACCTGGCTTTTGTTGTCTCTCACAGTCTCCTGCCTGCCCATAACTGCACAGAATCAATGCCACTGAGTCAGTTGTCTTGGGAGGTAGGCGTTCTTCTGAGTTCTGTAGGTTAAGCTCAGCATCTCTGCTGATGGGCCTGCATCTTTTGTCCCTGGTCCTGAGCAGTGACTGATCTGTCTGTGGTGCTGAGGAAGCCACACATAATGAGGAGGTGTTCCAAGGAAAAACAGTATAAAGAAGGCTCCTCTTTGCTGGAATGCTGGAATAAAACAATGTCTGTGACATTTAGTACATGTGGAATATCCACTTTCTCCTACAAAGGTTTGTGATGTCTTTCCAGGCAAGACACAACTTTGGGATCGTGGAGATAGATGGGATGCTGTACATTCTCGGAGGGGAGGATGGTGACCGGGAGTTGATTTCCATGGAGTGTTACGATATTTATTCAAAAACCTGGACGAAGCAACCCGACTTGACCATGGTTAGAAAGGTGAGTGCAGGGGGCTGGAGAGATGGCTCAGAGGTTAAGAGCACCAACTGCTCTTCCAGAGGTCCTGAGTTCAATTCCCAGCACCCACATGGTGGCTCACAACCATCTGTAATGAGACCTGGTGCCCTCTTCTGTGTACATAATAAATAAATAAATCTTTAAAAAAAAAAAAAGAAAGAAAGAAAGAAAGGTGAGTGCAACATCTGCTGCATCTGGCTTCTTTCCAAGCTGACTTCAAAGTCAGTGTCTCTTACTGGGCTCGGTTGTTGCAGTGGGAAGGAAGGAAGGATTGGTCGCCCCTGGGGCCTCACATAGTGCTCCCCAGCACAGCTCTTCATTTCCTAAGCCTGCCTTTGAAAAATGCTGGGAGGGTCAGGCTCTAGGATGCTGGCTCTCTCTGTTGGCAGCTCGACTTCACGTCAGCAGTCACATCACAGGAGAGAGCCTGTGCGAGTGTCCGTCTGCCTCCGAGCAGCAGGGCTGTGTTGCAGGGTCTGTAGAAGATACTTGGTGGCTAGCCTGATCTCTCCCATTGCCGTGGCTGCCTCCTGCGAGCCTCTCTCACTTAGTCTCAGGTTACAGGCAGAGCTGTCCATCAGTCCATCTGGCTGTGACTCTGGTTCATGTCATGGATATCCTGTCTTCTCTTACTGTGCACCCATCCAACTAGACAATTGTGACAGCAGTTGAGCAGCTTATTGGTCCAAAACTCTTATTTCTCGGGAGCTCAGATACTGATTAAGGGAGATAAGTTCTGGAAACTCCCTTCACTCCCCCGTCTCACCCAGTGTGGTACAAAACCCACAGCTTGTGCATACCAAGCTAGTGCTGGGCCACTGTCTACATCCCCGGTGTTTAAAAGCTCTTGTGAAAAGTTAGATTATGGGGACATCACGAGGTAAACGTGGGGCTCAGTGGGTAAGGTGCTCGCTGCCAAGCTTGATGACTGGAGTACTGGTGCCAGAATCTACATGGTGGAAGCAGAGAGCCATCAAAAAGATATTGTATAGGATTATGGGCTGGGGTCCAGTGTGATGGCAGAACACTGGCCTGCCATGTTCAAGGGTCTGGGCTCCATGCCCAGCATGGCCCCACAAGAAGTAAAGAAAGTATAGTTATGGCTTCTTTGCCAAAGATGGAAGAAGACTCCTTTTCTGGGGATTTCTAGTACGTATCACCAGTTCTTTCCATCTCTGAAGCCCTGGGGGGTCATGAGAGGGGACGTCATTGTTTGGCTGTGAGGAGTCGGAACTTGTCCTACATGTGACTGCTCTCTGGTCACTTGCTCTCTGTTCATCCAGTTCTGATGACAAATGGTACCTCTCCCCACCACTGTTTTTTTTTTTTTTCCTTTCAGATTGGCTGCTATGCAGCTATGAAAAAGAAAATCTATGCCATGGGTGGAGGATCATATGGAAAACTGTTTGAGTCTGTGGAGTGTTACGATCCGCGGACCCAGCAGTGGACTGCCATTTGTCCACTGAAAGAGAGGAGGTGAGGCGAGTGTGTGCCTGTCAGTGTGCTACTGTTGATGTATCTGAAGCCTCCGAGTATGGCGTCTCGGAAAACAGAAGGCCCATATGCACGTATAACATGGCATTGCAGTCACAACAAGAAGTAAAGACTGGGGAGGTGGCTCAGTGTTCAAGTGTGTGGTGTGCTGCCCAAGTGTGGGGACCCGAGTTCAGATCCCCAGTACCGGAGTAAATGTCAGGCAGTCCCCACACTGGAAAGGCAGAGGCAAGGGTTCCTGAAAAAGCTGGCTAGCTGGACTAGCCCTATTGGCAAACTGTGGGTTCAATTGAGAGGCCTTGCCTTAATGAATAAGGAATCCAAGAATGACTACAGACGTCAGCCTTGGGCCTCCACGTGTGCCTGTACACATAAAGACAAAAGCAATTGGATTGGGCATGGTGGCACATGCCTGTTATCATAGCACTTGAGAGACTACTGAGGCAAGAGGATTGCTGTGAGTTCAAGGCCAGTATGGTCCACACAGTGAGTTCCAGCCTACCCTGAGTTCGTAATGAGACCCTGTCTCAAAAAGACCAACAACGGAAGAACGCGGAGTAAGGAGTTGGGGCTGAGGCCCTGAGGTCTAAGCCAGCACCTGTGTTCTGTGGCCCTGCAGGTTTGGAGCAGTGGCCTGCGGGGTTGCCATGGAGCTGTACGTGTTTGGAGGAGTCAGAAGTCGAGAGGACATCCAGGGCAGCGAGATGGTCACCTGCAAGTCTGAGTTCTATCATGATGAATTTAAGAGGTAAGCAGTCTTGAGGCTTCCGCCCCGGTTCTCTCCCTCCATGAATTGGACAGTCTCAAGGCCCTCACACCTGTCCTGGCCCTCTGTGCTTCCAGAGATGTGTCTCAGCTTCCAGTGACTTCACTGAATTCTGTTTCGGGAGTATGACCAGTACATGTTAGATGTTTTTTCAGTGACTTCAGAAGTTGGTAGGTGCCTTGGTTGCTTTTCTATTGCTGTGATAAGACATGATGACCAAGGGAACTTATAAAAGAGCGCATTTAATTGGGTTTACAGTGTCAGAGGGCTAGAATCCATGACAGTGGAACAAAGGCATGGTGGTGGGAACAGCTGAGAGCTCACATCTTGATCTGAAAATTGGAGGCAGAGAGAGAGCATGGGAATGGCCAGTCTTTTAAAACCAAAAAGCCCACCCCCAGTGACACACCACCTCCAGCAAGGCTACACCTCCTAGTCCTTCCTAAACAGTTCCAATAACAGGGGATCAAGTGTTGAAATATATGACCCTAAGGGGGCCATTCTTATTCAAACTACCATAGTAACTTAAAGAAACATCATGGAACCTGGAACTTAGCACACACTTGACCTTAGTAGCTTATAATTGGTCACTAGCTTTTAGGGTAAAGTTTTTATTATTATTATTATTATTATTATTATTATCATCATCATCATCATCATCATTATTATTATTATTATTATTTTGAAACAGCGTCTCTTTATGTAGGCCAGGCTGTCCTGGAACTCAGTATGTCAACCATGCTGGCATCAGTACTCAGAGACACGCCTATTTCTGCCTCCCAAGTGCTAGGGTTAAAGGCGAGAACCATCACACCTGTCCGTAGGTGGCCTTTTATGACAGGGCCTTCATCTGCTTTTTCTGCTGCTGTCCGCCCAGAGGCTCCACACTGAACCCTTGGCTAGCTCAGTGCCAGGCTGCCTGAAATGCCCCTTGTCCTTCTGGTTAACTTGGTCCTTTCCAAAACGACAGCTTACCTGTTAAAAGCCTTCATCTGCCAGGCTCAGCACACTCCTCAGTCCTTGATCCCGAGTACTCTGAACATCTCCCTGACTGTGTAACTGCTACCGGGAATGTATATAGGGCAAGGTCCATGTGGCCAGCCGTATTATCCTCCAGCATCAAACCTGGCTGGCATCAGACACTCCATCATATGTCACTTAAGCTGGTGTCTGAGATACTGAAACACTGACAGACCAGAAATGTTTCAGCAGGTAAAGGCACTTGTCATCAAGCCTGATGACCTGAATTTCAATTGCCTGGACCCCCAAGATAGAAAGAGAAAACTGATCCCCGCAAGTTGTTCTCTGACTTCCACACAGCTTGTCAGTCATCACACACACACACACACACACACACACACACACACACACACACACACAGTAAATGAATAAATGTAAAAAGAAAATCCTTTTGGCCAGGGGAGGGGCGAAGGTGTCTCTGTAAAAACGTCTTGGCTGTCCTGGAACTCGCTCTATAGAGTTCCTCGAATTCACAAAGATCTGCCTGCCTTTGCCTCCCGAATGCTGGGATTAAAGGTGTGTGCCACCACCGCCCAGCTTAAGAAAAACCTTTTTAAAAATGCCTGGCAGGCCACAGCGTCCTTCTCTGGTAGGTCCTGTTCCCTCCTCTCACACACTTGCCCATTCCTAAGCACGAGGCAGTGTTCTCACTGCAGTGGCCTGTTCATTTCCCAGGGGAAGATCGTGCTTGATCTTATGTGCTTCCGTCATGTAACCAAAGGGGGGCGCCATAAGACAGCGGCTCTTTTCCTGTCTTTGAGCTCGGGGTGAATAATGAACAGATACAGGGTGTTAGACATCGTATAAATGTTGCCTGATCCATCACGTGCTTTCCCATTTAGGATATGATCAGAGATGCTTTTACTTCCCATTATTAGGGTAGACTGTCAGGGGAATTTACCAGACAGAAAATGAGGCAGTTTAGACAGTGTTTGCTGTGTGGGGGAGGGCATAAAGGATGTCAGAGGAGAGGCGTGTTACGTTTCTTCTTTGATGTGCCAGTGTGGGGGCTGCTTGCCGCAGTAGGAAACGGTGTATTAATCTCTTGCCCAGATGAGTGTAAGACAGTCTGTCCCGCTGGATTAGCAGGCAATGGCAGCATGTTTGGCTTTTGATAAAACACTGACACAAACCTTTTCCGTGACGACTGACTCAGTGTGTAGTTAGCGTGAGCTGCAACTTGTCTGAAGTCATTTGCTTACGTTTTTTATTCTTTTTTGTCTGTTGGCGGGGGTGGGACTCCATTCTGACTGTCCAGCTTCCTGGCTGTCCCGGGACATGCTTGGTATTCCTACCAGTCAGGCTGCTGCATGTCTGTTGTTGATGAACTTGACTACCTGTTCTCAGTACGAAACTATGGCCCTGTGAGTAAAAGCAGTGCTCCTTTGTTCCTGTGTGTTTATTTCTATTTGGTTTGTTTGGTTGGTTAGTTGGTTGGTTTGTTCTGTATTTAATCTTCTTCCTTGAGGGTCTCACTCTGTAGCTCTGACTGACCTGGAACTCTCTGTACAGTTCAAGCTTGCCATGAGCTCACAGAGATCTGTCTACCTCTGCCCCTGCATCATGCCTGACTTTACATTTATTTTTTATTATTTATTTGTGTCTGTGTCTGTGTGAATGTGTGCTCTGTGTGTGTGCTCAGGGAGGTCAAAAGCGGGTGTGAGATCCCCCGAAGCTGTCGTGACCACCAGATATGGGTGCTGGGACCCGAACTCGGGTCCTCTGAAAGAGCAGTCGGCACTTTTGACCACTGTCCACCTTCCCAACGCCGCTCTCGTATTTCAAAGGGGCTGAGGGGAGAAGCGGGTCAGTGAGCAAAGCGCTCTCTGCTCAACCATGCGGGTCTTCATTCTGTCCCAGCACCCGCATGAGAGCCAGGCGTGGCACTGACCTACACACAAGTGCAAGTACGCCATCACACATGAATACATACACAGACACACACAAAAGAAGTAAAACCCTTTCCTTAGTTAGGGTTTCTATTGCTATGAAAAGACACTATAACAACAGCAACTCTTACGCAGGAAAAACATGTAATTGAGATGGCTTGCTTACAGTTCAGAGATTCAGTCCATTATCATCAGCACGGGACATGGTGCTGGGGCTGGAGCTGGGAGTCCTACATCTGCAGGCAACAGGAAGTGGTCTAAGACACTGGGCATGGCTTCAACATATGAGACTTCAAAGCCCACCTCCACAGTGACGCATTTCCTTCAACAAGACCACACCTACTCTAATAAGGCCACACCTCCTAATAGTGCCACTCCCTTTGGGGACCATTTTCTTTTAAACCACCACACCCTTCATCTTAAAAAAAAATTTTTTTCACCAGGCAGTGGTGACGCACACTTTTAATCATAGCACTCAGTAGGCAGAGGCAGGCGGATTTCTTTGAGTTTGAGGCCAGCCCACTCTACAGAGTGAGTTCCAGGACAGCCAGGGCTGTTACACAGAGAAGCCCGGTCTCACGGGGGTTTTTGTTGCTGTTGTTTTCAGATAAAATGCATACATCTGCAGCCTTTGCGTTCCCAGGCTCCCCGGTGTAGTTTATAAACAGTAAAGCAGCTGCTAAGACTTCCTGTCAGTGACACACAGGACGCTTGCACATTTGTAAAACACTGAACATGAGCAAAACCAGATGCTGCACAGTCGCTGCCCGGGCTCCTCTGTTCCCCTCTGAGGCACCGACACTGCCCTGTCCCATTTTCCGTGGGAGGACACCAGAGCACAGGGGGGTGAGCATGCAGCAGACCTGGCATCCTGGCTGCAGAGTCCTCCAGTGTACCCACCCCACTGGCCTCACTCTGTTCCCGTAAATGCTGGCAGAAAGACACCGCCCAGCAGTGGGGCCGAGTTCCCGGGTGAGCTCTCTCTGCATGCTGTGGAAATTGCTGCCAGACGAGCAGTCTGCGTTAGATTGCAGACCATTCAGATTGTAAGTAATCTCTTGTCTTTCCTGTCTTTGTTCCCTATTTTTAGGTTAAAACTTTCCTGGAAAAAATGCCCTATCTTACTATTTTCTGTGGTTTCTGAATTTTTTTAAAAAAAGGCCAAACCTTACTCCCAAGTCATGGTAATGACACATGGAGACATGTGGAAAGCAGGGACTTCTCTCTTTCTGGAAGTTCCTGTGTCCTTTGCTTTGTCTCTCTGCTGTCTTCCTAGTTGTCCCCACACTCTGACAAGGTGCCCTCGGGTCTCTCACTCTCATGTCACTGCCACATTTTACCTTTCACACTCGACAGGGGGTCTCCTGGGCACCCACCCACCTTCTCTCCTGCTGCACCCCGCTGTGGACTCTCTCCACATCTCAGAGCAGTGCTCCACACACATTCTCCCTCCCCAGGTTTCTGCACCCCGCTGTGGACTCTCTCCACATCTCAGAGCAGTGCTCCACACACATTCTCCCTCCCCAGGTTTCTGCAGGGTGAGTGCCCTGCTGTGCTTAGTGTCTGCTGAGTGGCCTGAGGCCCGGGCATCTCTGTGGCCTCTTCCTTTCCCAGGGAGTCCTGGCCTTTGGCTTCTGCCTGAGTTTCCTGCCTTGACACGTGACCCTTGTGTTACCTTTGAAGCTGTGTGTGCCGCCGCCGCCGCCGCTGGCGCCACCTTTTCATCTTTGAGTGTACAGTTGAATAGGGATGCTTGACACCTGGACAGCTGCTGCGGACCTCGGGTTGAGGGCCATTGTGGCAGGAAGGGCTAAGTAAATCCCTGGAACTCTCCTGCCCTCCAAAGACGAGAAACCCATTGTATCCCAGGGGAATTGGTAGAAACAGTGCAGGCGTGTGAAGCCTGTCACCCCGTTCAGTTCACTGAGAGAAGGTAGAAATGGCTGGGCATGGTAGAACACACTATAACCCTGGTACTCAAAAGACCAGAACGGAAGAACCTCTAGTTCAAGCCAACATCAACACCTACTGAAAACTTAGGACGCAGAGTCGGGGAGGAAGGCAGTGTGCAGTGTCCTCAGCTCTCTAGGGTGCCTGGGTTGTCCAGATGTGGTGTGTCCTGGGTTGTCCAGATGTGGTGTGTCTTTTCATCCCAGGCCTTGCTCTGCAGCTGTTGAGCTAGTTGCTGTTTTCTCTTCATCCTATTTGCAAGGACCTACAGAGAAGTTCCTCTGCCTCAGTCTTAGAAGGTGGGGCCAGCAGCTCACCTGTGCAGCCATGTATGACCGTGTGTTGGTCATTCTGATATCCTGTAGAAACTCCACACTGCCTGCCCTTGCTGACCATGTCATCCCATTTGGATCTGATGGTTGCAAAGCAGAGTTCTTCAGCTGCCTTAGTAAGACTTGGGAAGGTGTGAGTAGGGACATGAACCCTGCTCGTGACCTCATCGCTCTCAGTCACGGTCTAGCCTGGAGGCAGAAACCACACCAGCAACCTAAACAGAGAAAATGCAATAATGTATATAGTCATTGACAAGGGATGGCAGCGGGCATTGGGCTGGGATATGGCTAAGCAAGGAGAATTCATACTTAATGTGTGAGGCCAAATTCCATATTCCTAGCCCCAGCAAACCACCCGATCATAAGCTGGGGATGTGGCTCAGAAGAGAGCATGATGGAGCTCTCAGGCCCATCCTCTGTATAAACCGGGGATGTTGGCCAGCACTCATGAGGTAGACGGATCAGAAGTTAAGATCGTCCTTGGCAGCTTAGCACATTGGAGACCAGCCGAGGCCCCGTCTCACAGAAAGAGAAAGGAAGAGGGAAGGTGAGACAGAGAAGGGGAGGGAAGGGAAATATGGTGGGGGCTTAGCTTTGTTTTATAATCTTGGACCATTAACTTGGTTCCTTGTTTCTTGGAATTCAAAATAAGGAAGCTACCTGTTTCGTAACAGTCAGGGAAGCGTTCGTTGGAATGAGTAATACTCCATGTGAGATGTTTCTGTGTCGGTGGTTGACCTCAGAGTTCACTCACCTGCCACCCTGGCTCTTTAGCTGCTGTGCAGCAGAGTGGGTAGGCAAAGTGTCCACCGAACTGCATGCACCGTCCTGGACAGTGGGGCCTCAAGGCCGCTTAGGCACGGGCTATGATTTGGCATGCCTGTAAGCTATTAGTGGGAAATGGGCCACGGTGTCCTGAGTGAACATCACTGCATGGCAAAGCCTGGATTTTATCTGTCTCATGAAAGTCAGAGAACAGCCTTTGCAGGAGTTGATTCTACAGGGTAGATTCCCAAGGATCAAACTGAGGCAACAGGCTGAGCAGCAGACACCTCAGCAGCTGAGCCACCTCTGTTTGCAGTCGTTGTGTATATTTATTTATGTTTAGGAGTGCTTTGCCTGTGTAATCCGTATACCATGTGTGCCTGTGGAGGTCAGTAGAGGGCATCAGATCCCCTAGAAATGGAATTTCAGATGCCTGTGAGCCACCGTGTGGGTGATGGAAATTGAACTTGGATCCTCTGCAAAAGCAACAAGTGCTCTAGACCACTGAGCCATCTATCTCTCGAGCCCCTGCAGTAATTTAGACTTCTAGAAAAGTTTCAGGAAGTCAAGGCATTCCCATAAGCCATTCATGTAACTTCTAATGCCAGTGCCCGCGTTGACCAGAGTACAGATGTCAACGCTGTTCAGTACCAGCTGAATTACAGACTGCTCAGTGTCACCGCTTTCCACCAACGTGTCCCTTGCCTCAGTTCAGCCTGGGGTCCAGTTGCCGACAGGAGCTGTGTTTCCTTGCTGTCCCTTAGCCTGTGATAGCCCCTGTCTTTCCTGACTTTGATACTTGAAGGTTAATCAGGTTTTTGGTTGGGTTTTTTTTTTTTTTTGTTTTTTTTTTTTTAGATTTTTTTTAAGGGCTTATCTTATTTTTATTTGAATGGACATTTTTGCAAAAGAAGGTACATGAATTAGCCAGTAAGCTCATGCCAAAATACCTAGCATAGTTAGACTTTAAGGAAATTCTCACTGGCACAATGGCACAGTCTTCAAAGGACTGAGGGCACCAAGACCCAGTGGGCACGAGCAGCTGGGATTCCCAGGCCTCACAAACTAGAAAACAGAGCAGCATTGTATTTGGGGTAAGAGGGACATTTTCTCATCACTTACATGGCACATGCCCTGTCTGCAGAATTCAGCAGTTCTATAAGTCCACCAAAACCAGAACCAAACAAGACTCATCTAATGTCCCTGACCATTGTAGCTACAGCAGCCCAAGCCAGAAGGCGTCCAGGTGAATGCTAGCAAGTGTGATGGGACTTTAGCACTAAGCATACTCCTGGGCTGTAGAGATAGATACTCAGTGGTTAAGACGTTTGCTGCTCTTGCAGAGGACTGGGATTCAATTCCCAGCACTCACATCAGGGAGTTCCAGGAGTTTTGACTTTGACCTCTGACCTCCGTGGGCACTGCACTCATATGCACATACCTACACACAGACACACAGATATACACACACAATTAAAATTTTAAATTGGGGGGAGCAATAGTATGTGAGTGATGTAAGCCACACATGAATGAGTCCCAGGAGCTGTGGTGCTCAGCAGAGGCAGTCCCACTCTGTGGGCGTCACTACGTCTGAGCCTTTGCTGTCCGTCTGGACAGTAACCACAGCCAAGGGTCCTGCAGGTGGAGTGGGGTCAAGAGGGGCAGTGCCAAGTTGCATTGTACCTCTTTGTCTTCCTGAGCATGCCATTCGTCCTTTGGTTCCCTGAGTTGTGTCTGTCGGCCTTGCTTTCAGGTGGATCTATCTTAACGATCAGAACCTGTGCATCCCTGCCAGTTCGTCCTTCGTTTATGGAGCTGTCCCCATAGGAGCCAGTATTTATGTTATCGGAGACCTTGACACAGGTGAGCAAGCTGCCGCGGTTTCTTGGGAACGGCTCCCGGTGGCTCAGGTGCACCAGCTCAGCTCTGCTCCCTCTCTGGGTTTAGGTACCAACTATGACTATGTGCGTGAGTTTAAGAGAAGCACGGGTACCTGGCACCACACGAAGCCGCTCCTGCCATCCGACCTCCGACGCACCGGCTGTGCGGCTCTGCGCATAGCCAACTGCAAGCTCTTCCGCCTGCAGCTGCAGCAAGGCTTGTTCCGCATCCGGGTCCATTCCCCTTGAAGAGGAAGAGGAGCCAAAAGCGAGATCCTGCCCCAAGCGCATCACGTGGCTGGACGTCAGCAAGTGCCGAGAAGCAGCTCCATCTTGCTGTGTGCTGGGTTTCAGTATGGTTACTCTTCGGTGGTTTTTTAATGCTTAGAAGCTTGGCCTTCTGCTCTTGTCTGGAGACCATGTAACTGTTGAAAAACTACCCGGGAGGAACAGTTCCTCCAGCCTGATGCATTGGTAAACCGTGGAGGCTAGTGAGTGTCAAGAGGAGGGAGAGGGGGGTTGGTGTCATGGGAAATATCAAAGTTAAAGCCCTAAGGTGCATTTTCCCAGAAGGGAACTCTTACTAACTGTGTCCTAGTGTGTGTGCTGTGGTAAACAAACAACAGAATCCATATATGCAAACCAGTGTACCCAGCAGACAAGGTTGTCCTTGTACTGTGTGGAGGGGTAGAATGCCTGTCCCCACTCAGTAAACTGAGGCTCGTGCCAGTTAGTTCCCATTCATTACTAGTGCTGTCTAAAGACTCTTGAAGAACTATATTCTGATGAACTGAAACTGAGATAAAACTCCTCTCTGGCCACAGTCTGTCTTAGTAAAGACTCAGTCACCCGAGGAGCTCAAGTCTGCAGCCCTGATGTGAGCTTAAAGGAACGCTCACCGTAAAAGTCCCTGCGACATGAGAGAGTTCCAGGCGGGCACTGTCAGCTCGGGAGGGAGCTTGTACCATTCTTCCTTTCCACCTGGAAAAGCAAAACCACTTTCTATACTCCAGGCTATTAGCGCAGAGGAGATTGTAGAGTTGGGCAAATGATAGAAATCTGCTGCAACTAACAATAATGGAACACTTTAAAAAAAAAAAACAAAGCTGTCCAGATAATGTACATAGGGATCAAAAACTTCATATACTCTGTCTGAAAGCACACTGAGTCCTGTTTACTGCTGCTTAGAACTTACAGACTTGTCTTCGAATGCAGGTGTGTTTAGAATCTTGTCTGTGTGACAGGCTGCTCCCACTGGTAGGAGTTTTAGATGAATTTCACTCCCAGTAATGTTTGGCTGGTAGAATAAACTACCTCAACTTAATTTCATTCTCTTCCCATTAGTGTCCTCTACTCTTTCTCTCCTTCCCATTCCCATAGTAAAGAAATTCTGTAGATGGTGGACTTTATCTTGTAAGATAGTCTGTTTTCATTCAGTCTGTGCCACCTTGGTGGGAAATCAGGGACTTGAGTGCACTCCATTACTTACTTGATAGTGTGAGCTGTATGCAATATCGAATTTCTTGTCAACTTGATATAGAGTTCCTCATTTCTAATTGTTTTCTACAAGTTTCTTTAGAGAATGGCTAGAAGAGGCAACATTATATCTTAGTGACTGCTCAATGTATAAGTACATCCTTTGGTTATAAATTGGAGAACAGAAATTTCTTCTAGAAACTTCCTATGTGGGATATTTATATACAATGAAAATGCATATAAAGCATTAATCCTATTTTCCCGCCTGTGGACCTGAAAAGGCATGGCCTCTCTGCAGGGATTTTCCTACACTGTCTTGAGTGATTGGCACTACAAAAAGTTGGGAAAAGAAGCCAAAGGGTAGATGTAAAGAGGGCTGGGAGTGGCGCCCTCACTCTGCCTTGGCCAGAAGCAACTTGGCAGGAGAAGGTCTAAGTTTTTATCCTTTGCTGCAGGTCAGACATGCCACACATTTATGCCATCCGGTCAAAGTCAGGCTTGGGTTGTGTTTCGTATAAGCCGTGTTGTTGGTACGTCTCCCCGTTGGGGAGCTTCCATCAGAGAAACTACAGCAGAGGAAGCACTTTCTCCTGTTGCTGCCGTGATGGCTGCAGAGGAGAGAAACTGCCAGAAGGACAAGTTGACTTTGGTGAAATACCTGCATAGGACAGAGCCATGACCTGCAGAGCAGAGAGAAATCGATATCAGGACAGCTGGCTAACTGCTCTGTTTTGGGTTTTGATGTTTGTTTGTTTATTTGTTTGTTTGTTTGAACTCCTGGAGTTTTAAAATTCTTCTCAGTCTGCTTCAGGTCTCTCCAAGGAGAGAGAGTTTAGAGTCATGGGTCCAATGGTGATGTCACTAGTGACTGTTGACTTGGTCAGTTCACTTAAAAACAAACAAACAAACAAAAACAAACAGGTTGTTCAGTTCATTGACACTGTAGCTGCAGAAATTGTTTTATAAAATAAATTTGCAACTTAATATGGGATGCAATAACAACAAAAGCTGCTAAGTGCCAAACTATTATTTTTAGGTGAGTGAGTGAGTGAGTGTGTGTGTGTGTGTGTGTGTGTGTGTGAGAGAGAGAGAGGGGGGGGGGGAGAAACCATCCTGTTGAAAAGCAGGGCTGTATTAATTTTATTATGACGTTTCAAAGTCAGTCATACCTCCTGTACCTACTCTCTCTTAGTGTGGAGAAGTAGCTTGTAGCTCCCGTGGCGCAGGCTTGTGTTCTACAACTCCACTGGTGTCTTGGTAAAGTCGGAGTGAGTGGTCCTTCCCTTCTCGGTGAGGCACTTTGACTGGGTATATGTTGTATTTGGCAACTGAGGCTAGATCTTAACATCTGAAACGCAAACATCTTGGGAAGTGCAATTTCTTTTCATTGGAAGGTCATTGTCTTAGGCTGCAGTGGTGGAACCAAGGTACTCTCCTAGGCTAGAGTCTAAAGTGGGTTTGTTTGTTCATATGTTTGTTTTTGTTTGTTTCTCTAACATATCTGAACATAGATTTTTCAAAGATTTAAGTGCTTAATTTAAAATGAAGTGTTGTTTTTTAATCTCAAGAGTGCTTACGTTCTGTGAGAAGAAAAAGTGTGCTAGCTGAACGAATGTGTGTGCGTGCTGTGCCACATGACTTGATAAGTCTGTCTGTATATGTTTACTTTTGAATCATAGTCACAAGCTATAAAACTACTGTCTCCTGGTGCTTCAGATAAACCCTTGAGTCTGTCGACCTTCAGTTCCAGGGCTGTGTCAAACATGTATTGTGTGTAAATGTGGAACTGCTGTAGACAGTAGTCACTTTTACTGGGTTTGCATCTCTCTTCCTTAGCGGGATTAAAAAGTGTATTAATTTACCAGCTAGCAGTTGGTTCTAGCAAGGGCTAGTCTGAGGGGTTGAGCTTGCTGCTGTTGGATTGCTCTGAGGGGTCATGGCTCTGCTTGGATATTCACACCATGCCGCAACCAGAAGACTGTGGGGCTGTGTCTGAGTCTTCTTTGTGCTGGAGCAAGTGTTCTGTTACATCTCCGGTGGCTTGAAAGTGTCATTTTATTCTGTGTAAGTGGGGAGAGGCCACCCCTCAGCGGTGTCTCCGAAACACATTCTCTTTGTGGAGGTGGTGAAGGTAGAGCTGTCCTTGCTGTGGTGCCTCGGGTTTTCACAGGATGCCACTCAGTCATCTAGGGAAACAGCTCTCCTTGAGGGCTGCACCTGGTACCTCCTGCCCAGTGCACTGTGCCAGGGTCCCAGAAGTCCTCCGGAGAGGGCGACAAACACCACAGTGCTGTCTTATGCACAGTCCCTCTGCGGTCAGATGCAGACGTTGGGTGCTCTGGGAAGAAGTGAGGTGGCTTTCACTGTATGAACTTAGCGGCACCAGGACCGCCTGAGATTTACCCACTGGAAGGTGGAGCAAGGCTTGTTTCTTACAATGACTTCCCTTTAGCCAAAAGAGCGCTAAGGAAGCCAGTGATGGGTGAGGCATGACAGTGCCTGCCTGGATCACCCAGCAAATACTGGGGGGGCTCCCAAGAATTGTGCCCGCATTTCTGAGAACCTCACTTGGAGGCAGGCGGGACACAGGCCTCCCTCCTGCCTTGTAAAGTCAGAGTGAGTTGGTCTGGGTTTGCAAGTAGGCATTGAGTCACAGCACCCTAGCCTTCAACGGGATGCTTTTCCCTAGGCAGAGACTGCTCGCCTCCATTCTGCTGAGCTTTAAGTGAAGAGCTCTGTACACAGGTGGGCCGGCCTCCTGTGGCGCAGGAAACTAGAACAGAATCAAGAATTCCAGGTGCCTCGTGGCCTCCTAGCGCATGCCTGCGTCTCCATGTGCTCCTGTAGGACAGTTGAGGCCCTATGCCCAGTGTGCCTCATCATGTTCATCCTGTCACCGTCAGCTTGAATTACGGCATCTTGCTTGGGCTTAGAAGCTTTGCCACGTCTGAGGTGGGTAAGTGTGCTCTCCTCTTCCTACAGCGAACACTCGAGTGTGAGCAGCAGCCAAAAGCAGAAGCCAGGTCTCTGGGCTCTTAAGGGTGGTAGTCCCACCAGTCCAACAAGAACTTGGGTTTTCTTGGCATGCAGGTGTTTTTCAGTCGGAAGATGTACATCATTCGTAATATGGTTTCAGCTCCTAGACTGAACCTTTCTAGCTGAAGAAACTGGAAACCCTCTGCTTCTCCCCGCCTGTTGGCTGTTGACAGTCTCAGGCTTTACTGGGTGTCTTCTGGAAGCAAGGCAGGGTTTGTTCCTAAAGACTAAAGCTAACACTTCATTGAATTTGCCCCCATGCAGTCAGTGGGGAAGGAAACTGCTTTGGCGTGCTGAGGGGTCTTCCTGCCTTTTGAATTGTCCCCAAAGGCTCCTGATGGTTCATTTAGATGTACACGTACCGTTCTGGGGCAGGGATGAGAGCAGGTCTATGGCCCGACTGCAGAGGAGCCTGAGCTTAGGTGGGTGTCCCACTCTTGCTGCCGGGTCTCGGGGGAGTTGAACTGCAGGCTCCTCTGTGGTTTGTAACTCGGAGTGGCTCTGCCTCCCGCCTCATGAGTTCTGTTTTTTCTTTTGAGCATTTTAGCACTGACAGGAGACTTAGGGGCCTTGCTTCATACCAGGTACAGAGAACCACCAGGCACACCTTAGACCCTGGTGCTGAATTCTTCAGGCTGCACCAGGGAAGTCTCCATGCTGACTTTATGGCGTTTCCTGTTGAATTGGATGGGAATTCCTTGTAGTCATCCCATTCTTGGCGTTTATAGGGGAAAAGCAAATCTTCTGTCAGCTACCTCGTGATGTAGCATTGCATTTGGTTCCCTGGCAGAGGAAAAGAATTTAGCATTCTGTCCTGTAACAAACGCCTGGAAGCAAGCAGTGAGCAGCCTTGCGAAGTTCAGTCCTCTAAGGCGTAGTTTCCATTTTCTTACTTTTTCTAAATAGGCACTTTAAACCTGGAGGAGCGGTAATTCTTCTGGGGCCACTGCAAAGAGATTACTTGAAACTGAACTTGAACTTGAAAGAGTCATTTAAAAGGCTATGTTTTCTTGTAGCGGAGAAGTAGTGTATTCACACAGCAGTGCTGTGTAAAGTGGAGGGCTTAGTTTCTGCCCTTGTTAGGATCAGAGAAGAGAGCGTGTGTCTGTGATTTGACATGGTGTTTGGAATGTAGACGCTCCAGGCTGCTGTTTCTTGCAAGGTGCTGTCGTTTCCTGGGAATCTTTTCTTTTACTGGCTCCTCACTACATTCTTTTCTTCCTTCAGTTCTGGTAGCACCAGATGTCAGAACGAAACAGATGTTTTCCAGGTTCAAGATCGAGGTTGACCCAGCTACCTGGAATCACGTTTTGTTTTGTTTTTAAATCATGACTTGTCTGATTTGTCACAGGGGACTCTCCTGCTCATACCTTCTCCACACCACCACCAGTAACAGACTCTCAATGCCCCAGCCTCTGGTCTCTCCTGGTCCCCAAGTCAGAATGGAGTTGCTAAGGGAGCTCCACAGTTAGAGACGCTCTTTCAGGAGTTAGTTCTCATAGGAATGGCCGTTTCTCAGGTCACTGTCGGACCTAGCCTACTTAAATGGAAGACTTGGGTAGTCAGTAGAGGCCAAAACAATGCTATGATGCTCTCAGAGCCCAACCCTCCCTCTCCTCAGCCCTATGCTGAGTACTGCACTCTTCTGAGTGCTCCCCTCAGAGCTCTCTCCCTGGGTCCCAGCCCTCCCCTCAGAGCTCTCTCTCTCCCTGGGTCCCAGCCCTCCCTTCAGAGCCCCGCCTGCTTAGAGTAACTGAATCCTGGTACATTTTAAAACCTCATGCAAGTGTGGTGCCCTAAGCTGTTGCTGGAGGGCTTCTCTCCAGGTTCCCCAAGCCCCGTAGTCCCACAATCCACTTATAAAATAATCACTCAGACGCTTATATCACTTATAAACTGTACGGCCGTGACAGGCTTCTTGCTAACTGTTCTTTTATCTTAAATTAACCCATTTTTATAAATCTATACCCTGCCACGTTGCTTGTGGCTTACCGGCATCTTTACATGCTGCTTGTCCTGGCGGTGGCTGCAGTGTCTCCCTCCCTTCTTCCTGTTTCCCCAATTCTCCTCTCTCCTTGTCCCGCCTATACCTCCTGCCTGGTCACTGGCCATCAGTGTTTTATTTATATAGAATGATATCCACAGCGCTAAGCCTTTAATCTCAGTACTTGGGAGGCAGAGGCAGGCAGATCTCCGTAAGTTCAAGGCCAGCCTGGTCTACATAGCCAGCGCCAGGACAGCTAGAGCTACATCCATAGAAAAACCCTGTCTCAAAAAATAAAAACAAAAACAAGTGGTCAGTCACCCTCTGTTGAGAGCTTGCCTAATAGATTCCTCTAAATTTCCTTAAAATCCTTTACCAAGGTGGAACTTTTCTTTTTCACCAAAATATCAAATTTGTCATCTAGAGCGACCAAATAAACTGGGTAGTTTCTACGTCTCCGGTTGAGGTGACAAACCCAAGCTTCTGCTTCCTCAACTTGGATGTTAATGTGGAAACTGCTCCCTCTGTGTCCGTGGTGAAGGCCATGCCTCCAGCCCAGAGGGTCTAGGCAAGCGTGCGGCATGAGGCCTGAGCAGCCTGGGACCGTCTAGCCACTTAGCAAGTGACCAGGCCCTACAAAGGCCTTTAGGTTCTGGCCTGGTGGTCAGCATATGAAGGAGGTGTGGACACTCCAGAACATTTCAGGCCACTAGGCAGAATTACAGAATTTCATCGTCTTGCTTTCTTATTTAATTTAGTTTCTCTTCTTTTCTTGAATTTTGTGAGACAAGGTCTTAAGCCTCCTGCCTCTTCCTCCCAAATGCTGGGATTGCTCTTCTGTCATCTTTAGACCCATCAGCTAGAACAGCCTTGGGGTACCGGGGGCCCTTCTGCAGGACCGAGGGGTAGCTTCTGTGAGTACCGCCAAGGGCCCTTCTGCAGACAGGACAGTCGGTGTGGTGCTCTGCCCTGGCATCCAGGGCTCTCGCCAGCCAGAGGCTCTGAGACTGTGTATTGAGTGAAGGGGGGTTGTCGTTCCGAGGGTTTGGGAAGTAGCCCTGTGTCCCTCCTGTGCTTTGCCCTAAGCCCTGCCCCTCTGCCCCGCTTGTCATCCCTTTGGTCCCTTGACTGTGGCCACTGGCCACCAGCCACCATGGCAGTTCCTTCACCAGGGTGCTCATGGTCCAACTTTCCAGAAAAGTCTTGTTTCCAGAGATTTCCTTAAGCCATAATCTCCGCCAGAACCCTGATTTTTGGTTGACACACATTTTTGTTTTGAACTCTTTGCTGCCTACTCTGCCTTAAGCTGGGAAATGACAGCCGTGCCTCCCAAGTTGGGCTGGCTGCCCGGGAGGTGCTTGATGAGCGCAGCCAACATTCCCTAGGAGCTGGCCTGGATCTTGGTTGCCTCTTGTGAAACATTTCTAGGGACCCCATTCTTAGGTTCCTATTTTGTCTCCCCTCTGGTGAAAGCCTGCTGTAGAGACCCTCGGCCATTCACTCCAACCCTACCTAGAAATGGGAACACTGTGGTCCCAAGAGGGCAGCCTCAGCGGGTGAGAGCAGCCCCCAGCTCCCCTCCCCATCCTCAGTGTCCTGGGCTGTCTTCATGGCCCCCGGAGGCCAGCTAGATGCTGCCGGAAGGAGTCTGAAGACAGGGTCCTTCCCACAGCCCGTGCAGTTCCCTTCAGCAGTCTGCGGCCTTCTGTCCAGAAGGAGGCACTGTCGTGCACACTCTCCTGCCGTTTTCACACCTCCCACACTTGTCCCTGCCTGGTTTTCTGGTCGCTTGAATTGTTGTGTCATGAATAAGAAAGGAAAAGAAGGCCAGTAAGGGGGCTCTACAGGTAACGCCTGACGACCCGAGTTGAATTCCCAGGACCCAGGTGGTAGAGAGAGAAAACCGACTCCCACAAGTTGTCCTCTGGCCTCCATACACACTCACACACACATATTAATAAGTAAATGTAAAAGGAAAATTAGGAAAAGGAAGGAGAAAGCTGTAACTCTGGCTGCTCCCTGGACCAGGGAGCATGGGATCCGCTGCCTATCCAGAAGGCGTGCCTTCTCAGCCCCTGACTATGCCTTTGTGCTGGCTCTTTCCGCCTGCCAGCCAGTCCCAGCAGCTTCCTGGGTCAGCACCCAGCATAGCCCCAACCCATCTCCAGCCTCAAGCAACTGGAGACAATAGGAGCCTTCCACACCTGCCCTGAGGCCACCAAGCACTCTCTCTGAGTCGGGGCCAGCACCGGGCCACACATACTACCTCAGCATCTAGCCTCTGTCACAGCATTGTGTGGTCCCAGATTGTCCATCAAGATGTACTCAGAGCCGGGGTCGCCTCACAGAGGCTGTCCGACCCCTCCCTCTGAGCTTGGCCCGAAAACCACTGTGGGATTCCTTCCTGCATCCCCTGGCCTGCTCCCAAGAGCAGGCCAGGCTTCCATCTCCTCCACTCTTGTTTAGCTCTGACTTAAATGTACCAAACTGTGAGTAATCAGAAATGGGAATAGCTTGTCTGCAATGAGAAAGGGACCACGTTTTCATATTTTCATCACAAGGGTTTTTGCTTCAAAAGAAACTCAAGAAAATATGTGAGTGATATTGATGACCAGGGTGATGAGGATGATCATGAATTGTAACCTAGAATAACCCACTGAACTTGACTGTTAGGCTTTATAAAAACAATAATGAACAGTGTAGGGCTGGAGAGATGGCTCAGCAGTTAAGAGTGCTTGCTGCTCTTCAGTGGACCTGAATCTGCCAGCACTCACATGGGGGCTCACAGCTACCTGTAACTCCAGCTCCTGGGGGTCTGATACCCTCTCTGACCTCCTTAAGTGCTCACACGTACATAGCACACTCTCACACACATAAAAGCTAATTAATAATAAATAATGTAGGAACTGGTATCCCGGGCAAAAGTATCATCAGCTTTAAAAAGCAACTAAGCCCTCACCTCACCCTGTCTATCATGTAACACTTGCTTCTGGACGGAACCTTAGAATTCAGCTTCATCATGTAGAGGTCATCTAAATTCCAGGCTGAAGAACTTTACGTTGGGAACTGTACCACTGTAGCCTTCAGTGGGGGGCGGGGGGAGTAGAAAAGAAGCCAGGCATGGCACATACCTTTAATCCCAGCACTCAGGTGGCAGAGGCAGGGGGATCTCTGAGTTCAGGCTAGCCTGGTCTACAGAGTGAGTTCCAGGACAGCCAAGGCTATACAGAGAAACCCGGTCTCAGAAAAAAACAAGCAAAAACTAACAACTAACTAAATAAATAGAAAAGAACAGAAAGCACAAGCTGTATAACGGGGCTGGCTTAATTTAGTAATCAGTGGCTTTTTCTGCCTATGGGGTCCTTTCATTTTGAACCCACTCAGAACAACCCAGCTTCCATTTGTATTCTCTCTCCCATAAACCTCCATGTCAGCAGCACATGGCGATACTTGCTTTGACCATGTTGTCCTATCTGTAAATTGTGACAGCCATAAATAAAGATGGTGGCTTTGGTGGAAGAGCTCAGCATACGTCACAGTGGGTCCTGGTGTTCATGCCCACAGGCCCAGGGGCCCCCAGCCCATAGAGCAGTGCTTCTCAGCCCTCCCAATGCTGTGACCCTTTAACATAGTTCCTCATGTTGTGGTGATCCCCAACCATAAAATTATGTCCTTGCTACTTTATAACTGTAATTTTTTTACCGTTATGAATCGTAATGTAAATATCAGAGGGGTCGAGACCCAGGTTGAGAAAGTGCCGCCATAGAGGTTGCCCCACACTCACCCCTCGTCAGTATCCAGGCTGGCGAGTGCCCAGGCAGACCTCATTCTGCAGTGATCAGGGCCTTTGTTTCTACCTGTGAATAAGATCTACCCACAACACGCGATGACTATGGCGATTTGTTGGTGTCCTGTCACTCATGTCTCTCTTCTGCTAGGACAGGAAACTCCATTGAAAAGAGTGTGAATGGAGTTAAATAAGACAGTCTGTCCCCAGGCTCGGGACCGCCCTTTTGGGACCCTGCTTCATTCAATAGAGTGGCCTGCAGTGCTCACTCTTGGAAAGAGCTGCTTCCTAGCACACTGCTGGTTTGTTCTCTGACGCTTCTCCTGCCATACGGAGAACTCCATAAAGACCATTTAATACCAGGTCTCAAAAGTACCATACCAAAATCTGTCCTTTCCAAACACAAGTCTGTCTCATTACCACATCTGTATTTCTTGGCATGGTACCTATAGAACGCTTTTCATTTAAATCTTGCAACTGTAACTATCTAGTGAAGTTCCCAGGAAGACTGTGCTCGGGTCAGGCTGAAATGTATGGTAAAGCCGAACACTCTCCGCACAGTGCTCCCACTGAAAAACAGGCATTGGCAATGGGCATGCATAAATGCATTCTCTAAAAAGTGAAAACTATTTGAGGGGCCAGAAAGATGCAACTTAGAAAACTGTCCAAATTCAGTAGAAGAGTAGAAAAATTTTGAGTTTTCTTGTCCCTGTCTGCTGCCTTGTGGGCCAAATGTATCTGTTCCGTGGAATTTTCTATTCCTTTGCTGGTGTTTATAGCAAAGTCCGAAGTCATCTTCTAATTTGTAACCTTTCTTACACAGTTACTTTATGGTTTACAAGCAACACTGATGCGGAAGGATATGGTAATTTTCTTAAATTAAGTAGCAGCACTTTGTTTACGGGGTTTGGATATTGTAAGTAACTGTGGGGTTGGGTCGCTCATCCCAGCACTAGACCTGTGTCCTGGGGAAATAAATATGGCCACTGTGCTGTTCTCTTGTTCCGAGGATCAGTGAAAGTGTTTTATCTTTTTTACGTAGTTTGTATTGACTGGATTTTATAATGGTAAGAAAACAGAGTGTTGTATTTTGAGCTGAAATTTGTGTATGGTAAAGTAATTCTGTTTTATGTATTGGAAGTTCGTTTACAACTTGAACTATTTTCTAGAAGAGTGCTGAACAAAATGAATTGTCTTCAAGCTGTTTCATTAACCTAATAAAATAATTTGATGGGGAAGATATTTGAATCACTGTGTGATTTATTTGTGTGTGTGAACGCATGCATGCAGAGGCCAGAGGTTAGACTTGGATACCTTTTGTTCTTAAGCACTTTCTGCCATTATATTTTACTTATTAATTAATTAATTTTGAGAGACTAAGTTTCATTGGTCTGGAATTCAACGAGCTGGCTAGGCCAGCTGGCCAGTGAGCCCAGAATCTCTGTCTGCCTCCCCTGGGGTGCCGGTCCTCATCCTTGCAAAGCAACACTTTCTCTACTAAGCCAGCTCCACGCCCCCTTGTTTTATATCTCCCAGTCGGCATTGGAGACACAGCATGGACCAGTCTTGAAAGAGGGCCGCCTTCTGCCGTGGATCACATGGGTGGTAGACATTGAGACCATTAGTTACTTGTTGTAGAAGTCTAACCATGAATGACCACAGAGAGTTACCCTTGAGCAATCAGGGACACTGAACAACAAAACATCCAAGCCTGAAGACCTGAGGTAGGTCCCAAGGGCTGAGATGATGGAAAGAGAGAACCCACTCCTGAAAGTTGTCCTCTGACCTACACACACACACACTCTCACACACACACAATGTATATCACTAAAGAAAAAAATTCAATTCAAATACATATCTACACTGATGTCACAAGATCAAGAACTTAGAGAATCTCTCTGAAGGCCAAACCAAGTAGACTGGGTTTGTGCACACACAGTCTTCGGACTCACCCTGGTCGTGGAAAGTAGGATCATTTACCTTTGGGACCACACAGTGTCATGTAGGTCTGGACACCTGGCCTAACAGAGTTCTCTGGTATTGTGGGCTCTAAGCCCCTTCATCTTGAGGAAGGTTGCTAGTGAACAGTTTGAATAAAGTCTTTAAAAGCAGTACTGGAGCCAGGCAGTGGTGGCTCACACCTTTAATCCTGACACTTGGGAGGCAGAGACAGGCAGATATCTGAGTTTGAGGCCAGCATGATACACAGAGTGAGTTCTAGGACACCCAAGGCTATACACAGAAACCCTGTCTTGAAAAGAAGAAAAAATAAATAAAACAAAAAGCCAAATAAACCCTTTTCTCCCCAACTTGCATTTTGGTATGGTATTTCATCACAGCAATAGCAACCCTAAGACACATGTCATCATCTGAACCAGAGCAGGGACAGTCTACCTGGGCACAGAATCTAAGGAACCTGTTGAGTCATCCAGCCTGATGGACACGGGCCACGTGGCCTGACAGCACTGCTTTTGAAAGTGAAGGATGAATACTTTACACTCTGCCGTGGCTGTAATTTAAAACTTCTCATTTAGAGCTAGGGGGATGGGTCAGTGGTTAAGACACTTGTACAATCATGAGGACCAGAGTTCAGATCCCAGCACCCACATAAAAAGCCAGGCATCCTGTGACCCAGCCCTGAGGAGGGCAAAGATAGGAGGACTGATGGGGCTTACTCAGATCCAGCCTAGCTGAGAAAACATGAGCCCCACGTTTTGGGAGAGACCCTGCCTCAAAGGAGTAGGTAGGGAGCGATGATGACACCAGGTCCTCCCTTCTAGCTTCCGGGTACTCACGCACACAGAGACCTATGCGTACACTTTTGCTTTGTTTGTTTTTTGTCTTTCGAGACAGGGTTTCTCTGTATAGCTTTACACCTTTCCTGGAACTCACTCTGAAGCCCAAGCTGGCCTGAAACTCACAGAGATCTGCCTGGGTCTGCCTCTCAAGTGCTGGAACTTAAGAAAGGCGTTTGCCACCACCGCCCGGCTGCATACACTCTTACATACACAAAAATACATCTTTAGAAACTAAAAATAATGGGGCTGGAGAGATGGTTCAGTGGTTAAAAACACTGGCTGCTCCTGCAGAGGACCAAGGTTCAATTCCCAGCACCCACATGGTGGCACACGTGTGGCAAATAGATATACATGCAGATAAAACATTCACACACATGCAAAATTAATTATTTTTAAAAAATTAAAAATAAAGCTGGGTGGTAGAGGCACATGCCTTTAATCCCAGTACTCAGGAAGCAGAGGCAGGCGGATCTCTGTGAGTTCCAGGCCAGCCTGGTCTGCAGAGCTAATTCTGGGATAGTCAGGGCTACACAGAGAAACTCTGTCTTGAAAAACCAAGAAAAAAATAATAAAAAATAAAAATGAAGCCAGGTGATGGTGAGTTCAAGGCCAGTCTGATCTACAGAGTGAGTTCTAGGACAGCCAGGACTACACAGAGAAACTCTGTCTCAAACAAAACAAAACAAATAATTAAAAATGAGATTTCTCACTCTAACAGAAGGGTCGAGGATGACTGGCTGGTAGAGTGCTTGCTTGTCACGCATGAAAGGAAGAAAAGAAAGAGGAAAAAAAGCTGGGTGGAGATGGCCATGTAATCTCAGCACTTGAGAGGCTGGATCACTGAGAGTTCAAAGCTAGCCTGGGCTAATTAGTGAGTGTGTAAACTGAGAACATGGCCGCATCCAAGTATGGTTGAGGGGAAAGTTTTTAGTGTAGATATGAGGGTGGATACAGCCAGCAGCATCCGGGAGAGCCCAGAGCAAGGAAAGTGGGTTGAACGTGGCCAGCAGCATGGAGCAGGCCCTGAGAGGAGGAGGGGATGGGGTGAGAGGAAGATAAGAGAATGAGGCAAAGGAGACCAAGTGAGAGGGGCCAAGAGAAGACAGAAGAGAGCCCATAGCTGAGGTGGCAGGGTTATATGGGAAGGAGAAGCTGGGGAACAGGAGCTCATGAGCTGGAGAGAGCAGGAGCTCATGAGCTGGAGGTCTAAGGCAGGGGTGGGGTGAGAAGAGCTGAGAAGAGCCACAGGTAGTTGTGATACTGAGGGAGCCTGGAGGCCAGAAGCACATTGGTATGCTGATAAGCACCAGAGATAGCCACTTGTCCAAGTTTCTTTTGGACCTGACAGTGAGAGCCTGTCGAAGAAAGGGAAGGAGGAAGGAATGTAAATGTGTAGACATCAGCACGTGGAATTGTGCTGTGTTCATACAGACAATGTTGACCCATTACTTGAAAGAGGTACTGAAGCGCTATGGCATACCCGGATGTAGTGGAGCACACATTTAATCCCAGCACCGGGGAGGCAGAGCCAGGCAGATCTCTGTGAGTTCAAGGCCAGCCTGGTCTACATAGTTCTAGCCAGAGCTACATAATAGAGAGACCCTGACTCAAAACAAACAACAAACAAAAAGAAAAGAAAACCACTATGGCATGGCCAAACCCCAACATCACACTCAGGGCAGCTGGGTATGGTAGCATATATCTGTCATTCCAGCACTTAGGAGGAAGGACCCTGAGTTTAAAGTCATCCTGGGCTACATGGTCAGACTGTCTTAACCAAACAAGGGCTGGAAAAATGGCTCAGTCAGGAAAGCACTTGCCACAAGACTGACGGGCATCAGAAGGCCAGGCAGAGTGCTATAAGCCTGTACTCTCAGTTCTGGGGAGGCGGAGATGAAAGGATCCCTGGGGCTTGCTGACCAGCTAGTATAACCTGCTTGTGGAGCTCCAGGTTCAGGGAGAGACCCTATCTCAAAAATCAAGGTAGCTGGGCATGTTGACACAGGCCAGTGATCCCAACACTCTGGAGGCAGAGGCAAGTAGATCTCCATGAGTTTGAGTCCATCTTGATCTACCTAGCAAGTTCCTGGCCGGCCAGAACTTTACAGTGAGACCCTGTCTCAAAAAAAAAAAAAAAAAAAAAAAAGTGCAAAATGATTGAGGAGGATACCTGATGTCAACTCGCAGTACACACTTGTGTGTGTGTGTGTGTGTGTGTGTGTGTGTGTGTGTGTGTGTATGTGTGTGTGTGCGCGCGTGCGTGCGCGCGCGCGCGCACACACACCACCACCACCACCACCACCAAACAAGAAGACTGCTGGTTGGTGAACATCCCCCCACCACCACTCCAGAGTCAACACTAGTTGCTACACACCCATTTTTCAAACTGGCCCTAGACAGCCCAGCCTGCTCTTCCCTAGCAATTCCCAGCCTGGGGTGCAGGTGGGGAACTTCTCACCCTCTCTCTCTGCAACCCACTCCTAAACTGTGTATGAGAAGAGGAGCCCCGAGTCCCAGTCTGAGCTTTCACAGTAAGAGTGGATATATGTATATTCCACGGGGTGGGTGCACTTATCAGCTGTGGCCAGGAAGGAGGTGGTGGGGCAGTGCAGTGGTCTGAGACCACGGCCATGGCTCCTGTTTGCCCAGTGCTGCTGGGGGGAGGGGGCGGCCTGAGCAATGGCAGCTGTCTCCTGCTACACCTGCTATTTCAAGCCCTGCAATGAGCCGTTTCAACATTTGCCAGAATCCTTTTTTGTTTTATCTTGTTTGGGTTTTTGCTATGTAGCTCAGGCTGGCCTGGTAATTGCTATGTAGCCCAGAGTGCTTTTAAACTTACTTATGACTTGGGAGGGGTAGAGGCAGGAGGATCCAAAGTTCAAGGTCATCTTTAACTATGTAGGAAGTTCAAGACCAGCTTTAGCTATGTAAGGCCCTGTTTAAAACAAAAAACAAACAAACAAACAAACAAAAAGAGTCTAACACTGTTGAAACTAAGCAAAGTCTGGAAGTTCAATTTCTGACCCTGCTGTCTCCTATTATGTGGTTTATGGGAATTAATTTTCCTAATTCTAGGCTGGTACTTTTTCCATCTCATTTCATGGGCTATGGCAGTGATGTCATGCTAGTTTCCTGTCCTGGACCTAAAATGGCCTTGCATCTTTTCCTTGGCCCTCCTGAAACCCTGAGGCTACCTTGTGAGGAAGCCTGAAGGCTAGACCATGAGCTCCTTCCTATAGGTTAGACCATTTGGGTCACAAGTCAGCACACAGAGAGACCAGCTAACAGCCATGCCAGCCAAGGTAAACAAGGCCATCAGCAACCCTCCAGGCCCAGTGAAGCCACCAGCTGCCCCTGAGGCCGGGAGGGACCTCAAACATGAGCAGTAACAGAAGAAGCACTCAGCTGAGCAGAGTCCCCAAGCGAGATTGGGAGGAAATGAGTGAGGGTGCTGGTCATGCAGCCTAGTGACCAACTCGTAATCCTTATTATCTCTGTTTACCCGTTTGTGTTATCTCTTCCTCAGCCACCCACCCACTCCCACTTGTTCCCTGGAATATCAGCTCCAGCAGCTGTGGACTGCAGCCAGTCGCCAGAACTTCAAACGACACCCACTGGGTACTCGATAAATGTTTGTTGGAAGAATGACTAAAGAATGCCCAAGCTGCCAGGTGTGGTGGTGCACGCCTTTGATCCCAGCACTTGGGAGGCAGAGGCATGTAGACCTCTGTGAGTTCGAGGCCAGCCTGCTCTACATAATAAGTTCCAGGACAGTTAGGGCTACATAGTGAGGCCCTGTCTCAAACAAACAAAAAGTCAACCAGCATTTGCAGCGCCAGCCCTCTGTCACGGGATGCCAGGCTAGAGGTTGTGAGTGAGCCCGGGTCATCCTATCCCTAACCACATCCCTTTTCGGCATGCAAACAGCAGAAGGGAATGTCATATTGGGGATTCTGGAGCATGTCTGCGTCAGAGGTCATACCCAGAGACTACTGAGAGGCCCATCAGATCACCTCCGTGCACTTCCTGTGTGTACTTCCTCCCACCCCTCTTGCATACAGAGATCCAAGAAATGTGGGTCCTAGTGCAGGTTTGGGAAAAAAAATGGTTGCAGGTAAGGAGACAGACTTTATCTGACATGGTTCCCATGCTGGGGTCCTCAGCTCCAGAGCCTGGAGAGGTAGAAGAAGGATGCTCAACCCTGGACCTACAAACAGATCCAAACGGGTCTCTCCTAAAGGAAGGGGGGATTATTCACCAGGCATTCCTCTGTGTTCCAGTCATGAGTGTTTTAGCAAAGAAGTCTGACTCAGGACAGACCTAGGCCGGTCAATGCCACCCATGCAGCTGTCCAGCTGGGCGATGCTAGACCGACCCCTCCAGGGCAATCCCCATCACAGCCACGGGCATGGTGCTGACATGGTCGCTGCTCACACTCAAAGCAGCCATTTATTCATTGTTAGAATCCAAACCAGCAAAGTCTCTGTGAACTAGGCAGTGAATGGCCAAAGCAGCCACTTAGCATCGTTTCTGGGAAAGAGACTTCAGGGACTGAGGGCAGGCGTGGACCCAAGCTTCCAGCTGGAGCACAGAAGCCTCCCCCTGCCTCCGCATCCTTCAGCCCTCTAGGTTCTGTAGCCCTGGCTGGGAAAGCAGTAGTTGAGGTGTGACTAGGAAGAATCTGGGTGGGTCCTGAGCAGAACTTCCACAGCCCCAGGCAAAGAGAGGGAGGGCCGTGATGATTTCACTAGAATCAGGGACTCTCCAGGGACAAAGCACAGCTTTATACCAGCCTGCTGACCTTGTTCTGGGTGGGTGATGCCTACCTTCTCACTGCGGAGTCAAGAGCTCACACTTCCTGACACCTGCTAGGTGCCATCCGCTCGCTGTTCTCTCCCCCTAGGAGACCCAAGACGCCTGTCAGGACTTCTTACCCTGGAATATCAGCATCACCTGGGAAGTACCTACCTATGCGTGGGCTCCACCGGAGACCAATTAAACCCGACCTCCAGGCTGCCTCCCACGTGTCGGCATCTTCTAAAGCAAGAGTCCTAGGATGGGCATCCTACACTCACTACTGAGCACCCTCCGTTGTTTTGTTTTGTTTTTGTTTTTGTTTTTTATGTATCCATGCCAGGCAGGCTCTGCAAACTTCATACAAACAAATATTAGTCACTTGGCACATCACGTGATCCTTCCAGAGTTAGCACTCTTATCATTATCTCAGTTTTATAGCTGAGAAGAAGACCAAGGCACAAAGCCACAAAGTCAATTGCCCAGTGCTGAGAAATAGCAGCTGGGTTGAATCCTTGTGTCTGAGTAGGCTTGTGCAAGCATGGGAAAAGAAAAAGATCTGGAAACCCAGGGTGGACCGCAAAACAACGATTATTCTAATGGAAAGGGCATGGGTCTGTTAGCGTTGTCGCAAAGATGGAACTCAGGTCACCAGGCCTATGTGGCAAGCGCTCTCCCACTGAGCCACCTTCCCAGCCCAGAAGGACTTGTTTTTGAAGGATGCTGCTGGAGGGTCTGTGTCTTCCCAGCCAAGAACTAGTCCTCTCTGTGGGTGCTTTACCACTGGGCCACACCCCAAGCCTCTACTGGGTCTTCCTTTTTTTTAGTGATTTATTTATTTTTATTTTATGTATGTATGTCTTCATACCATGTGTATGTCTGGTGCCCACAGAGGCCAGAAGAGGGCATTGTATCCCTTAGAATGCAGTTACAGACAGTCGTGGTGTGGGTACTGGAAATGGAACCTGAATCCTCTGCAAGAGCAGCCAGTGCACTTACCACGGAGTCACCTCTCCAAGGCCCTTGACTTTTGCTTTTGTGTTTTTCTGTACCAGGATGTGGAAAAAAACCTCAATATCATTCCTCAGGCACCATCCCCTTGTTGTTGTTGTTGAAATGGGGTTTCTCTCTGGCCTGGAACTTGCCAAGTAGCCTGGGCTCGCTGGCCACTGAGCCCTCTGTCTCCACCTCCCCAGCACTAGGCTTCCTTGCTGTGGAATAATCCCTCTGTACGCTGTGAATGTGTATTACTCTCGTTGGTTAATAAAAATAAAGCTGACAGGCCTATAGTAACGCAGAAGAAGGCTAGGCAGGAAAGCCACACTGAAAATCAGCTGTGGGGAAGAAGGGTGGAGTCAGAGACATGAGCCAGGCGCCCAGGAAGCAAGACATGCTAGAGGACAGGTAAAGCCACGAAGCCACATGGCAACACATAGATTAATAGAAATGGGTTCATTTAAATGTAAGGAAGTAATAAGCCTGAGCTATAGGCCGAGCATTGTGATTAATATAAGCCTCGGTATGTCTATTTGGGACCAGGTGGTCAGGACAGGAAAACTCCACCTACAATTCCGAGTACGTGCCACCCTGCCTGATGGTTCTTTTGTGACATCGGTTCTGAGGACTGAACTCAGGTCCTCCGGTTTGCAAGACAAACCCTTCAGCGATGGAGCCATCTTTGGAGCCCCATTGGCCCTTTCTGAGCACATGGGCAGACTCTCAGTCCTCTTCCACCCCCATGTATCACCTGGTTCGTTCTAGGTAGTGAGGGGGACCTCCCCCACCCCCATTCCACAGTGCTGGAGGCCTCTCAGGAACTTGGAGTGCTGGTGTATTAGACCCTCTGACTTGCCTCACATAATGCACCGCCAGCCTGGGTGGCCCTGGCAAGGACTCTGCTCTCTGCTCAGACCCACAAGCAGCAGAGCTCACACAGAACCTTCCCCCTGTCTCCAGAGGGTCCCTGTGCACTAGTCTGGGCCTGTGTAGTAGCTCAGTGAAAGGTCCACCCAGGCAAGTAAGACTGAGCACTAGCCTCCAAGGGAAACCGAGGGGTGACCAGGGTTAAAGCCTCAAGGACTTGGGGGTAGTGCTGTGTTCCTAATCACTTGACATTGTAGGCTCAGGACACAAGACTTAGTCTCTGGCTGGGGGGCAGGCAGGCCTCAGTTTTCTTATCTGAATGATGGGCTTGATAATAATCCAGTTCCTATTGCACACTATGACCCTCGGTGAGTCACAGCTGTTGGAAATTATTCTGTCCATGCAAACAAGATCAAGTGAAGAATCCTTGAGAGTTCTTATTTTGTATTTAGCTTGAGGCTGGATCTCCTATAGCCCAGGTTGATTTCAAACTTGCTAAGTAGCGAGGTTGACCTTGAACTTAGGATCCTTCTGGCTCCACCTCCTCCTCAACGTGGGGCCTCCGGGAGCACCTGGCCACTAGAGCCTATAAGATGCTTCACATGGAACTCCGTGCGTGGCGAGGTGAGCATTCTGCCAACTAAGCCACATTCCCAACCCAGTCATACTTTTTTCCCCAAAACTACTTTCAATACTATGGAGACTTTGTAAGCTGGAGTGAATCCTGAGTCAAAGAGGAGCCAGAGCAGCACCTGGGGGGAAGGTGGGTGCAGGTTTTGCAGCTTCCAATACACAGAGACCCAGAAACTGTGAGACGAAAACGCGTCCTCTTTCACATCTGTGGGGACAGCCATCTTCTCTTTATGACCAATTCTCCCTCACACTTCTTTCCATCAGGCCACAATCCCCCAGTGTCCTCTTACTTCCTATGATGGGTCCCTCTGGCGTCAAAATGCAGTGGTAGAAATGCCCAGCAGGGGGCGTTCAAACCCACGAAGACTTGAGCTCTAGGCTCCCAGGGCCACAGCCTGGACCGGGAAGCAGGAAGATACAGCCAGCTGCCTGTCTGTCACCTGTGCCCTCCTAGCCAAGTCCAGTACAGGACCCTAGTACCCTGGGGACCTTGTTGCTGAGGCAGAGGAACAATGGGAAATCCCTGCACCCTTCCTGATCCTAACTCGAAGCTGTCCCTGACCTTTGGAGTTTTGTCTGGTTCATACCCTGCCTCAGGGCATCCATGGCCACAGTGAAGGAAAATCGCTGAAAGAAAGCTGCATCTATAAATATTGATTAATTGATGGGAGAGGTTGGAATGTTGCAGGTTTAGGGCCAAATGATCTTGGGCCATCTTTAGCCCTTCCCAGCCTTTGACTGCCTACCTCTGTGTGACCTAACATCCTTCGGATAATTAGGTGAGCCCTTGGGAATGCATAAAGAGACCCCTAGCTCCTGACAACAAGAATGTGGGCAGATAATGCTGGCGCCTATTGCAGACATGTTCCTGCCTTGCTGTGACCCGTCCAACCTGATGTCTCCACCAAAAGTTTTGAAACACATTGATTTATGACTGTAAAAGCTTCATGAAGCAATTACTAAGCTGGAATACAGAGTTTAATGTACCCTGAATCTGCATTCCTGGGTCATGGTCACTCATATGTGTTTCCAGAATGGTCTCTCATTCTCCGTAAGGTGAGAGCTGCATTTTTGTTTGTTTGTTTGTTTGTTTTTCCAGACAGAGGTTCTCTGTATATCCCTGGCTGTTCTGGAACTCACTCTGTTGCCCAGGCTGGTCTCAAACTCAGAGATGCACCTGCCTCTGCCTCCTGAGTGCTGGGATTAAAGGTGTGCGCCGCCGCCGCCGCCGCCGCCGCCACCGCCACCGCCACCACCACCCAGCTGAGCCCCACTCCTGTAAGAGGTCAGGGCCTGATGCAGTGTGCCTGATGTGACCTCTCTGTGGTGGGACAAGTCAGTTCTGCTTCCGCAGAGCTCCAGGCAGTGAAGGCTCTGGAGGAGTTTGTCACTCAGTCTTGACAGGATGACTTGGGTAGATTCGTGTTCAAAATCTGGTTGCCTATAAAGCTTCCCATCCTCTGGCCCTGAGCTGCAACTCATCAGCCTTGGATTTTTCTTCACTCAGCATTCACATGTCAACATAGATGGGTCCTCAAGGGACAAAGGAGCTCACTAAGTGTCCACCTGGAGGGGTGGGATGACTCTGGACCTTTCTCCTTATCCCATTCCCTGGTTGGTTGTGTTTCTTTTCTTTCTTTTTTTGTTGTTTTGAGAGTTGTTGTGTTTTTGTTTTGTTTTGTTGTTTTTGTTTGTTTGTTTGTTTTGCTGTTTTAGTTTTTCCAGACAGGATTTCTCTGTGTAGCCTTGGCTGTCTTGGCACTCACTCTCTAGACCAGGCTGGCCTCGAACTCACAGAGATCCCCTGCCTCTGCCTCCTGAGTGCTGGGATTAAAGGCGTGCACCACCACAGCTCTGCTGGTTGTGTTTCTTGTAGCCATATTCCCGCTGTGGCTGGGCTCAGAGGCTGCTCCCATTCAGTCTTGGTTCACTTGGTCCCAGCCTCCTGACCCAGCACACCTTTTCTGTTGTAGGTTGAATTCTCCGGTATATAACTCGCCTATTCACATCATTTCAGAAGCATTGACTCGTGATAGCACCAAAGAGCTAAACAGAAGGCAAATGGTCATAAAGTCCCCCATAAGAATACCAGCTGTCCTCCCAGACATGAAGCAGGATTCGGACGCTCACCCCCTTTTGAGGCTCCCCAGGGACCCAGCCACTGTGGGTAATTCAGACAGCAAAACTAGAGAGGCCATTGGTGACATACATTTTCTTTTTCTTTTTCTTTTCTTTTTTTTTCTTTTTGTTTTTTTGAGACAGGATTTCTCTGTTGTGTAGATTTGCACCTTTCCTGGATCTCGCTCTGTAGACCAGGCTGGCCTCGAACTCACAGAGATCTGCCTGCCTCTGCCTCCCAAGTGCTGTGATTAAAGGTGTGCGCCACCACCGCCCGGCGGTGACATACATTTTCTAAAACGGCCACTAGTTCTTGGTGAACATCAAAATTTGCAGAGCCTCTCCGCGTACACGGTGGCTCTATGGTAAAATTCAGGGTCACTATTAAGAAGGGGCAGGAAAAGAAAACACATTTGTATGTAAAATGAGGTTGGGTTTTAGATAAGGGTCATTTCAAGCAGGGCTTGTGCCCACATGAAGGGACAAGCGTCATTGTCCTAGAGGACTGTCCTACACAGCCCAGAATGTCCAGCCTTGCTGCCCACTGTTTCTACCAAATGCCAGCAGCTCCCACACTTCTTTAGGATTGGGATAAATTTTCGGTGCTGGTGGGTATGATCTTGCCCCCAGGATGACAAGGGGTCGTTGGGTCAGGCACACTTCCAGCCCACAGCCCTCATGAGGTCTGCACCCAGCACCCTCATTCTCGGTTTCCAGTGGGGTGTTTCCTCTTTCCTCAGGTTCCAGTGAGTTCTTCGTTTCCGCCTTCACTCAAGTGGCCTCTGCTGGGGACCTGCCAGACCGGCCTAGAATGCGTATCCTGTAGAAAATGTCTGTCCTTGAGCATCTGGCTGGTTCAGTCCCCTGAAACCACATTCTGTTCACTGTCCTGGGAGGCCGGAAGTGAGTCAAGTGTATGGCCAGGTGCTGATATCCCAGGGCAGACTCCCCTTCACCACCAGGCAGGCAGCATTGTTGCTACTGACATTGTCCTATATGGAAAGTTCCTAGGGATTCCTGTGTACCAACTTTTTGCATTGAACGCAAAGGATTGACACTCAGTTTCTGGCATGAGAACACTCATGCAGTCTCCAGCTCTTGGTCAAGAACTTGGAGGCAGAAACTGATGCAGAGGCCATGAAGGAATGTTACTACTGACTTCTTCTCCATGGCTTGCTCAGCCTGCTTTCTTTCTTTCTTTTCTTTTCTTTCTTTCTTTCCTTCTTTTTTTTGGTTTTTTTTGTTTTTTTTTGTTTTTTTTCTTTTTTTTTTGTTTTTTTGAGACAGGATTTCTCTGTGTAGCTTTGGTGTCTGTCCTGGATTTCCCTCTGTAGACCAGGCTGGCCTCGAACTCACAGAGATCCGCCAGGTTCTGTGTCCCCAGTGCTGGGATCAAAGGTGTGCCACCACCACCTGGCTCAGTCTGCTTTCTTATAGCATCCAGTACCACCAGCTCAGGGATGGCACCACCCACAATGAATGGAGACCCTCCCACATCAATCACTAATTAAGAAAATGCTCTATAGACTTGCCTGAAGTCTGATTTATGGAGGCATTTTCTCAGTCGGGGCGCCCTCCTCTCAGATGACTCTAGCTTGCACCAAGTTGACATAAAACTAGCCCGCACAATTGTAATCTCTTGCCTCACAATTATTGCTTAATTTTTATCTCTTCATTCTTAAAAATTAAGCTATAACATATAGACTACAGTGCCAACAAATCCCAAGGGGCCAGCTCTGGGGATTTTTGCATGTGCTTAACTTTGAGAATCAAACATTCAGATACAGTCAGAGAACTTGATCCCAAAACTGGGCATGAAGGCATGTGTCTGAGTTTGGGAGATAAAGGCAGAAGAATTAGGAGTTCAAAGTCATCCTCTGCGATGTGATGAAGCCAGCTTAGGTTGCATGAGGCTGTCTCATAAAAAAAGAAGGAAGGGGAGCTAGAAAGATGGCTGGCTTAGTGGTTAAGAGCACTGGCTATTCTTGCAGGGACCTGGGAAGCGCTAGCTGCCCTTGCAGAAGACCCACACAGCAGCTTATAGTCAACTGTCACTCCAATTCCAGGGGATCCGACATCATCCTCTGGACTCCATGGACACTAGATACAAATGTGGTGCACATGTATGCATGCAAGCAAACACTCACACACAGAAAATAAAAATAAATATTTTTGTAAAAAGTGGTGGGGGAAAGGAGGGGATGAAGGAAAGAAAAGGAATAAAGGAAAGAGGGGAAAGAAAGGAAGAAAAGGAAAAGAAAGAAAGAGAAATGAAGGATGAAGTCAGCTTACTTCTAGCCCTCCATCACCCTGAGCCAGTCAGTGCCTCCAAGGTCATCTCTATTCTGACCTCCATTGATACAGATGGCCTGGTCTTGGGCTTTAGACAATACTGAGTGTCTCTTTAGGGTCTGCCGTCTTTCCCTTGACAACCAAACCTCTGTAAGAACTATCCAGAGCCGGGCGTGGTGGCACACACCTCTAATCCCAGCACTGGGGAGGCAGAGACAGGCGGATCTCTGTGAGTTCGAGGCCAGCCTGGTCTACAGAGTGAGTTCCAGGACAAGCTCCGAAGCTATTCAGAGAAACATCCTCCACTCCCCGCCCCCGCCCCCCAAAAGAACAGTCCATGTTGATGCATCCATGTCTGTTCACTTTGATTTTTATTCATTTTGAAATATGGTCATGTTGAATAGCCCTAGATGGCCTAGAACTTGAGCCCCTCCTGCCTCAGTCTCCCCAGGGCTGGGGTTACAGGCGTGTGCCACCACAGCGGGCTAGTTGGCTCACTTATATGGCTGAGTGTGATTATCCATCCCATTGCTTACACGACCACTGCCATGTTGCCCGTGATAGGAGTGTCTAAGCCTTTGCCAGCTTGGGGAGATTGTGGACAAAACTGCTATGTGTGACTTGGTGGGTATTAAATTTACCTAGTGTAGATGGTAAAATCACATGTTACCAGTAACACCCCAAATCTCCTAGAGTGACTATAACAAAATTTCAGAAACTGGATGGCCTGGAACTGTAAAAATTTTGTATTTTCTTTGTCCTGCAGGCCAGAAGTTGAAGATCAAGGTGTCAGGAGGGTCACGTGCTCTCTAAAGGTTTTGGGGAGGCCACCTGCTACTTGGTGTCAGGCGTCCCCTAGCTAGTGGCTATGGCACTCCAAGCCTTACATGACTTCATGTAGTCTTGTCTTTTCTTCCTTCCTTCCTTCCTTCCTTCCTTCCTTCCTTCCTTCCTTCCTTCCTTCCTTCCTTCCTTCCTTCCTTTCTTTCTTAAGATGTATTTTATTATGTATACAGTGTTCTGCCTGCATGTATCCCTGCAGGCCAGAAGGCGACACCAGATTTCATGATAGATGGTTGTGAGCCACCAAGTGGTTGCTGAGCATTGAACTTAGGACCTTTGGAAGAGCAGCCAGTGCTCTTAACCTCTGAGCCATCTCTCCAGCCCATCATGTAGCCTTTTCTTCCTCTCTCTGTCTTTTTATTTGGTGCTTGTCTTGTTTTGATTTTTGTTTTGTTGTTTTTTTGTTTTTTGAGATGGGGTTTCTCTGTCTAGTCTTGGTGCCTGTCTTGGATCTCGCTCTGTAGACCAGGCTGGCCTTGAACTCACAGAGATCTGCCTGGCTCTGCCTCCCGAGTGCTGGGATTAAAGGTGTGCAAACTATGTCTGATCTGTGGTGGTGGTTGTTGTTTTTGCTTTTTGGATGTATTTATTTGTGAACTTATGTACAGATGTTTTGCTAGCTTGTCTGTGCAACCCATGACCCTGATGTCTGCAGGGATGGAAGATGGTGTCAGATCTCCTGGAACTGGAGTTACAGATGGTTGTGAGCTACCGTGCAGATGCTGGGCATTGAACCCAGGTCCTCTGCAAGAGCAACACGTGCTCTACACCAATGGACAATCTCACCAAGAATTCCCTGTCTTTTGAGACCCCACGCTGGCCAGAAATTCTCTGTACAACTAAGGATGACCCTGAACCCCCAACCCACCTTCCTCTACCTCCCTGAGCAGAGGAACTGCAAGCATGTGCCACCATGCCTGGTTTGTGTATCGCTGGTGGTCAGACTAGGGGACTTCCTACATGGTAGGCAAACATTCTGTCAAATAAGTCCCATTCTCAGGCCTCCAGTGGTTTTTCTCATTTAAAAAAAAAAAATCTTTGAAAAAAGGAGGACAGGGGGTCGGAGAGATGGCTCAGCCATTAAGAGCACAGGCTGCTCTTCCAGAGGACCTGGGTTCGATTCCCAGAATCCACAGCTCATAACTGTAACTCCAGTTCCAGGGGATCTGACACCTTCATACCAATACACATAAAATAAAATAAAATAAAATAAAAGGAGGAGGACAGAGAAGATTTCTCAGCTCTGAGAACCACTGCTGGCCCTGAGTCATGGCTGTTACAGGTAAGGGGCAGCTGTCAATCAAGGGCCTCACTGGGGACTCCCGAGCGCCTAGGTTGGGGCCTGCCATATGGTATGTGCTCGCTCAATAGGTTCTCACTAGGTTAATGTGTGACTCAGCTCCTGTTTATCTCTAAATCCTCATTTTCCAGTCCCACACTGGGGCTTGATGGTGCACACCCACAATCCCAGCATTTGGGAGGCAAAGGTGGGACCATGTTAAGTTTGAAGCCAGCCTAGGCTAGACACTAAAACCTTGGCCCAAAACAAACAAGAAAGCCATAGAAAACAAAAAGCCGAAAACAAACAAGAAAACCATAGAAAACAAAAAGCCGAAAACAACGGTGAAATCTCAGTGCGTCGTTTTAACACTGGATAGCATCATGTAAAAAATTGGAACTAGATAAATAAAATGATGCTTTAATCTTAGTTCCTCTCCTTTTTTTTAAGTGCTCACAACTGGTCTTTGAGACCATTGCCTAGGAACCCCTGGTGTCCTCAAGTGTCTCTGAGCCCAGCCCTCTTTGGTCTGGTCTGTACACTAGCACCTGGGGCTCCTGGCCTCTGGGAATGTGACTGGCTCCCTCTCACTCCTGGGGCTCCCTATCCCAGTGGCAGGCTCCCTGGGCTCAGGTGGGAGCCCCACGCAACTTTCCCTGATGTGTGGGGGTGTAGGGGGTTGGATGGGGATTTGTTTACTCTTCCTGGCTCCTGTGTGTTTCTTGGTGCTGGGCTCTGCATACCTTTCCTGCTGGAAGCTGCAGATCTGCATTGTTTGGCTGTCAGTTTCTTTCTGGGGCATTTTTTGTTCCTTTCTGTTGCTACGACATGAAAGATGGATCTGAATTCTTTGGTTCTTTATGAAACAGAAAATAGGGAGAGAAAATTGCTATGTCGTGTTGTTCTTTTTGAAGTCTGGTGTGTGTGTGTGTGTGTGTGTGTGTGTGTGTGTGTGTGTGTGTGTGTGTGTGTGTTCTTTCTGGAACACACTAGCAAACTGCTTTCTGCCCTTGTGTGCACAGAGAAATCACATGATGTTTTCTCAGGAGAGAAAGGTGCTGTAACACCCCAAGGTGGACACGGTTTAAGAAACAATGACCACGGTGGGATTGGCTCAGCTTACTGGTGCTTGCCCAGCACGCACAAATCAAGGGTTCAGTCCTTATCAGCAGGAAACTGGGTCCAAGCACAAACCTTATAATCCTATTACGTGGAAAGTGGAGGCTGACAGACCAGGAGTTCAAGGTCATCCTTAGCTTTGTAATGAGTTCAAGACCAGACTGAGCTGTTGAGACCCAGTTTCAAACGCCTCTTAACCCCTCTCCCAACAAAAAAAAAAAAAAAGGAGAAGAAGAGAAAAGGAAGATGTATTAACCAGCCTCTCTTGGGCTCAATGTTGCAGGACCCAGTCCAACCCCTACCCAATAGGCACTAAATATTTATTGGATGGATTTTACCTTAGTGTGTGTGTGTGTGTGTGTGTGTGTGTGTGTGTGTGTGTGTGTGTGTGTGTGTGTATGTGTGTGTGCTAGGAGTTGCACTAAGGGCCTCTCTATTTATTGTTGTTGTTATTTGAGACTAGACTTATACAACTCAGGCTCACCTCTAACTCTATATGAATCCATGACTGACCTTGAACTGATTATCCTGCCCTTATCTTTTTTTCCTTCCTTCCTTCCTTCCTTCCTTCCTTCCTTCCTTCCTTCCTTCCTTCCTTCCTTTCTTCCTCTCTCTCTCTCTCTCTCTCTCTCTCTCTCTCTCTCTTTCTCTTTCTTTCTTTCTTTCTTTTTTTTTTTATGAGAAGCCTCACCAGGTAGCCAGCCTTGGCTAGCCTGGAACTCACTATGTAGACCACACTGGACTAGAACTCATAGAGATCCACCTGCCTCTGTCTCCTGAGTGCTAGGATTAAAGGCACCATGCCTGGCCCTCAGCAAATGCTTTTAGCCAACCTCAAAGCCATCTCTAGGCTGTAGGATTATAAAATTTGCATATTCATAATGAGAAATCTTAGGATCTACACTTGTTACTTTTTTTTTTTTTTAAGACAGGTTTTCTCTGTGTAGCTTTGCACCTTTCCTAGAACTAGCTTTGTAGACCAGGCTGGCCTCAAACTCACAGAGATCCGCCTGCCTCTGCCTCCCGAGTGCTGAAATTAAAGGCATGTGCCACCACCGCCTGGCTACACTTGTTACTTTTTTATCACTAGGACAGCATGCCTGACAGAATGCTTTAGGGAGGAAAAGACTGATTTTGACTCACAGTTTGGGCCCATTAGGTGGGAAAGGCCCGGCTGTGGGTGCCAGCTAGGCTACTCTTCAGAGCTTGGCTCATCAGGAAGCAGAGATGAAATCAGAAGGGCCAGTGATACAGCCAGGAACTCACAGCTGTTACTGTTCCCTGAACAAGAGCCGCATAAGAGCGAGCCAACAGGATCTGTCAGCATTCTTACAGGCAGTACTGACTGAACTCCATGGGTCATTAAAAAAAAAAAAAAAAGACAGGGTGTGGTGATGAGTGATGAATGCCTTTAATCCCAACACTTGATAGGCAGACATATGCAGTTCCGCTGCCCTGTGAGCTCTAGGCTGCCAGGGCTACAAAGTTAGACTTTATGTCTAAAAAAAAAGAAAGAAAGAAAGAAAGAAAGAAAGAAAGAAAGAAAGAAAGAAAGAAAGAAAGAAAGAAAGAAAGAAAGAAAGAAAGAAAGAGAAAGATAAAAGACAAAGACATGAATGTAGGAAGGGGTGGTGGGGGTCTTCAGGGGGAATAAGAGGCAGGGTTGGGGGTAAATATAAAGATACAGTCTATACATATATGAAATTGTCAAAGAATAAATAAAAGATAAAAGGAGGAAGAGGGAGAGGAGGAGGAGGGAAGGCCAGACTATGTCTCCCAAGGCCTGCTCCTAGTGGCCAGTGTCTGCCAGGCAAGGTCTCCTTTCCAGCCACTCCACAGCATCTCCAAACATCACTCCCAGCTAGGGACCAAGTGTTCAACCACATGACCTTGTGGGGACAGTTCAGATTCAAACCACGGTAAAAGGAGACCTACCTGGCAGTCTGCCACGGTTTTTATGCACCTCAGGCATACAGGCTGAAGGTAACCTCACAATGTAGTTTAATAACTCTGTGCAAGAAAGATTCATGACTTGGCATGACATCAGTGCTCAGGAATTGCAGGATTTGGATTTAGGGATGCTGCTGCTCAGGTTGGGCTATGGCTTGGTGTATGCAAAAATGGGGTGTGATGTGCGTACTTGAGATAAGTACATCCATGCATTCGTCCTTCTTACAAAGACACCTGTCCTATTGGATGAGAGCCCACCACAGTCACTCCAGCTTAACTTGATTTTCTGCAAAGACCTTACTTCTAAATAAAGCTGCGACTGCAAAGATTCGAGATTAAGATTACAGTATCATACAGGGAACATAATTGAGCCTCTAACAATGACAAGTTAGGTGGTTTCTGGCTTTTCCTTATTGGAAGGTGCTCCTGCGGATCTGCTCCGCTGCCTTCTCATACAGTAGCTCTCAGAGCATGGCCCACAGGGCAGCAGCAGCAACATCGGGGAGCTTGTTAGAAAATTATGGTCCCGAGGCTGGAGATGTAGCTCAGTTGACCGAGTGCTCGCCTAGCATACACCAAGCCCTGGATTCCACCCTAGCACTGCATAAGCTAGATGCGATGGCTCACACTTGCAATCCCAGCACTTGGGAGGTGGAGGCAGAAGGCTCAGAAGTTCAAGGTCGTTCCTGGATACATAGAGAGTTCAAGGGCAATGGGCAAGGTGAAACCCTGTCTCAAAACAATGAAAACAAAAGCAATGGAAAAACAAACTAACAAAGAACAAGAATCAGCAAGTGCTTCCCAACCTGGTTTTCCCCGACATCTACCAGCCAAGAGAGTCCTGCTTCTCCTCACTCATGGGCCTTGTGTTACAAAGTTAAAGTTACTTCTGCCACTTTGACGCAGGTAAAGTGTTAAGGCCCTGTTTAATTTGTATCCTGTTGTGGGATAATCTTTTTGTACACTGTGAAGATGTGTCTTTGCCAAAGCAACTTCTGATTGGTTTGATAAAGAGTTGAATGGCCAATAGCTAGGCATGAAGGGGTTGGGTGGAACTTCTGGGCAGAGAGAGAGAATAGGAGATGAACCTGAGCATGAGAGAGACACTGGAGGAGACAAAGAGAAGGCAGGACTGGCAGGAGGAGAGGTAACAGTCACACGCCACGTGGCAGCACTTAGATTAATAGAAATGAGTTAGTCTAAGTTGTAAGAGCTGGTTAGAAACAAGCCTAAGCTAAGGCCGAGCTTTCATAATTAGTAATAAGTCTCCATGTCATTTTTTGTGAACTGACGGCCCCAAAGAAATCAGACTACACCCTCCCCAATGTGTATGTGCGGCACGTATCTGTGTGCATGCCAGTATATGCATGTGTGTGTGTGTATGTGTGTGTGTGTGTGTACATGCCTGTGCATATATGTGTGTGCATGCATATGAGTGTGTGTGAGTGATTGAGAAATGTCTCCTGTGTTCTTGCTTCTGCTCTGGGAAATCCCTTGCTGACTTTTTTTGTCCATTTCACAGATGGAGTTGACAGCTGACCTTATTATTCACTCTGGGTAAATCCTGGGTGCTCACCCACACAGCAGCATCTTCTGCTGGTCCCCAGCTTGTCTTCCTACTTGTTTATGGAATCCTGTGAGCCCCAGAGGCTTTTCTGTTTTTTAGCTTGGGCGTAGTCAAATGTTTCAAGATGCAAGGCTTATCTTGTGGAAGCTACCCTGTCCTGCCCCAAGGTTATGGAAATACTGGCTTATATTCTCAACTAAATATTTTCGAGTTTTGTTTCTCACACGCTGGCCTCAGGCCATCTGGAATTTGTTTGTGTGTGCTACGCATGAAAAGAATTTGATTTTACTTTGCCAACCCCAATAGCCAGTGTCTCCCCACCACCACTTCACGCTGTGCTTTTCCTATTGGGCAGGGCCACACACTGTTGGCCTATTCCCCAGAGGTTCCCTCTGAGGGTAGGTCACCCAACATAGTGACACCTCTGCCTGCCCCCGTGGTGAGCCCAGTTGACCACATGCGTGCGTGCGTGCGTGCGTGCGTGCGTGCGTGCGTGCATGTCTATCTGGTGTCTATGTGTAATATATATTTGAATGTGTGTGTGTTCACACACGCATGTGCAACCAGACTGTGTGAAACTTTTCCTGGAGTCACACACACACACACACACACACACACACACACACACACACCTCACCCTAGTCAAGGAGCATTTCAGATTGAAGTACAATCACACCAATGTCCAAAATAGTGAACCTGCAAGAGTCTGGACAAATCAAAGGTAGGTGCATCTCCAATAGTGTACCCCAACATGGGCGACAAAGGTGGGAGCCTGGAGCTCTGTGCCTGATGGGCAGGCTGCTGACTTCTCTTCCGGGCCTCTCCTGGTTAGTCTCCTCCTGCAGCAGTGGATGCTTCTCTATCCTTGGGAGGGACTACAGTAAACCAGTTGGTTTCAGCTTTCCCTGTGTGCCGACCGTTCACTTCCTGGGTCTTCATGACTCCTCCCCCCATGATGGAATGTCACCACAAGGAGGGCATTCCCAGACAGCAGCATGTGTGTGCATGACAGTACTCCTGTGGAAGCTGGAGATCCTTCTGTCTCTCAATACCTGATTTTTTTTCTTTTTTCTTTTGAGATAAGATTTCCTCCTGAGCTGAGAGCCCACCCATTGACTAGACTGTTGGTCAATGGGCTCTAGGGAATCTGTCTACTTTTTTGGTTGTTGTTTGTTTTGTTTGCGGTTTTTTGTTTTTTGTTTTGTTTTGCTTTTTTGTTTTTTCGAGACAGGGTTTCTCTGTGTAGCTTTGTGCCTTTCCTGGACTCACTTGGTATCCCAGGCTGGCCTCGAACTCACAGAGATCCGCCTGGCTCTGCCTCCCGAGTGCTGGATTAAAGGCGTGTGCCACCGCCGTCATGTTTGTGTTTTTGAGACAGTGTTTCTTTGTGTAACAGTTCTGGTTGTACCAGAACTTGATTTGTAGACCAGGATGGCCTCGAACTCACAGACATCTGCCTGCCCCTGCCTCACAAATTCTGGGATTAGAGCATGTGCCACCACTGCTGGCATAATCTGCCTACTTTTGCTTCCAAGCACTAGAGTTACAAACACACATTAGCATGTCTGACTTAGTACAGAGGTCAGGATCCGAACTCAGGTCCTCAAGCTGCACAGCAAACACTACCAACTGGCTTGTTTGCCAGCTACCACCCGTTCTTTTTGAAATTGAATCTCACACAGACCAAGCTGACCTCAAACTTCCTATACAGGAGAGGATGACCTTGAACTGATCCTCCTACCTCTACTTTCCAAGTGCTGGGATTATGAGCATGCACCACCACAGCTGGTTACATGATCCTGAGGACTGAACCCAGGGCTTCCAGTGTGCTAGGCAAGCACTCTGTCACCCCAGCTGCATCCTCAGCCCCAGATTCCAATATTTATGTGTCCTTTTTTTTAAAAAAAAAATTATTTATTTGTTTATTTTGAGACAGGGTCTCACTCTATAGCTCAGGTTGACCTGTTATTTCCTAGGTAGGACAGGGTGGCTTCAAACTCTTCCTGTCTCAGTCCTGCAAGTGCTGAGGACCGTGTGTGTTGCCATCCTCTGCTTATCTATCATCTACCTATCTATCATCTGTCTATTATCTATCTCTCCATCTATCTATCTGTCTGTCTATCCATCTATCTATCTACCTATCTATTATATAGATTATATATAGAGAGAGATAAATAGATGATAGATAGATAGATAGATGATAGATGATAGATAGATAGATAGATAGATAGATAGATGATAGATAGACAGATGATAGATACATAGATGATAGATGATAGATAGATAAATAGACAGACAGATGATAGATAGAGAGATAGATGATAGACAGATGATAGATAATAGATTATATGTATATATATATATAGATGATAAGAGATAGATAGATAGATGATGGAGAGATAGATAATAAACAGATGATAGATTATATATATATATATATATATATATATATATATATATATATATATATACTCATATACTCTGCTTCTTGATGTCTTAAAATGTGGAACTACAGCTGGGCATAGTGAGACACATCTGCAATCCCAGCACTCAGGAGGCTGAGGCAGGAGGATCTACAAAAGTTCTAGGTGAGCTTAGACTACATGATGAGTGCTGGGTCAGCCCTGGCTACACAGTGAGACCCTGTCTCGAAAAAGAAAAAGAAAAAGAAAGAAAGAAAGAAAGAAAGAAAGAAAGAAAGAAAGAAAGAAAGAAAGAAAGAAAGAAAGAAAGAAAGAAAGAAAACAGGGCGGTGGTGGCGCATGCCTTTAATCCCAGCACTCAGGAGGCAGAGGCAGGCGGATCTCTGTGAGTTCCAGGCCAGCCTGGTCTACAGAGTGAGATCCAGGAAAGGCACCAAAGCTACACAGAGAAACCCTGTCTCGAAAAAACCAAAAACCAAAAACCAAAAAAAAAAGGGGGGGGGGGCTGGAGAGATGGCTCAGAGGTTAAGCCATGACTGACTGTTCTTCCAAAGATCTTGAGTTCAATTCCCAGCAACCACATGGTGGCTCACTACCATCTGTAATGAGATCTGGTGCCCTCTTCTGGCCTGCAGGGATGCGTGCAGTACAGAACACTGTACACATAATAAATAAACAAATCTTTAAAAAAAAAAAAAAAAAAAGGAAGGAAGGAAGGAAGGAAGGAAGGAAGGAAGGAAGGAAGGAAGGAAGGAAGGAAGGACAAAACAATTTTCTCCCAGTGCAGGAAGCTAGAAAACCAAAAACTGAGCGGCTATAAGGTTGATTCTTGGGAAGTTCTGGGGGACATAGCCCTAGCTTCCCTCGAAGCTCCTGGGTGATAGGCCGTCCAGCCTTCCTTGCCTTGCAGAGGCTCGGCTCCCACCTCTGTGTCTGACTTTACAGTATCCCCTCATTACACCGTACTGTCACTTTCTCTGCTCTTACACAGGCCTTGACATTGGATCCCCAGTCCCTCTAATCTAGGATGACCTCATTTTGAGAGCCTTAATTTAGACGTATTTGCCAAGATCCCTTTTTCCAAATAAGGTCATATCCATGAATTCTGGGTGGTTGGGGGCGGTATTCTTGGGGGAAGGTGGACATGACCATCTATAAAAGGATAAGAAGTTTCCACAGGATAAGGAAAGCATCACATGTCCCAGAGAGCATGCACTTCCTGGACCCTATATTCCATGATGGCACCCCAACCACCATTTTTCTTAATGCCTGTGGTGGTTTGAAAGAAAATGGCCCCCAAAGGGAGTGGCACTATTAGAAAGTGTGGCTTTGTTAGAGTAGGTGTGGTCTTGTTGGAGGAAGTGTGTCACTATGGAGACAGGCTTTGAGGGTTCACATATGGTCAAGCCACACCCAGTAAGACAGTCTACTTCCTGATGCTTGCATATCAACATGCAGCTCCTTCTCCAGCACCATGCCTGCTACCTAAATGTTTCCCTTTATAAGAGTTGCCATGGTCATGGTGTCTATTCACAGCCATAGAAACCCTAAGACAATACCTAAATCTTCAACCCCAGCAATGCTTTATCCCACCCCTAGAAATGTATCTTGTTTTATTGTTGTTGTTATTACTATTATTATTTATGTGCACTAGTATTTTGCCTGTGAGGGTGTCAGGTCCCCTGGAACTAGAATTACAGACAGTTGTGAGCTGTCATGTGGGTGTTGGGAATCGAACCCAGATCCCCTGGAAGAGCAGTCATTGCTCTTAACTGCTGAGCCATCTCTCCAGCCCCTAGAAATGTATGGTAAGGAAGCCATTCATCTTCACAGTGTGTGTGTGTGGGAGCCCTCCTTTGTTGATGCTTTAATACTTACATGAAGGCCACCCCCAGGAGAGGAGGTAATTACTTAACTGCTTCAATGTAATCTTGCTGAGAAGCTGCTGAGAGTAGCCTTTGGGGAAGCAGGAGTTGCTGTCGGCCTCTGGATGGGGAATACTCAACACCCACAGTGACTCAAGTCAGGTAACCTGGATGAGGAATGGACTAGGAGGGAAATCTCAGGTGTTAGCCAACCATACGCCTATCAGGTAAGAGTTCATGGTGCTACGGTAGACAGTCAAGTACTTGAAACAGGAGACACAGGTACAGACAGAGAGGATGTCTTCAGAGGATGACCTCGCAGAGATGTCATGCTCCCTTCTGGGCCCCAGGTATGGCAGCATAAAAAGGCTCCTGGTGCCTGGGATGTGCTTCAGCGGGCAGAGTGCTTGTCTAGTTTTCGTGAAGTCCTGGGTTCTGTCTAGTTTGCATGAAGCCCTGGGTTCTGTCTAGTTTGCATGAAGCCCTGGGTTCTGTCGTCAACATAAAACTGGGCATGATGTCCCACGCCTGTAATCACAGCACTTGGGAAGTGTGGGCAGGAGGATCAGAAGTTCAAGGTCATCCTTTGCTACATAGTAAGTTTGAGGCCAGCCTGGGCTACATGAGACACTGTCTAAAAAATGTTTCTTTTTCCTTATTTCATCTGGTGTGTGCGCGTGCATGAGAGAGAGAGAGAGAGAGAGAGAGAGAGAGAGAGAGAGAGAGAGAGAGAGAGAGAGAGAGAGAGAGAGAGAACGACACCATCCCATGTGTGGAAGTCAGAGGAAAACCTGTGGGAGTCAGTTCTCTCCTTCTATCATGTGAGTCACAAGGATTGAATTCAGGTTATCAGGTTTGGCATTGGGTGTCTTTACCATTTGGCCTATTTCTCTGACTCCACAAAATGAGCGTTTCATAGTGACGTTGGTTATTAGCCAACCAGGGACCAAGGAGTCAATTTTTGCTGGTTGCTGAGCCCTACCTGTCCTCAGAAGGGCCTCCCAGCCCTGAGCATGTGCAGGTGACAGAGCAGAGCATGAGAACCCAAGCACCAGGGATACTACTGTGGCAGGGTCGCAGCAGAGGCAGGACTCCTAGCCTTCTCTGGGGCTCCAGATGATGAGGTCACCAGAGGGAACCCCAAAAATGCAGGATGAGATAGGAGATGCACCAGTGCAGGTCATCAGGGAGAGAACGAACAGCAGGTGGCCTCCAGAGTCGGAGGCAGATGGAACAGGAACAAGGTGAGCCTCCCCAAGGGACTGCCGTCACAGATGCAGACAACAAGCAGACAGGTGAGAGATACACACGCTGCTGGCATACTCCGGAGTGAAGCTGGAGGAAGACAGGAGATCAGTGGGGGTGTTGGTAAATTTCCTTCTAAATCCCGTTTGTGAGACTTAATCTCCCCATCTTTGAACTCTCCTAGGGTCTCCTTCCCCAAAAAGCCAGTGTTCCATATCAGTGGGTACTCTCCGAATCCTTACAGGTTGACCCCTGGGATTTAGCTATATCGATGGTGTCTATGGTTGGTGATGTCTGCCCTGGCTGAAGACTAGGAGAATCAGCTTCCCTCAGCTTAACCAAGACCCAGAGCTTCGGAAACACAATCAACACTCGTGATAGGTTTGGCCAATTAACCTTCAGGAAAGATCTACTTAAAGTTTTTAGCCAAATGAAAGAGAAAAATGGATAAATATAGGAATAAAAGGGGCTACAGAGATGGCTCACCAGTTAAGAACATTTGCTGCTCTTGCAGAGGACCTAAGTTAGGTTCCCAGCTCCCACGTCAGTTGGCTTACAACTGCCCGTAACTCCAGCTCCAGGGGATCCAATGCCTTCCCCTGGCCTCTGTGAGCTCTGCACTCACATGCACATACCCACATATAGATATCCACACATGTGCATACTTTTAAAAAATATGGAAAAAAAAAGCAATAAACAGGCTGGGTAAGAGTGCTTGCTGCTTTATCATGATGCCAGCACCCATGTGGGTGACTCATAAATGCCTTAACTCCAGACCTAAGAGACCTAAGAAGCCTTCTGGCCTCCATGAGTGCTCTCTCTCTCTCTCTCTCTCTCTCTCTCTCTCTCTCTCTCTCTCTCTCTCTCTCTCTCTCTCTCTCACACACACACACACACACACACACACACACACACACACACATATCCAAATCTTTATAAATAGACTACTGTGTGACTAACTGTCTGGTCCAGGCCCTAGCTACCTGTCAGTCACCACTGCTGTTTAAATTTGTAGGGCTGCCACTGCTCATGCTGAGTGAAATCCAGTCGTCCCTTGGGAGCTGTTCAGGTTCAGCACCTTTAACACTGTCCCGAGAAACCAGAGCATGGTGAAGAACACAGACAATGACTGACCATTTGGATAAAGCCTTCTAGTGCTGAACTAGAAATTGAGTCACCTTCTTTCTGCCAGGGGCATCCTTGTGAGCCGAGTGAATCATGACTACATCCTGTGAATGTTCTAGCATGAGATTGAGGCCAGTAGGGCAGACTTGTGTCCACGCCTGTTCCAGATCAGATGGGGTGGCTAACGTGTCCTCTCTCAGGTGGAGAGGAAATCCAGGAGTGAGCTACCTCAGGCTGGGAAATAGTTGGGGGCTTTGGGCTCGTTTCCCATGGAACTATGCCCATCTCCAGGAGTCTTAACCCCTGGCGCCTCTGAATGTGACCTTATTTGGAAGTGGGTGGCTGTGGATGTCATAAGTCAAGATGAAGTCATGTTGGGTGGGGAGGAATCTTTATAAAAAGGGGAAACTGGAACATGGACACAGAGGGAGAATGCCTTGACCATGAAGGCAGAGATAGGGTGAGGCTTCTGTACAAGCCAAGCTATGCCAAGTACTGCCAGCAGAGGCCTGGGACAGACCCTTCCAGAGAGAGAATTATGCCACAGACACCTGATGTCAAGCTTCCAGTCTCTGTAACAAGGGCTTCCTGTTGTTTAGGGTGTTCCCACACCCCAGTCCAAAGTCATTTGTTAGAGAACAACAGGAAGGTCCTGGGGATGAGGATGGATGGAGGAGGGGAAGAGTCCTGGCCTCCTTTGAGCCTAGGTGACCTAAGTCTCAGGGGCCTGGTTGGATGGAAATGAGCAGGTGTGTCTGGTTTCTTACCTGGATGTCTGAGCGTGGGGATCACTTTGTCCCCCATCTCTCCCCATCTCCCTCCACCTCCCCATCTCTCCCTTATCTCCCCCATCTCTCCCTTATCTCTCCCATCTCTCCCCTCATCTTCCCATCTCCCCCTCCATCTCTCCCGCCTCTTTTGATTCAGGGTCTCATGTGCCTCAGGATGACTTAGAACCCCTGTCCTTGTGCTTCCCTCTTGAGTGCTGGGCTCACAGGCAGGCAGCGCTGGGTTTGAACGCACAGCTTTGTTTGTGCAAGGCAAGCCCTCTACCAGCTAGGCTCCATGTGCAACCCATGCTGGACCTCTTGATTTCTCTCTCGATGTGCTTTGAACAAGTGGTCTTGGGCTGTGGCTCTAAGAGATCTGAAGCCAAACTATGTGTCACCAGGTCCCATGTGACTACTGCAGCTTCTTCCCCAATTCCTTGGGATGGCCAGAAAAATCTGTTTTTTCCATGGTCAGCTGTGAAATGTCAGGTCTCAAATTCTCCCACCATCCTCACGATTTTTTCAATAACAACATTTACTTTATTCATTCTCATTTTAAGTTTTTTGAGACAAAGACTCATGTAGTGCAGGGTGGACTGAATCTCACTATGGAACCAAGGAGGACCCGCCTCTGCCTCCCAAGTACTAACATGACAGACATGTATGTATGCCTCCATGCCTGGGTTATGTGGTGCTAGGGATTAAGTCTCTAATCTCACAAGTGCTGTGTAAGCACTCTCCCGACTGAGCTACATCCCGAGTCAATCTTTTTTTCTCATTATGAAAGACAAATTAGAAAATAAAGGATTGAAGTTAAAATGAGGCAAGAGGACATGGCTGTTAAGGGAGTGGGTCTGGTTGGGCGGTGGTGGCGCACGCCTTTAATCCCAGCACTCAGGAGGCAGAGCCAGGCAGATCTCTGTGAGATCGAGGCCAGCCTGGTCTACAGAGCGAGATCCAGGACAGACACCAAAACTACACAGAGAAACCCTGTCTAAAAAAAAAAAAAAAAAAAGAGTTGGTCTGAAACCAGATTGGTCCACTTCAAGCTATTTAACCTTGTTTTGCCTCAGTTTCCTCATCTGCACATTGGACATATTTTTCACTGCGTTATTGTAGGAATTAATTTAAATGAATGAATATGTGAAAATTATTTACATAATTGCCTGGTACATGGTAATTACTATGCCAGTCTGAGTTAGTACTATTAACAAAATGCCTGAATGTGGTGGCATCTCAGCACTTGAGAGGTGGAAGCAGGTAGATCTTGGGTTTGATGCCACTCTGGGCTACAGAGGGGCACCCTGTGCATTAGTCAGTTTTCCTGTGGCTGTGACAAACTAACTCACCAAGGGAGATTCAGGAGGGAAGGGTTTATTGCTGCTCACAGCTGAGAGTCCAGTCCATCAGGATAGGGAGTGCATGATGACAGAAGTGTGCGGTAGCTATTTACATTGTGTCTGCAGCAGGAAGCAGAGAGAGAGAGAGAGAGAGAGAGAGAGAGAGAGAGAGAGAGAGAGAGAGAGAGAGCAGGTGTGCTCAGTTTACTTTTTCCTTTCCTTTTTTTTTTTTTTGTTTTTTTTTGTTTTGTTTTTTGTTTTTTCGAGACAGGGTTTCACTGTGTAGCTTGGGAGCCTATCCTGGAACTCACTCTGTAGACCAGGCTGGCCTTGAACTCACAGAGATCCACCTGGCTCTGACTTCTGCATGCTGTGATTAAAGGCATGCGCCCGGCTTACTTTTTTCTTTCTATTCAGTCCACATCTTAGTCCATGGTGCTTCCCCATTCAGGGCCAATCTCCCCTGTTTGCTGGATCGAGAAATTCCCTCACAGACATGCCCAGGAGTCTATCTCCTAGGTAACTCTAGGTGCTCTTAAGTTGGCAATCAAGATTAACTCTCTCTCTCTCTGAGAGGGAAAGCAAGAGAGGATGCAACTCCAACTCCCCCCTCCACCCCCACCTCTGCCCTTGTCAGCAATTTGTTGGCCTGTTCTCATGTCCTAGCTCAGGTAGGGGAGCCAGATCTGGGGATGTAGCTCAGTGGTAGAATACTTGCCTAGCATGGGCAAGGCCCTGCGTTCAATCCGCGCCACCATAAAATTAAGGTAACTTCTACAGGAATAAAAGACAGGCGTGTGCAAGACTGGGCTGCAGCTAGGAAGCAGTGGTTACTCTAAGTATTAAGATACCTCTTTGTGGGGTCTGCCCAGCTCATAGTCACTCGCCTCCAGAGGATAGTTACCACAGCGTAGCTCAGACACCGGCTGGAGTGGGCATTTGCTCCAAGCAGGGCCAAGCAAATCCTTCCCTTGGAACTGGGCCACAAGTACCCTAGGTCAGTTTGAACTCCTCTGTAGAATGCCAAGGCCACACTGCAGGGAAGGCCAGTGTGACAGAGAGACAGAAAGAAGGCCCCAGGAGCGTTGGCTCTGGCCACTGAGGTTCTGTGAGACATCTCAGCACTTTGTAAACCACGCCTTCCCTTTGTTAAAGCTGCTCTGATTGGCTTGTGTCGTACTGACTGCCACCACCTCTCCTTGGTTCTGGACATTCCCCTGCATCCAGAGGCAAGGCTCCCTGGAGCTACAAGAAAATGTTCACTCTTTTCCCTCTTGCCAGGCATGTGGGGACAGCTCTGAGTTCATGAAGATGAAGGAGAAGAGGACTTGAGCCCCCCGCCCCCCGACACACACACACACACACACACACACACACACACACATTTGTTCAGCACTGACTTCCACCTAAGCCTTGTTCTGAACTCTTCACCACACTGTCTCTTGTCAGGAGAGACATGAAAAGATGGGTTGGTGTTATCCAGTTATCCAGGAGAGAGAACTGGGCTTCACTGCCTTCCAAAGTACTTGCTCTCCACGTCCCTTGGATGGACTCCCTCCACTCTCTTGAATACCTAAGCTTTTTCCTAAAGTAGCCCCGGCTGGCCTCAAATTTCCTATATAGCTGAGGTTGATCTTGAACTCCTGATCCACCTGCATTCACTTCCTGAGTGCTTAGATTATAGACATGCGTTTCTACACCAGGCTTACAAAATACTTGGAAATCAAACCTACAGCTTCATGCATGGTAGACAAACCAACTTAGTGATATCTCTTTTTTCTTCTTCTCCTTCTCCTTCTTCTTCTCCTCTTCCTTCTCCTCCTCTTGCTCCTCCTCCTTCTTCTCCTTCTTCATTTGTTTTTCGAGACAGGGTTTCTCTGTGTAGTTCTGGCTATCCTGGAATTCAATCTGTAGACTAGGTTGGTCTTGAACTCAGGAATCCACCTGCCTCTGCCTCCTGAGTGCTCAATTCTCCCGAGTGCTCCACCACCACCCTGTGTCTCAGCTTCTTCACATGCAGAATGAATTCGTGTTGTTACCCTTGCTCATCTGAGGACTGTTTGGAGGGGGTCAATGAAGGAGTTGGGGGTGAGTGTGGAAGAAGGTGACACTCGCGAGACACACATCACAGCCCTCAAACCTCCCTCTCGTTGCCGCTTAGCGACTGACTCAGCCGATGGAGGCGGAAAGAAAGGAGGGTCACACATAAATTGGTCAATTTGAGCAGCGTCAGAGACAAGGCTGGTGTGGGAGAGAGACGCAATTAAATGACACACAGAGAGGTTTTGCTTTCTCCTTTCTTTTTTGAGGGAGAGTATTGTTGTTGTTATTTTTGTTTTTCGAGACAGGGGTTTCTTCGTTTTACAGCCCTGGCTGTTCTGTAGACTAGACGGCCTCGAACTCACAAAGATCTGCCTGCCTTTGACCCTGAGTGCTGAGATTAAAGGCATGTGCCACCACATCCCGGCCAGGTTTTTCTTTAAAAAAATCAGATAAAAGATCCATGATTTTCTACTCTGTGGCTGGGCCAGGTAGTCAGTCACTTGCAAGAATCAGCCATGCTTAGGGCTAGAGGGATGGTTCAGTAGTTAAGAGCACTGGCTGCTCTCCCAGAGGACCTGGGTTCAATTCCCAGCACTCATATGGCAGCTCACAACTGTCTGTAACTCCAGGGAATCCAAAACACCAATGCACACGAAATACAAATAAATAAATCATTTTTTTTTTTTTTTTTTTTTTTCGAGACAGGGTTTCTCTGTGTAGCTTTGCGCCTTTCCTGGGACTCACTTGGTAGTCCAGGCTGGCCTCGAACTCACAGAGATCCACCTGGCTCTGCCTCCCGAGTGCTGGGATTAAAGGCGTGCGCCACCACCGCCCGGCATAAATAAATCATTTTAAAAGAAAGAATCACCAGGCATGGTGGTTCATGCCTTTAATCCCAGCACTCGGGGCAGAGGCAGGTGGATCTCTGTGAGTTCCAGGACAGCCTGGTGTGCGTAGTGAGTTCCAGGATGGCCAGAGCTACATAGTGAGACCTTGTCTCAAAAGAAAAAGAAAAATTGACAGTACCTGATGTGTTCATGAAATACCCGAGGAGTTAAGGAAATAGAGTAAAGGCAAGGAAAAGAAACAGGAGGGAGAGAGGGAGATGAAAAAGGAGGGAGGGAGAGAGAAGGAGGGATTCTCATCTATGAACGGACTAGCCAGCATCCAGAGGACCTGACAGCACAGGAACCAGAGGGATCTGTCTCCATCGCTGTGCTGAGCCAGAGGATGTGGCCATTGGTTCTGTCTACACAGGACCTCTGAGAAACGGGGATCCCGTCTGTAGTGATGGACGGTAGATCAGGGATTGCTTGGGTCAGCTGCACAGGGGCAGAGAAACTTCCCTGGGGTGTGGGGCACCCCATATCTGTATTTCAAGTGAGGTCAAGGTCACATGGCTGAGGAGTCACCCAAACTTGACCTGATCTTTCACATGAGTGTGGTTTATTGCATGTACAGTTCCGCTTCAAGGGTGAAGGTACCAAGGCCTGGGTTCAATCCCCAGTGTTGAGAGCAAGACAAGCAAAACACTTCAGTGTGTGTGTGTGTGTGCGCACACGTGCGTGTGTGAGTACACATAAGTACGGGTGCCCTCAGAGATCAGAGGCATCAGATCCCCTTGGAGCTGGAGTTGCAGGCAGTTGTGAGCTGCTGATGTGTATTCTGGGATTGGAAGGCAGATCCTCTACATGCTCTTGACCCCTGAATAGTCTCTCCACCCCTCTATTTTCTATTTTATTCCTTCCTTTTCTTTTTTTGTTTTTCGAGACAGGGTTTCTCTGTGCAGCTTTGCGCCTTTCCTGGATCTCGCTCTGTAGACCAGGCTGGCCTCGAACTCACAGAGATCCGCCTGGCTCTGCCTCCCGAGTGCTGGGATTAAAGGCGTGCGCCACCACCGCCCGGTTTATTCCTTTCTTTTTTGGGAATACAGTCTCACCATGGAGCACGCACTAGCCTTGTTCTTAAAATTCTCCCACCTCAGCCTCCAAAGGGCTGGGATTATAGGTATGTGCCACCAAGTCTGACTGATTAACATTGATTCAAGAGGAGGAAACCCAGACAACACCCTGTAGCTGGTTATGCTGTAATCTCAGCATTGAGGAGGTTGAGGCAGGAGTATTAGCGCTAATTTGAGGACATCCTAGGGTACATAGTGAGTTCAAGGACAGCCTTGGTTCTATACAGAGACCTTATCTCAAACCAACAAACATTAAAGCCAAACAAATACTAAGATGTATGTGTGTGTGTGTGTCTGTGTGTGTGTGTGTGTGTGTGTGTGTGTGTATACCAGTCAATTTATTGATTGTACGAAATGTGAATCCCAAAGCAGCACTCGGTCCTCCATAGTGCTTTTTCTTTAAGTCCACAGACGTCATCCTGTGGTGCAATGAGAGGGGAAGGGAGTGGTGCTTCATGTTCTCTCCTTGGCCTCTTGGTCCCCTGAAACCTGAGAAGGTGGGCAGGGGCAGAGTGGAGTCAACATTCAGTTCACAGTCATGGGTCCAGGTCCGACACATATGGAATCAGGCTCCCACCTCTTCCTGTCCTCGAGGCCCGCTAACGTCGCCGTGAAAATGACAAGAGCCTCCCAGCAGCCCAGAAGGAGCAGGGAGGAGGAGATCCAGGCTCCAGGAAGCAAAGGACCTCCTCTATACTGAGAGAGTAAATAGGTGCGTTTTATTATCTGATTAAATTAAATGCCATGGGCACGCAGTGTATGCTCTGTGAAGTGGGTGTCTGATGATTGTGAGAAGCCAGGTTCTGGAATGCTCTGCAAGCGGATGCAATTTCAGGGAGAACCTTTTCATACTAAGCTTCCGGAGAATTCTACTAAACCCAGAGCACGATGGAGAGCTGGGACCATTTTGGGACATACATTCCATTGCTTGCATTCAGTATCCGATCTTTGTTATGCACGTGGCTTGTTGCTATTAAGCAGGCACCCAAACCATGACCTCATTCATGCTGCACATTACAGCATCCTATGGGTCCCCACATTCGCTGGTAGTCAGAAAATGGCTGTGAAGACATTTGCTCCCAGCTCCTCTGCGTGACTTCCTCTATGAGGAAGTCACCACGGTGTGAGTATAAATGCTGTAGCCTGTGACCCACAAAATGGCTGAATAGAAGGCTGGCACAGGGGCAGCCACCACAGACTGAGAGGAAAGGGAACATTTCCCTTTAAACCAGGAGTGATTTTTGCCCCCACACCCATCAGGTGACATTTAGAAATGTCCAAAGATCTTTTTATTTGTCACAACTTGGGGGTGCTGGTAGTATGCAAGAGGTGGAGGCCATGGGTGCAGTGGAACAGGGCAGCTGCCTGCCTGTCACAAAGAAAGATCTGCCCCAACTGTTCAGAATGATCAGAATCTGCACCATCCCCACAGAGATGCAGAGAACCAAGTTAGGTGAGAACTTAGGATGTTCTAAACAATATGGCTTCTAAACAAAAGCAGGGGTGAAGGGGTGTGTGAGATGATACACTGAGTAAAGCACTTGCCACCAAGCTTGATTGCCTGAGTTTGAGCTCCAGAACCCACATGGTAGCATGTATATGTCCGTATACATACACAAATAAATAAGTGTAAAAAAATCAGTAGGGCATGAGAAACAGCTAGTTCTTATTGAAAATGCCATGGACTTGATGTGGGGTCCCGTGGAGCTTCTGTAACCCGGGAGGAAGATGCTGTGACCACCTCACTTTGTGGTCCATCAACCGAGGATGCTCAGAGCAGGATCCAGGAAGGGCAAGCATTTCTTTTCTTTTCTTTTCTTTTCTTTTCTTTTCTTTTCTTTTCTTTTCTTTTCTTTTCTTTTTTCTTTTCTTTTCTTTTCTCTTCTTTCTTTCTTTCTTTCTTTCATCTCAGAAGAGACTTTTTTTTTTTTTAAAGATTTATTTATTTTGTATACAGCATGTATGACCAGAAGAGGGCACCAGATCTCATTACAGATGGTTATGAGCCACCATGTGGTTGCTGGGAATTTAACTCAGGACCTCTGGAAGAGCAGTCAGTGCTCTTAACCTCTGAGCCATCTCTCCAGACCCTTGTTTTCTTTTTGAAGACTCCTTTCAAGGGATGACCCTTTGGATCTGGCTTCTCCACATAATTGTGAACGTGATGTGTTACCTTTATGATACCTGTCAAAGCCCTGGCATTCAAGTGAGCTATAAGAAATAAGTGTCGCCGGGCATTGGTGGCGCACTCCTTTAATCCCATCACTCGGGAGGCAGAGGCAGGCGGATCTCTGTGAGTTCGAGGCCAGCCTGGGCTACCAAGTGAGCTCCAGGAAAGGCGCAAAGCTACACAGAGAAACCCTGTCTCGAAAAAAAAAAAAAGTGTCTAGGGATAGGCACATAGCTCAGGTGGTAAAGCGCTTGCCTAGCATTCATGAAGCCCCAGGTTTGATTCCCAGCATCATGTAAGTCAGCATGGTGACCCATACCTGTAATCCCAGCACTTGGGAGATAGAGAAAGGAGCAGGAATTCAACATCACCCTCAACTATTCAACAAGTTTGAGGCCAGGTTAGGAAATGAGACCTTGTCTCAAAAAGCAAAACCCAACAAGAATATGAATCTAATAAAATCAAATGAATGGATGGATGGATAGATGGATAATGAATGAATGAATGAAGGCCACCCTGACACAGTGGTGTCAGGCTGATGGATGTTAGAAGAAGATGATGTATTAGAAGATGGATGAAGCAATGATAGACCCATCTATCCCATAGAGAACTCCTGGACACTTGCTTTATGTCCAGCTCTAAAGAGGTGTGCAACCATGAGCGAGGCTGACCTCAACTAGCTCATGTGGGTTGACCATTCACTCTGCAGGAACTTTACAAGCTGGCTGTCAAAGGCTATTTAAAAAAATTATGTAGGGGACTGGAGTAAAGGATCAGCCGTTAAAACACTTGCTGCTCTTCCAGAGGAGGACCTGAGTTTGAGTCCCAGCATTCACGTGGTATCTTGCAACTGTCTGTAACTACAATCTAAAGGGATCACAACCCTCTTCTGGCCTTCACAGGTACTACATGAATGTGGTGCACAGACACACATGCCCGAGAAACACCCATACAGATACTAAATGAATAAATACTTAAAAAAAAAAAAAGATTATGTTAGGGTTATTAAGATGGATCAATTCTTGCTGCCAAGCCTGATGACCTGAGTCCACCCCCCAGAATCCACATAATGAAAGAAGAAAAAATGTCTCCAACAAGTCACCCTCTGACCTCTACAGTGCACCATAGCACACATTCATCCACATGTCATGTAACCTATGGTACTATTTTATTTGTACTGAAATGTGATTTTAATTGTATGTTAATAAATAAAGTTGCCCTGGGTCAGAGCTATTAGAGCCATAGCAAGAGCATGGTGGTTAGAAGAGCTAGGTAGATTTCTGTGTGTTCAGGGATACAGCCAGTATTGGAGACATATGCCTTTAAGACCTGGAAGGCGGTATTTACAGGCAGTGACGAGGCAGTCATGTGTTTGGGTTTACAACCAATGAGAAGGCAGAACAGAAAGACTATTTAAAGACAGACACACGGGAAGTAGCTCTCTCTCTCGGGGAAGCTAGGAGCACTGCAGGAGGTAAGATTTTAGCTCTGAGCTCTGACCTCTCGGCTTTCTCTTTTACATTGTTTCTGTGTTTCTTATTTTAATAAGACGGTTGGTTACATCTACAGTAACCCTCCTCAAATACATGTAATAAAAGATTATGTTCTATAAATCAATAATTAATGCTATATCCCTTTTAAATATATTCTTTTTTTTAAAATATGGAACGCTTCTTATTCTTAAAAATTATGTGTATGCATGTGTGTCTGTGGGGGCGCTATGTGCATGTTGGTACGGTCACCCTCAGAGACCAGAGGCATTAGAGATCTTTGAAGCTGGAGTTGCAGTTGGTTGTCGACCTTCTGGTGTGGGTGCTGGGAATAGAACTCTCATCCTCAGCAAGAGCAGTATGTGCTCTTAACTGCCAAGCCATTCCTGCAGCCCCAAATGTTATATCCGTTGTGTTTGTTCCTATTAGCTGGGATTCGAGACCTGTGCCATCGTCCCTGGCTCTGGGGTTCATCTCTCCTGAACTTCCTGTTCAGCAATGAACTCAATAGCTCATAATGAGTCTCAGTGGGAGTATTTACACCAGGGGAGTTGGCAAGCTGTGAGCCAGGGCTTTCTTTTATTTCAGCAAGCTGACTTGTTTGAACAGGTACCACTGGATGCAAAGGCGAGCCTCTCCAGAAGGAACCCTGCCTACCTGGTCTGCATCAGGATTTACACGTCACTTCACGAACTATGCAAAGGCCAAGCAGAGATTGACACTGGACCTGACCCCGAGCTGCATGTGCCCTTGCCTAGCCGGGACTTTACCACTTGAGCACAGTCTTTAGCAGAGTGGAGGATGCACACACTTATGGTCCTTCTCTTATCTGTACAGCTCTCACATTCAGCACTGGAAGGGAGACTCTCAGCGTGTCTGTCCTGTCTAAAAAGAGTCTGGAATCTTATGGTACCGAGGACAACTTGGACATATGTTCTTCAGTGCACAGTCAATGGGCCTGTGTCTCCTAGGGAGGCCTAGACCTCCTGGGATGGGGCTTCTGAGGCCATCTAACCGCTGAACTCAGATTCAGTTCTAGGACAGGAACCTGGGGAAGAGTGGGGCAGGGACTCAATCGTGCTGTACCTGTCCCAGTCTAGGAGTCCCAGGACTCCACCATTACAGACTGGATATCTAATGCCATCTCATATGGCAACTTCTGAGTCAGCCCTGTGTCTGACACTTTTCCACAGCCAGGGGATGGGTGACTCTGAAGCAGTCATTGTCTTGTCCTTCCTTCTCCTCTTCCTTTTCTATTTTTTTTTTTTTATTATTTTTGAGGCAGGGTCTCATATAATTCAAATCATGCTGGAACTCACTGTATAACCAAGGATGACCTAGAAGCCAAGATGGTCCTCCTGCTTCCGCCTCCCAAGAGCTAGGATCACAGGCATGGGCTCCCACGATTGGCTTTCTTGAGCCTCTGTTTCACTGATTCCAACCTAAAGCTAAGTGGTAGTATTACCAAAAGATGGCAGCGATCGGATTCAGAGTTTTCTGAGTGCCGTCTCGGAAACAAAAAGGCTATTCGTCGGGTCTCCTAGCACTCCCGGAGGAGTGAGCAAGAAGTGGAAATGGAGGTCAAGTCAATCCTGAGTTTGGCTTTGGTTTTTCTTTTTCTTTTCTTTCTTTATTATATATATATATGTGTGTGTGTGTGTGTGTGTGTGTGTGTGTGTGTGTGTGTGTGTGTGTGTGTGTGTATTTTGCCTGTATATATGTGTGCACCATATATAATGCCTGGAGTCCTTGGAGGCCAGAAGAGGGAGTCCAGTACTCTGGAACTGGAGGTCCAGATGGCTCTGAGCTTTCAGGTGGGGGCAGGAAACTGAACCCAGGTTCTCTGCAAGAATAGGAAGTACTCTTAACTGCTGCTCGCCATCTCTATTCTCTCCCTGCCTCGTGTAGCCCGGGCTGGCCTTGAACTTCTTATGTGGACAAGGATAGCCTTGATTTCTGATCCTGCTGCCTCCACTGCTCATGCTGGGATTACAGACATCCACCACCATGTCTAGATTATGTGGTGCTGGGGATGGACCTAGGGCTCAGTTGCGAGCCAGGCACACACTCCGGTCTGAGCTATAGGCCCAGTACTCAGTCTTAGGTTGGAATCTTGGCTGGATCTCTCTAGTTCATTAACTGACTCACTCTGAGCCTTGACTCTCTCTCTCTCTCTAAAGATGATGGCCTTCTGGGCTGTCTGGGAGAACAAACTGAAACCAAACAGAATCTGCCTCTGGGCACTGGCTGCTGCTGTCATGACTTTTCTGCTTAATGTTTAAGGCATCAACCCAGTGACCGCACTGAGTATGGCCATACTAAATCCAGCTTAGTCACCTTTCTGCTGGAGCCCGGGACCCCGGAGGAGTAGTGGAAGTGTACAGATGTCCCAGACACAGAGAACAGCCCTGCCAAGCAGATTACCCCACCCAGTGGGATAATTGGACCACCTTGCCTTCTGTCTGAGTGCCCTGGACAGCCTCTTCCTGGCCTTCTCACAGCCAGGCGATGTGGCTGCTGCCTTCAGCCACACCATGCTGTAGCTACTGACCTTTTGAAAATGCCACATACAAGTCACTCTGTGCCTAGTTCAGGAGGTCACTCTCAGCCACTACGGTTCCTGGACTTGGATTTCAGGACACTGGCCACTCACCTCTCAGGCCTCTGCCTTGACCCACTCTGCATCCAGACAAATGGCTATAGTTTTCTGAATGGGCCAAACAGCCGTCTGCCTCTTTGCCTTCTTATGGGCCATTCATCTTCCTTGGAGCATCTGTCCCTTTATCTGATTCCTTTTTTTTTTTTTTTAAGAAAATTCATTTTATTTTCAATTATGTGGATGTGTGTGTGTCTGTGTTTGGTGTTATGCACACAAGTGCAGGTGATCTCAGAGTCCAGTAGAGGGCATTGGATCACCAAAAGTCGGAGTTAAGGATGGTTTTGAGCTGCCTAATGTGGGTTCAGAGAACTAAACTCAGGACTCAGGTCTTATGCAAGAACAGAAAGCATTCTCTCTCTCTCTCTCTCTCTCTCTCTCTCTCCCCCTCTTTTTCTCCTTTTTCTTCTTTAGGGCAGGGTTTCTCTGTGTAGCTTTGGCACCTTTCTTGGAAATCACTTTGTAGACCAGGCTGGCCTTGAACTCACAGGGACCCGCCTGCCTCTGCCTCCCGAGTGCTGGGATTAAAGGTGTGCGCCACCACCGCAGGGCTCTAGAAAGCATTCTTAACTGTTGAACACCTCTCCGGGGGCTTCATGTGATTCGCAAGGCCCTCTTGGATCAGGGACACACGTTATGCTCACCCTACCCAGCTGGGTTAGGTCCTCCTTCTCTTTCACCTATCCCCAGCGCAACGTGCCCGCTGTCTGCTTTGGCACTTCTCCTGGGCTCCAGCCCATCCCGACTGGCTGGGGGCCTTGATGGGCCTTTCAAGGGCTCTGTGTCTTTATCTGAGAGCATCCTTGCAGAGCCTAGGACTGACAGTAACAGCTACTAATAACCCAACCCCTGGCCTAGGCCCACAGAGAGCAAGAGTTAAACAAAGGTTTGTGTGAACCTAACCCCCACCCCTAAACAGGCTGAAGGGATTTTGACCACCACCATCCTCCACACCTGTATTTCTATCAGGGGGTGGGGACTAAGGGCTTTTTCCTTTATTGCCTGTTGAAGTTTGGCACTCAAGTGAGATGCCAGTAAATTGTGGGGAGGTAATGCATTTCCAGTTTCCAACCTAACAGTGTCTGCCATGGGGCACAGAGAACAGTTTTGTTCATCTCCTGCACAGATGGAATAAGACATGTAGCTCAGGCTGGCCTCTAACTTGTGGTCCTCCAGCCTTAGCCTTCCTAAGTGCTGGGCTTATACACTAACTGGCTACCACAACTGGCTAAGTGTTTTATTTAGTGAGGGAGGCAGGCTGAGACCAGTCTTCCCCTCTCCCCAGACCTCGATGGCTGTTCTTAGGAGGGGTATGTGTGAGTAGTACCATCTCAAGGACTCTAAGGACTTTCTGTGGCATTCACCATACAGTTCAACATAGGCTGAACACATGGGACCCTCACTTAACAAGAAGGTAGAGAGTTGCGGTGTGTGTGTGTGTGTGTGTGTGTGTGTGTGTGCGTGTGTGTGTGTGTGTATGTGTAACATTTGTGTGCATATTCATGAGTGAATGCAGGCATGTGCATGCCATAGCACTGGTGTAGAGGTCAGAGGACAATCCTGGGTATTAGTTGTTGCTTTCCATCTTGTTTGAGACAGGGTCTCCAGTTTTGCCAGTGAATGCCAGGCTAGCTTGGCCCTTGAACTTCTGGGGTTTTTCTCCACTCTGTTTCCATTTTGCACTAGGAGTGCTAGGATTACAGACACATGTTACTGAGTTCCTGTTTGTGAATTCTGGGGATTTGAACTCAGGTCTTCATTCTTTTTTTTTTTTTTCCCGAGACAGGGTTTCTCTGTGTAGTTTTGATGCCTGTCCTGGATCTCATGCTGTAGACCAGGCTGGCCTTGAACTCACAGAGATCTGCCTGCCTCTGCCTCCCAAGTGCTTGGATTAAAGGCGTGTGCCACCACTACCAGGCATCAGGTCTTTATTCTTGCATAGCAAGCCGTTTTGCCATCTCCCCAGCCCTGCTTCAGGGTTTAGAGGTATGATGTATAGGAGGCTGGAGATGAGAAAGTCCCATGGAAGAGCCCTGGTGCTCATTGCCAGCAATGATAGAAGGGGGCCTGTTTTGTTTCCAAGCTGTCACACTGGCTCATTTGATAGGATTCTCTCCTAGGCAGGTGGGGGACTGAGGACCAGAGCCATCCAGGGTCAGTGTGAGACTCTGGAGCTGCCTGAGTTGTGGGTGGAATACAGGGAGGCTAGATCACTTTGGGAGCTTTGTTACCTGAGATCCTAGGAGGGAGCCTGTGTTCAGGATGCTGTCTCCCATGAAGGACTCCAAGAAAAGGCCAGGAGGCATCAAAGACTAGAGGAGAGGAATTCAGTAAGGACTATTCTCAGATGAGGGAGGGGATATTTCTTTTTCTTTTTCTTTTTTCTTTTTTTTTGAGACAGGGTTTCTCTGTGTACTTCTGGTGCCTGTCCTGGATCTTGCTCTGTAGCCCAGGCTGGCTTCAAACTCACAGAGATCTGCCTGGCTCTGCCTCCCGAGTGCAGGGATTAAAGTTGTGAGCCACCACCGCCCGGCGATATTTTCTTTTTAAAGGAATTTAAGTTTTGTTTTGTTTTTTTGAGATATATACTCCAGGTTGGCCTTGAACTCACAGCCAAAGATGACCTTGAACTAAAATCCTCTTGCCTCCACCTCCCTATTGCTGGGATTACAGGCACATGACACTTTGTGGATCCAGTTTAGGATTTTATGCATGCTAGGCAAACACTACTGGCAACTGAGATACACCCCCAGTGCTACTTAAAACAAAAAAATTTTTTGAGACAGGGCTTGCTGTTTTGAAGGGCCTGAAATTTACTATGTAGCTCAAACTGGCCTTAAGCTCACAGCAATCCTCCTGCCTCAGTCCCGTGAGTGCTGGGGTTGTAATGGTGTGCTACCCACCATACATAGTTCTCTGTGTGTTTGGGGGATTGGGGGGCGCGATCAATTTCAATTTCAAGAAACTGTCCTATGGCCCAATCTGGCCATCCTTGGGGAAGCAGTTTGAATTGGGGAGGCGGTCTCAGTGGTGCAGTGGGCAGCACCCCAGCTTTCAGTTCAGCCTTGGACTGGGAAGGGGAAGCACTGGTCTGCATCCTCTCGGTCATGGGGCAGAATTTATTTCCCAAGCCCAGCTCAGCCCAGGATGGTGGGGTGGCTAGGGGCGCAGGGCTCGGTTGTGCACTCTCGGGGGCGCGGCCCGCGTGACGTCCCCCTGCATATTGCCCACATTCCGGGGCGCGGCGCGGGGACTGTCGAGGCTCGCCCAGCCCTGGCCCCCTCCCCAGAGGCTGCCGCTCCCGTCGGGCCGCGCCCGCCTCCAAGTCCCCGCCCGGGGCCCGGCCCATCCCGGACTCCGCCCGCCCCGGGGAGGCCGAAGCCGCTGTTGCCGCCATTGACGTCAGAGGGCGGGCACATGACCCCGCGGGGACCAATCGCGCGCGCCAGCCTCCCGCAATCTCCCCGGCAGCCGGCGCGGCCCCCGCCCGCAGCACACACTAGCGGACGGACGCGGACACACGCACCGCACAGCGCGCCCGCGCGAGGCCGAGACACGCCCGCGCCCGCCGTCCCCGGCGCCGCCCCCAACCCCCGAGGACCCGATCCTCTCTGCGCCCCGCGATCGCCCGCCGCCCGCGCCGCAGTCGCCAACCCGTTCGCGCCGGCATGCGCCCCAGCAGCTAGAAGGAAGCAGCCCAGGAAGCGCCCCGCGCGCCCCCGCCCGCCCCCGCGCGCTCCCGTTCGTCCCCGCGGGGCGCCCCCAGCCCACGCCCCCCCACCTTCCCGGCGGTGGGGGGGTGCGGGCCCTCCGCGGGGGCCCCGCCGGCCCGGCCCCACGCCAGCCGCGATCGCGCGCGCGGCCCCCGCCCCGGCGCGGCCATGGATGTGACGAGCAGCTCGGGCGGCGGCGACCCCCGGCAGATCGAGGAGACCAAGCCGCTGCTAGGGAGCGACGTGTCGGGCCCCGAGGGCACCAAGGTGATGGGCGCCGTGCCTTGCCGCCGGGCCCTGCTGCTGTGCAACGGGATGAGGTACAAGCTGCTGCAGGAGGGCGACATTCAGGTCTGTGTCATCCGGCACCCTCGGACCTTTCTCAGCAAGATCCTCACCTCCAAATTTCTGAGGCGCTGGGAGCCGCACCACCTAACGCTGGCCGACAACAGCTTGGCATCCGCCACGGTGAGTGGCCCTGCGTGGCCGTGGAGCTCCCCAAGCTGGGGTCCCCCGGGACCGAGGCACCCCCGCTGGCTGCCCCCCGAGCGCGCGGCCCCCGGGTCCCGGCCTGCGCGCGGAGCTGGGCTGGAACCTCCAGACCTGATCCTCCAATGCAGGCTGGGGAGCCCTTCTTCGTGTCCTGGACACTTAGCCCACCCGGACTGAGTGCTTAGGGACTTTTGCCAGAGCGCCTGCGTTTCCGATGGCTGGGACCCCGGGGTGAACCTTAGACTGGGCCCTCGGGTAGTGGTGTGTTGTTCCGTTTCCGAACCCGTTGCCCATCTGGATTTGAGCTACAGGGGGAAAACAAAACACAGCCCTCTCCTCCATAAAAACCGTAAACCACCCCTCCCCAACCCCCCAGCGCCAACAATTTCCAGAAAGCAACTCCTGCGCTTGCTTTGGCTTTCCTTTATTCTTTTTTCTGCCCGGCCTGGCAAGGCAAAACCGGGTGCCTGCCCTTTCTGAAAAACCTCTTTCGCACGTTGGGAGGTTGGAGGGGGAGGGGGTCGAGGTCCAGGACCCGGACCCGCTCAGGCCCTGGGGGTAGTCGAGTTCTCTGGGTAGTAGAAGCTGGGCTGCCCAGCCTGCCCTTGCGTTGTCTGTGGAGCGTGTGTAAGCATGTTTTGTGGCTGCGTCCTGTTTTGTTAGTTTTTTTGCTGTGTGGCCAGGGCCGGGTCAGCTGGATGAGATGGAGAAAGGAGGATCTTACTAGTTGCTTTCGGAAATCGAATCTGCAAATGGTGGCCTTCTTCCTCCTGGGGACAGACAGCTGTGGTGGGGTCGAGGAGGGGGAGTGGGGGCGGTGGGCAGGGCCTAAACAGGATGCTTTGTGTTTTCCAACAAGGGCAGTTTCAAATACAGGCTCTGGCTGGGCCTTGGCTTGGCGCTTGGGGACCCATCTTTGTAGGGGCCCCCTTCTTGTCTAGAATGTACACGTCCCCCCTTGGCAGGCTCCATGGTGTTTACTAAACACCATGGGAAAGGGTAGAATCCACTGCCTGCTCACACCTGTGCCAAGAAAGCCCAGCCAGGAAACAGGGTGTTGCTTACATGCATGCCACAAATGTGTAGCGTGTGTAGACATTTCCTCGGCATCCATGTTCCCTTGGTGGTGTGTCACAGGCTGTGACACATGCTCCTAAGAATGGGAGGGGGAAAAAGTTAGCCTAGACTCCGTACTCCTTGAGTCTCGTTTCTCTACCCACCCTTGAGAGCACTGTGGCATATGAGGACTTTTATTCTGAATTTTGGGTCTGATGTGCTTAAAGCACCTATTTTTTTTTCTATGCTCTTCTGGGCATGCTGGTGCAGTAACTGCAGACTTTGTCCCCGGGAGGATTGAGGGTTGCCGGAGGCGGCCCAGTCTTCTCCCAGATCGGTGGTGTGTGTTCTTAAACCCTCTTTTGAGTCATAGGCCTCGGCCTTGATTTTCATTTGATTGGCCAGTCCTGGGGCTTTCGCGTCCCAGGGGTGGGTTGGTAACCTTCCCTGGGCTCTGGAGCCCCTAAGTCTGGTTTTAGCATTATTACCTGCCCGAGTTGAGCTGGGCGGGGGCTGGGGGGTCCTTTATTAGGCTCTGTTCTTTTTCCAGCCATCCTTCCAAATGCAGAGGAGTTGTCAGGGAAGGACAGTAGTTGAGAGGGATAGTGACCTGCTGTAGGAAGGACAGGACATTCCCTGGTCCTCCAGGGCACCGTCATGGTGTGGCTAGCTTGATCTTCCTGCTTTGGGAGAGGCAAGCTCTGGAGACAAGAGGGCTCCCTACTTTCCCTGGCTGCTCAAGAGGTCTGTCTGTTTGAGAGAGTCAGAAAGGACTCAGGCCCAAGAGTCTCTAGCAGCCAGGGCCCCTTCTATCCTTGGCCAGCTGAGGTCCGGGGGCTACCTCTGAGGAACACCTGAGTCCTTTGTGTGGCCCTAGGTTATCTGAGGAGCAAGTTGGGTCTTGGCAGAGCCTTGTTCTTTGATAGAAAATAGGGACTAAGGAACTGGGAGGAAGTGTCTCACAGGCTGCCATAATCCTGCCCTTCCCTTTCTTCACCTAGTACGAGGGAATTCCTTCAGTGGAGCGTTGGCTTTGTGGGGGCGTCAATGGGGGCCTCCAGTGGAGGCCTCTAGTGGAGGTGTGTGGCTCCCCTACCCCTAGGGCCTGTGTGGATGGAGGTGTGGCCACCAGGGCCTGGAGCCTCCAGACCAGAGGTGGGGTTAGGGTTTGCTGCTATGGATCTTGTCCCGCGTTGAGATATCGGTGGTGTCCACTCCTTGGCAAGTGGAGGAGCCTCCTCGGGCCTCCCTTAGGCCTGGGCATTATGTAACCTGTCTGCATTTTATAGTGCGGCCCAACCACTCTGTTGAGAAATATTTGCTCAAATGAAACAAAGGTGGATGTGAGTGCAGTTCATTCCCAGAAAACCCTCTGCAGCCACTATATCCCAGCCTCGAGTTGCCCATGTAGAAGCATGTCTCGCAGAGCGCTGAAGTGTATGTTGCTCCTAGGAAGCCCTGTTCAGAACTGTCTGGGGATTATCCAGTTAATTGTGTGGGCTTCAGGAACCGGACCCAGAGTGACTGATCTGGGATTCAAACCAGTCAACAAAGAAACCACTCCTTTTTGCCCAAACCATCCACTGAGTCTACACTGATTCAGTTACCTGAATCATGACAGATTCGAGAGGCTTGGACCCCAGCTGCACCAGGCGAGGGTATCTCTAAGCCAAGTTTCTGGGGTCTCCTGGTCCCTCCTGGCATGGGTCTCCAGCTGGTGACACAGTGTGGAAATCTCTTGGTTCCCTGGGGAGGGAGACCCGAACAGGAATCTGGTGCCATGGAACCTGACACCCCTCCCCTGACCTGGCTGTAAACTTTGCCCTCAGTGGGGTCAGGTCAGGGCCTGCCCCGCGCGGCTGTCTACGAGGCCGGTTACTGATTAAACCCTTGCAGAAGCCAACAGCCTGCCTGACATAGGCCAGGTTTGGTGGGCCTAGGAGACTTTGGATCCTTTGGAACCAGAATGCTTGTCAACAAAGAGGAAGCTCCCCAGCTTCCGTGGGAGGGGTCGTGCGGAGGGGGGGGGGTACCTCCTGGGAGGCAGAGGCCGCACCTTCTTGGGGAAGGGCCCTGCCTGCCCACGCCCGCCCGAAAGAGGATTCTTTTTCCTCATTTACACTTCCCCATCCCTGGGATCTTTCTGGACTCAGGGGTGGCTGTCCACCCCGCGTGTGTGTTATAGGTTGAAATCGGCAGCCAGCCTAGGCTTTTGTGGACGTGTTCCTGTTGGGGAGGACAGGAATCCATCTTGCCATTCATGGCTCGGCTGAATTTGATCACCTGCTAGACCGTGTTTGTCTTTTGTCTACATGTAGCCTTTGTCTCCCCTGAGCCGAAGAAGTACAGAAAGGCACCTTACCTTTCATTTCATGGCACCGTTGAAAGCAAAACAGAACAAAACAAAAACCAAACAGACGATGACGAGGCCCACGGTTTCAGAATGGTGGGTCTAATCCCCCAGGTCCTTCCTGGGTTTACCGTGCAGGGATTCGGACACAAGGGGACGGTGGAGCCTTCTTTATTCTGGAACCACGTTCCTCCAGGGCTGCCTGCCGCTTGCATTGTCTCCACGGCTGCTGGGCTGCAATGTCTCCGGGAATCTGGTCCGGTGAACAGAAGCCACCTTCGTTTCTGTCCGGGGCTTTTTTTTTTTTTTTTTTAAACCCCCTCTGTAGTATCTGAGCATCCATCCTGTGAACTTGGAATTTGTTTCAGCAAAAAAACAAAACAAAACAAAAAAACGCTTCTGAGAGCTACGGTGTAGTCATTCCCTAGCTAAGTGTCATCTCCAGGTGCTGGGATCTTTTCCTTGAGAATGAAACCCTCCAGTCCCCAGGGACCCCATCGGTGTACACCCTACACTGGGTGCTTGCGTGCTAAGGTTTTTCTATTTTGCCATATAGGTCCTTCTTCTGTGTGCCCATTCTTCCCTCCGTTTATGATTCTGGCATTTAGTAAGCACTTTTTTTTTTTTTTTTTTTTAATGTCACAAGTAGATTTTGGAGTGCATCAGATTTGTTTTGTAGATAGTTGTGTGTTCAGAGATGGGGGCAGGGATGGCGCAGGCAGGAGCAAGCATACAGCATTCTCTGTGACCAGGTGGTGTGGCCTGCCTTCCACGGGACTCTAGGAAGTCGGTGCATTTTGAGGAGAGATGCTCTGTCGGGCTCCCGATGCCCTTCCAGGTGATGGGTGTTTTGCTGTGCGGCAATGTACTCTCTCCTACCAGGCCACAAGGGAGGGAGTCTTGCGCTAAGAGTCTGGTTTTGGGGAGCCAGGGTGGCTTGTGTATGGTCCTGTTTGCTCAGTTGGTAGAGGGAAAGGACTTTGTTGGGGGCATTTTGTGGGGAGCACAGAAGCTGAATCATCCCAAAGGCAAAGTGCCCCAGGGTACCCCACTGCTGGCCGCCTCCCCCTTGCGCTCTCCAAGGGGACCAGCCTGGTATTTCATCGGAATGGATATTTGAGATGGACTAGTTACGCCTTTGATTAAAGGATTAAATGAGACAGAGCCGGGCAGCCTAGCCTTCCGTGTCCCCGCCGTGGGGCAGAACAAACTCGGGTTTTACTGTAGTCACGTGCAGCAGGGCTGGAGCCTGAGGTTGCAACTTCCGGGCTGTGTAACTTTGGGCAGCTTGCTTTCCCTGAGGGGCCTTGCTTTGTCTCCACGTGTAGGGTGACAATTGCGTCTCACTTATTATGGTGACAGTTGAGATGTTGACGCTGGTTCTGGTGAACACCGGGTAGCAGGACGGCCAGCAGAGTCAGAAACAGTTTCTACAGCGTGAGTCCCCTGAGTGAGCTCTGTAGAAATGGAAGGATTATGGGCAGCCGAGATGGCTGAGCACTTAAAGGCAGGATGCTGCCAAGCCCCACTACCCCAATACAACCCTTGGGGACCACGTGGTGGAAGGAGAGACTTCCATAAACTGTCTTGACCTCCACACACATGAACATGTCTCCTACTCCCTATACCAAAAAGGATTCTCTCTCTGTCTGTCTCTCTCTCTCTCTCTCTCTCTCTCTCTCTCTCTCTCTCCTTTTTTTGTGACTGGGTTTCTCTGTGTAGTTTTGGCCGTCCTGGAATTCACTCTGTAGACCAGGCTGGCCTCAAACTCATAGAGATCCGCCTGCCTCTGCCTCCCAAGTGCTGGGATTAAAGGCGTGCACCACCACTGCCTGGCTTAAAAAAAAATTTTAAAGGAAAGATCTTTGCTATTTTTTTTTTTGAGACAGGGTTTCTCTGTGTAGTTTTAGTGCCTGTCCTGGATCTCCCTCTGTAGACCAGGCTGTCCTGGAACTTACAGAGATCCCACCAGGCTTTGCCTCCCGAGTGCTGGGATTAAAGGTGTGCACCACCACTGCCCAGCTCTAGATCTTGGCTATTTAAAAAGAGGGGCCGTCACCTGAGGTACACTGAGCACTTCAGAAAGTTAGGGGTGTCTGCAGAAGCACTGAATATGAGGCAGTGGGCATTTTAGAATTTCTCAAGGGGTACTTAAAAATCCCCAACATATATACTACGTGTGTGTGTGTGTGTGTGTGTGTGTGTGTGAGTGTGTGTGTGTGTGTGTGTGTAATGGAATCATCGTGCACTTTTTACCACATGTATCCAAAGTGTGGGAAGAGGCTGCAGCCTTACCTCATGCTCCCAGAATCCTCAGTGGTCCTCTTTCAAGGCAAAACCTGCAGCCTGTTTTCTGAACACGAAGAAACGGTTCTGCGTTGTTACTCCTAGTCCTTGGAGGCTGTGTTTGGAGTTCACTTCAGATCCACACACGTGTGACTGCCCCGTTCTTTTCTCACTGCTTCGTAACTTTCTCATCTTGAAGTGTACTGGACTAATGTGGTGGGCAGACCAGTTCCTCTGTTGCTGGGCATTTCCTCTGTCTCAGTTGTTGGCTGTTATGAACAAGGCACTTCCCATTTTTATAAGCGGAATTGTACCTGTTTTAACAGTTTCAGTGTTTGCCTGCTTTCTCGGGGAGTCGGGGGCATGCATCAGTCTGGCAGAAAGTCACCAGGAAGTGGGTTCCCACAGGGGAACCCAGCCAGCCCTACCACCAAGCTGAGGGAAGAGAGTGCCAGCTACATTCATCTCCACTCTCAGGACAGGGGTCTGGGCTGCTCCAACTGAGAGCCTTGTTTTTTTTTTTTTTTTCCTGCCTTCAGACTTCCTGTTTTCCTCAGGATGGAAGCCAGGTGGCTAAGCCCCATAATAGAGAAAGGGGGAGTGAGGATTTCTCTTCCTCTCTCCTCATTCTGATGAACCAGGTACCCAGTGTGTCCCTCCCTAGGGTGTGGAGGGGTCGGGATACCTTTGAAAAGGACACTTTCCTCCCTGCCCGCAGAGCCCTAACCAGAGGTGCCTGCTCTACATGATTTGTATAATCTCCAGACTGAGGGGGGTGGCAAAGCAGAGATTTCTGGGGTTGAAATTGTTCCTGTCTTAAGGATCCACCTCCTCACCTCTGCCATGGGTAAGATGTGCTGTGTATGGGGAGAGAACCGGGAGGAGACGAGACGGTGACACAGACTTGACATCAGACAGGTGATCTGGAATCCTGCAGCTTCCCGGATGACTTGCCTTATCCGTAGAGGGGGGATTGTGAGGACTTCCTTCATGATGTCGGGGTTACGGGAGGCAGGTATTCATTCAGTAGAGAAATCCCAAGGCTCTGGGTGCTGGGAAGACAGCAGGCTAGTCAGACTAGTAAGCAAGGTGTCTGGAGGTCAGGGAAGGTGTCGCGTCACTATCTGGGGGAAGGGCTTTTCAGGTGGGGGGACGGGGTAAATGCACAGGCCCTGAGGCCAGAGGGAATTTAAGAAAGCACCTGGCTGGCATTTAATAAACGCCCAGTGTTCACTTTCCTCTCCTCTCCAGTGGACTGGTTTATTTATTTATTGTTTATTTTTTTTAAACCCTGTCATCTTAGCACTCAGGAGGTTGAGGCAGAAGGATTGATACTGGTTTTGAGGTTAGCCTGGGCTACATAGTGAGACCCTGTCTCAATATATATATATATTTTTTTCAGCAAGCATCTAGAATGTTCAAGATGCTAGGCAAATAGGCTACTGCTTGTCCCCGGAAGTTTCATTCTAGTTCCCCTCTCCTTCCCTCCCTCTCCACCTCTCTTTTTCCCTTTCCTTTTGAAAACCAGCTTCTTTCGAATGAAGAGTGAAGAACAGCTTTGTCTTAATGCTCTGAGAGGGTCTTAAATTACCCAGCCTGGCAGAATGTTTTTTTTAAAAGCCAACTCCCTTGGTTGAATAACCAGGTTCCAAGGATCCCAGGCTTTAGAGTCCCCGGAGTCCCCGCTGGCTTTGCAGGTGGGGGTGGGCTGATGGGAAGCGAGGCAACCCAAAGACCCCTGAGGTGACTCAGCAGTGGGGGTGCCCACAGTCGCCTCCCATCCTGGCCTTCGCCCTCTTGTTTTCTTGGCTGTTATCAGCAGTGAGAATTAGGCTGTGGAACTAGGCAGGTGAGCTGGCTCCTCCAGTCTGCAGGTGGGCGGGCCTGTAGCAATGGGAAGCAGGTGCTTGCTGGGGCTGGGCTCCCTAGGTCTTGCTCCGGAGAGGTCACCTGTGGGGAACAAACACCTGGACTTGGGTTGGTTTTCGTGAGTGTCCTGAGGCGGTCCTGGACTCTCGAGACATCAAGAATAGCTAAAGACAGCAGGCCTGGCTTCTCTGCTTCCCACTCTGGCTCCCTGGCCAGGCTGGTTGAATAAAGGCCCAGCTAGAGGATGTGTCAGCCAGGGCAGATTAGCTGTGTAACAAACAGCCCCCTCCACCAAGAGGCCTCCTGGCTGCAGGCAGTGGTTTCTTCTTACTCATCACAGTCCTGGGGAATCTTTGGCGAGACACTGCCTCACTTATCTCTTAGGTCTCCTTTGTACTTTGTTCCAGCCTGGGCCTCCTTTAGGTCCTCTGTGGGGATGGGGGCGGGGCAAGAAGAGGGCCAGGACCACACCGGAGCCCAGGTGAGGCTGGGAAAAGTGCTTTAGAGGTGTGTCTTGGTGCTGCTGTGGTGGAGTGTATCTGTAGTCTCAGCATTTGGGAGTCTGAGGCAGGAGGATCACTAGTTTGAGGCCAGCCTAGGCTACACAGGAAGTTTTAGGCCAGCCTGAGCTACAGAGAGATCCTGTCTCAAACAAGCAATTGAAAACAAACTAACAAAACAAAATAGATGATACTTAGGAAGAAGGAAGCCCCTGAGGAGCAGTGGCTACCCGGGGTGGCATGCAACAGTGGCCTTGAGGTCTCCAAGGCACAGGCAGTGCAGCCGCTTAGAATGAAAGGGACCAATCTCTTGGAGGCCACTGTTAGGCTTGGAATTTGCTGTTCTCTGGTGAGGAACCGTGGAGGGAAGGAAGCCTGCTGGAAGATGTGTAGAGCAAGATGTTCAGGGAGCAGTGGCCGTTGTCATTTACCTGGTATATGTGGGCATCGCACTCACCTGGCTTTCAGAGTGAGCCTATGGAGGTGGTTTTCATGAGCTGGGAGGAAGAAGGGTCAGTCAGGAGGCAGAATCAGGTGTGAGTCTGAACTGATTGCTAGATACTGTGTAATCAGCCTGAGTACCACAAGTACTGTGCTCATAGTGAGTATTTAAGACACTCACTTAGAGCTGGGTGGTGGTGGCACACGCCTTTAATTTCTGCACTCGGGAGGCAGAGGCAGGTGGATCTCTGTGGGTTCGAGGCCAGCCTGGTCTACAGAGCGAGTTCCAAAGCAACATTGAGAAACCCTGTCTGGAAAAAAAAAAAAAAAAAAAAAAAGACACTTATTTAGAGAGTGAGTTCTCCCCAGGTACTGTGCTCACAGTGAGTACTTAAGACACTTAGAAAGTGAGTGTTTCAGGTACTGTGTTCACAGAGAGGAAGTACCCCAGGTACTTTGCTCACAGTGAGTACTTAAGACAGTCACTTAGTGAGTGCTCCAAGTACCATGCTCATGAAGAGGAAGTACCCTAGGTACTGTATAGTCAGCGTGAGGACCGCAAAGTACTGTGCTCACAATGGGTACTTAAGACAGTCACTTAGAGAGTGAGTGCTCCGGGTACTGTGCTCACAGAGAGGAGGTACTGCAGGTACTGTCCCTGTCAAGGGAGCACACCGGAGAAGGCCACCATAGTCTTCTCTCCAAAAGGGCTGGCTGTGCCTAAGTCATTGTACAGTGTGGGGTGAGCGGCGGAGTACATGTCCTCGGAGGTTTGTTCCTCCTCTTGGAGTCTGGGGGAAGAGTGTTGGCTATCTTGGAAGCAGGTGGCTTTAGGAGGACCCTTTGTTTATTTAATTTAATCTTTTTTAAATATCTTATCAATAACGATTATTGTGCCTGCCTGTGTGTGTGAATGTGCCGTGGCACCTGTGGTCAGGACACAGCCTTTTTGAGGGGTCGGCTTGCTTGTTTACCTTGTTTCCGATGCAGGGCGTGCACACTTCAGGGTAGCTGCCCTGCAAGCTTCCAGGCGGTTCTCCTGTCCCCTCTTGAGTGCTGGGATTACAGATGCACAGTGTCTCTTGAGTGCTGGGATTACAGATGCACAGTGTCTCTCTCATCCAGCGTTTTTTTTTTTTTTTTTTTTTTTTTTTTTTTTTTTTTATGTGGCTTCTGGGGATCTAACTCACGTTGTCCGCCTTACGAGGCTAGCGCTTCCCCTCACCTTGCCATCTCCCCAGCCTTAGGGAGGCCTTTGTGGTGGGATTGGAAGTGGTAGAGGAAAGGCTGCTGGTCAGAGTGGACAGAAGGACAGGTGAGCCAGGGCTAAGGTTGGAGGGGCAGTGGCACATTTTAGGAGGCCCTGTAGTTGTGGGTAGCACAACCCTGTGCACAAGTGTGAGAGAGAGAGGGATATATGAGATGCGATCTGGGGAGATCTGGGGAAGCTCGTCTGAGGGTTGGAGTGGGGGAGCCCTGACGGCTGCTTTACTGGGCAGGTAGGATTTACTTACATACAGAGATTGGGGACTCCAGGCATGTCTGAGTCACCAGGGTCAGGAAATTAGGTACAGTAGTGACCAGGCAGAGGCCACTCCACATTGGTCGTTAATGACTCTCACAGCCTTGTCAGTTACAGTTACCCTCTGTTTTACAGCTGGGGAGACTGAGGCAGTGCTTCCCAGTCGACTTCCTCCTTAGGGGTGGATGAATGCTGTTTACTCCCTAGCTGGGAGTCCTGTCCTGTTGAAAGGGGGTGGCCATGCCACTGAGGAATGTGTTTGCGCCTCCGGCTCTCCATAGCCCTGCAGCACTTGTGCCTCTCCGGCCATAGGGGCAGCAGCTGGGGATCTGGAGATCTTGGAGATCCCCGCCTGCTACCTACAGTGTGCTTGAAGAACTCCCATCACAGTGTGAGGCACCATGCATAGCTCCCCGACCTCCCTTCCTGTCCCCCTTTGAGGCCTGGGAGGAGGGGAGCTCCAGGCCAGCCCTGGTTGGGCTCCGTCCAAAGCCAGAGGATGGACGGGCACTTTGCAGGTGACCGAGGGTGTCTCTGCTTTGTGTCCCGCAGTAGAGGAAGTTCAGAGGGGCGGCTGGCAGTGGGGGCAGGGCTGCCTGTTACAAAGGGGAACAAGGTCTTGTTTTGCTCTGGCTGGTTCTTGGTTCATCAGGGTTCGCCAGTCTGCAACAGGCTCTCTTCAGGGGTGGGCAGGTGATGACTGCTGCTGGGCTGGGGGATCTAGTAAGTAAGCCAGGCAGATCACAGAGCCCAAGAGCACACTCAAGATGGCAGACAGTGATCCAGGTGGTACTGATAACTTCCTCTAGGGTCTCTTGGTCCTTCGTATTTGAACACTTAACTTTGCAGCAGCCCCATAAGGCAGGAGGGGAGACTTCAGCGGAACGCTCCTGGTACTGTGCTTACAGAGTGAGCGTCTCTTGAGAGATTAAGGCTATAATCAGGCAACGTGGCTTCCAAATCAGTGGCCTCCAGATGCCACCGTGACTCCATAGGATCCTGACAGCAAGGGCTGAGTCACCAACAAGGTACCGGTCACAGCAGCTTCCCTTACACACTGCTTACCATGTGCCTTATCGCTCCAACCCCTTCCAATAAAAGAGTTCCCCAGTCTTCACGACCGCTGTGAGGTGGTGCCCGTTTTACAGATGAACATCTCAGGAGCCTCACTATGTGTGGCTGGTGAGCGGGGCTCTAGAGCAGCGCCTCTCAGCCTGTGGGTCACGACCCCCTCGGGGTCTCCCATGTCAAGATATCCTGCCTATCAGACATCACGGTTCATAGCAGTAGAAAAATGACAGTTATGAAGTAGCAACGACATAATTTTATGGTTGGGGGGGGTCTCCATAACATAAGGGACTGTATTAAAGAGGATTATGTGGGCAGAGCAGGGGGCTTCACCCGGGTGGAGAGGGGCCCTGGAGACCCCAGAGGCTGAATCCGTCACCCAGATAGCTTTCTGAAGACCCATCTCATTAGACACAGGCAGGTAGCTTGTGTCTTGGCTGCCCCTTGTTGCTCTGGGGACAGCCACTCAACCTCGTAGAGCCTCAGTCTGTCCCCTGAATTGGCCTTAAGGGCTGCCCCATTCCAGTGACCCTGATGTATTAGCCAATACCAGCATGCTGGTTAGTGGCCATGGAGTGGTACCCTACCTCCCTCTTTACCCTCAGGGTCTTTACCCTCAGGGATCCCATGGGCTTTGGCACTTCTAACTTCTTTGTTCTGCCCAGAATTTCTGTCAGCCACTCTGATCTCTGATAGCCTTTTAGGGTCATCTTGCCTGTTTGTAATGGGGCATGCTCCCTTGTAGATGACTCTTGCCTTGTAGATGACTCTTGCCTTGTAGGTGACTCTTGCCTTGTAGATGACTCTTGCCTTGTAGGTGACTCTTGCCTTGTAGGTGGTCTGGGGAGCCCTCTCATGATCACTCTCTTGACCAGCTGTCCACTTTCCTGCTTTAATAACAACACATAGTTGAGGACAGTCTTATGAAATAGAGGAAGAAAAACCTTCCCCTCAACCCTACCACCCTGCAGGGAGCCATGACGCCCATGTTGGGAGAACCACCTCTGCTCTGTGTAGCAAGGAATCCCATTTTCTCCCTTCCACATGGGTTCACATGACTGTCAGTGACACAGAGCCCAGCGTTGGCCCCTATGTATGTTGGTGTCTTGTCACTAAGGTTAAGTCCCTTGAGTGTTTACCATCTGCTAAGCGGTGGTCACATGCCAACTCAAGGGGTCTCATTTGGCCACTCTTGTCATGGGGCCCAGTCAGCTGTGGCGTAAGACCCGTCCTGTGTACTATACTCTGTTGAGCAGCGTCTCTGGCCTTGACCTGCACGCTGCTCACACTAGGCGTTGCCTCACGTTCCCTTCCCTACTGAACATAGCACCCATGATTGATTGAGAGCCATTTGGCTTCCTGACAAGTTACCATCACCCCGTCTATGAATTCCCATATTCTGGAGAAGTCGCTGCCCATGGCAGCGCTGGGCCTTCTTATCCTCACCCCAGTCACCTTGTTTCTTCAGTACTGTCTCCAGGGAGTCACGGGAACTGTGGGTGCAGGAGAGTCAGCCCCCTTTCCCATGTAGTAAGGAGCCAAGAACCCAGGAGGGAATCCAGGCTGGCAGAGTGTTAGCAAGCCACCCACCCTAGATTCTTCCCTGTGACCCACTGCTGTTCCTGCCTTGGCTGATGACTCAGGACTTTTTTTTTTCCTGGTTTTTTTTTTCTTTTCTTTTCTTCGAGACAGGGTTTCTCTGTGTAGTTTTGGTGCCTGTCCTGGATCTCACTCTGTAGACCAGGCTGGCTTGAACTCACAGAGATCCGCCTGGCTCTGCCTCGCAAGTGCTGGGATTTAAGGCCTGTGCCACCAGCGCCCGGTGAGTCCTATGTCTTTGAAGGATAATTGAATCACATGGAGAAAAGAGAGCAAAGGGAAGATTTTGGAATTGTGGGTGGGTCCTGCCAGTAGGCTCCATACAGAGTGGGGCATCTTAGACCAAGGAGCCATGCAGAGAATCTTCTGGGGTCGTCCCCTGGGTTGTAGCTACTCTCAGGGCGTGTCCAGGAGACCTGCCACTGGAGGACTTCGGCCTCTGCCTGTTGCCCCTGGGTAGGGCCCTTCCTGCCCAGCCAGAGAGCAGCCTTGCATGAAGATGGCCCTGGACCTCTGTCCTCTGGACGTGGCATGGCCCTTCCCATCTTATCAGGGAAGGTGTGGTTACCTGAAGGAGACTCTCATGAGATCTGCTTATTGGCATTCCCTTATGGAAGAGTACGGGGACGCCACCGTCCCTCATGTGGGATTCTGGACATCACCCCTCCTGTGCTCTGACTGCCAGGGTCTCTGGAGATGTTGGAGTGTAAAACATGTGGGACATTAACTATAGCCGGACTCCACCTACGCAGCCTTGGGGAAGTTATCCATACTGGAGTGGGACTCTTTGGTTGATGCGACTGTTTGGGGGTCACCTATTCTACCTTTAAGGAAGAACAATGCCTCATCAAGCTAGACTTGGGATTTGTTCCTCTGGTCTGTCTTGTTGGTACCCTATGTGGGATGAATTGACATTTGTGCAGATCTTCCTGACAGCCAGGATCTTTTCTGGGTATGTGGTCTGGGAGCCCAGAGTGCCCTGTGAATAATTGGACACCCTGCCCACTCTAGCGAGGGCTGCCCTGAAAGACGCACTTCTCAGTGAGGTGGGAGAAGTTTGCAAGTGCCTGTGTTATTTTAGATTGCCACCTTTTGCGTGAGCTCATCTCAGTATGGAGGACCTAGCTCCGATGTCGCCACCCCCTGCTGCTGGGGGAAGGTAGAGCCACCACCCAGGGTGGAGAGAGTAAGGGCCTGTGCTGTGGTCAGTGCTTCTTTTTTTTTTTTTAATTTTATTTTATAATTTAATTTTAGATGTCAGCCACGAATTCCCTTGTTCTCCCCCCTCCTGGGTCAATGCTTCTTAAGGGTGTACCATTGCCACTCACTTCCGCCAGTGCCGTGGCTACTCCCCTTTGCCACACCAGAATCACACACTATGTTCTATGGGTTGGGTGAATCTGAAGGTAGTTTTGGGGTTCTCTCACCCATGGATGCCAGGTTCAGCCCAGGCCTTTGAGTGAATGTAGTCACTTGTTGGGGCTCAGGTTGTGAAGAGATAGAGAGAAAAATCTTGAGCCAGCTGTGGTGGCCCACCACCTTTAATCCCTCTTGGGAGGCAGAGGCAGGTGGATCGCTGAGTTCAAGACCAGCCTGGTCTACATAGTGAGTTCCAGGACAGCCAGGGCTACACAGAGAAATCCTGTCTCAAAACAAAAAACAACAACAACAACAACAACAGCAACAACAAAAACAAACAAACAAAACCCCCAGTTTTCTTGGAGGGTCCTGCCCTGTCTGGTGGCCTTGGGGCCAAAAGACTCCTGTAGGGTATGTGCGCGAGACCACGCTGGGACCCTAGCTCCTTGTTCCAGCTTTGATCCCCACCACTAAGTCTCTGGCTTGAACAGCATGGAGTTGGAGCATTAAGACATTTCCATGGCTTCTACCTTAGCTTTCAGCAGCAGTACTTGGTAAATAAGATTTTGATCTTAGAAAATATGATTTAAAAACAGAATTGAAAGTTGTTTTTATTTTCTAAACGGTATTGCTTGTGACACATGTGTTGGGTCAGAGCGGTGGCCTCAGTCAGAGCATATGAGCAGGAGAAAGCTGCTGGGAGGCCCTCTGTGCACCTGGGTCTGTCTGATGGACCGACTCCCCCTGAAGACCAGGCGCTCTGCTTTGGATGCCCTAATAACCTGGGGCTGCTGTGTCCAGACTACCTGCTTCCTACAGGGGCCACTGGGAAGCTACTCTATTCCCCGCTTCTTCTGTCTCTCTGTTTCTGTGTCTGTGTGTCTGTGTGTGTGTCTATCTGTCTCTGTGTGTGTGTATGTGTGGGGGGTCATCTTAGCCTTGCTCAGGTTGGGTCACTGCCAGGTGCAGGGGGCTACTTCTTTAACCTGTCAACCCTGTAATCCAAGCTCAGTGGCCTTGGTGGATTCAGAGAACTCTTGAGTCTAGCATACCAGTAAGATTCGGTGGCCTCTTCCTTCAGAGAGGGAAGATCCTCTTCTTCCTGTAGGATGAGTGCTGGGCACTGAGTCTCTTCTGAGCCCTGCTGAGGAGCCTTCTCACAGGTGGCCCCTGGCTGGCCTGGGAGAACTCGGATTCCTGTCCTGACTGTCCCTCATCTGTTCCTGATAGCCCATCCTCCATTCTCCCTGTACTCGCCCAGGAGCTGCTTCGAGGCTCTCCTGGATTCTGGGACCACCCTGGGATTTTCTCACTGGATGTCTTTTGTCCCAGGAAACTCTGTCCGTGACAGAGAGAGAGGGCTGGTCTTCCTGGGCAGAAGACATCTCTGCTTTTCCCTTCTAGACCACCCACACATTCATGTCTCCTGTCCTTTGTTTAAATATCTTCAAATTCACGCCATTTTGTGTCTAGCCTCTGTTTCCTCCTGGGGATACCAGGAGCTTGCAGAACATGAAGTTGGTTTCAGGTCCCTTCTTGTTAGAGTGTGTGGTCAGTGAACGGGCATAGTGCTGCTGAGTGTGTCCTGGGCTTACACCAACATTTACCTCTCCGAAGAAAAATGGTAGTGTTGATGCCAGTGATGGGAACAGCAGTCCTTGTTTGTTGAGACCTTGGATGTTCTAGTGCATCAATTACTGTGATCATCCTAGGTGGTGGGAAGCAGAGATGTGGTTGATCCAGAAGGTCCTTCCGAATGGTTGTGAACTTATAGGTGGGGGGCCAGATAGCCAAGGCCACACCAGGCAAACCCAAGCACTTGCCGTTTCCAGTCCTCTTGCTGGGTATGAGGACAGCAGATGTGTCTTCCACTTCCTGGCTTACAGCTTACATTTTGCTGGAATGGGCTGACATCTGTGTTGGAACATGTCTGTCTGTTTTCTGTTATTCCCTTTCCCCCTTTTTCTTTTGATGGCTAGACTCAGAGCTGGTCGGAGTTGGAAGAGAACCTGCAGGCCATCCAGCTCTGGAGTGACACAGATGTGATACATGCTGCTACTTGTCCCTTGGCCTGCAGTAGACATTACTAATCAATTTTTGTGTGTCCGGTCTTCCCAGTGAACCCAGACACAGCCACGATTAATCAGTATTAGACTCAGTGTTCAACTTCTTACAGTGTGGACTAAGAACCCACTGCCCAGAGTCGCTGAATGACCCCCTGGGTTGCACAGACTTCTTCCTGCCACGGCGGTGGTTGCTAAGAGATGATTTTGAGTTAAGTTGGATGTCAGGGGGCTGGGGCGATAACTTCGGTTGGCAATGTACCTACTTGCTGTGCAAGTGTGAGGACCTGAGTTCGAGCCCCAGCACCCATGTGAAAATCGGCACAGTGGCTTGCACCTGTGATCCCAGCACTGGGAAGGAGACAGGAGGATCCCTGAGGCTCACTTGGCCCAGCCAGTGGAGCAGAACTAGTTCAATGAAAGACCTTACCTCAAAAAATATGGTGGAGAAATGATTGAGGAATATACCTGGCATTGACCTCTGACCTCCACGGGCATGTAGACACACATGCGCTTGCACGCATGCACACCCACACGTGTACACGTGCCTGAGTACTGTATACACACAAATGCTTTTGTTTGTTTGTTCGATTTTGGAGACAGAGTTTCTCTGTGTACCCCTGGCTATCCTAGAACTAGCTCTGTAGACCAGGCTGGCCTCGAACTCCCAGAGATCTACTTGCTTCTGCCTCCCAAGTGCTGGGATTAAAGGCATGAGCCACTACTACCTAGCCATACTGAATGCTTTTAAGGCATTGCCCAGTAGTACTGCACAGATCCGGGCTCAAATCCTAGTTATACTACTTCCTGGTTTTGGCTAGGATCAGGTGACATGACTTCCCTGAGCCCCATCTGCCCGACTGGGAATGATGACACCCCCCCACCCCCCATGCCAGGCTTGTGAGGGATAAATGATGCTCAGCAGGTATTTCCTGCCAGGTACCACATATGCCCTCAAACAAAGCAGTAGATGAAGACGAGGTTGGCATACGCCCCCATCCCTGTGCCTTCCTGGAGACCAGGAAGCTGGCTAACTGTCCATTTACCTTCTGTCCTGACCCACCCACGTAGGGTTCGTCCTGCTCACAATCACAGCAAATGGCAGGGGGAGGAGGGGCCACAGCCTGCCCACTGAAGGGGGTTCTGGGATGTTCCGAGCCTAGATGTCTGAATCCTTACACCAGCCCAATGGTAAGATGACCATGCAGGCATGCAAATGAGGCATGCAGATGAGGCTTAGCACGTGTGCATTTTCCTGGTGTCCGTAATTTAGACAGCGTGGCTTCAGGCCACAGAGCTGCGAGTGGAGGTAAAACATGTGAACGACAGGGCATTTCATTAGGAGCGAAAGCTCAAGGCTTCCCTTTGGAGTTCTGCAGGCAAGGGAAGCCACGATTTATCTGTGCAGCTTTCTGGGCCTGCAGAGCCCTGTTTAGTCTTCTGGGCTGTGGTGAAATATTTCTTCTTTTATCCAAGTCTGGAGTTTCAAGGTTGGCACTCCTTGCCCCTTAAATGTTTTTTTTTTTTTTTAAATTTTTTTTTATTTGTGGCATCTTGGCACTGTCTGATAAAGAGACTATCAAGGAAGATGCATGTGGCCTCTGTCCCATGGGGGTCATCTGCAGTCAGACAGGTGCGGCCCCTGGCTAAGGCTGCTCCCTACTCCACAACCTTCCCAATAAATGGGGTTGACCTTGGCTACCTCACATCTGTAACCTGAAAAACAGAGTGACCAAATGACCACAAACCCTGACGGCTAAGGATTATATTCCACTGAGCACTGAAAAATCTCATCCAAGCTGGCGGTGGTGGTGCGCACACCTTTAGACCCAGCACTCTGGAGGCAGAGGCAGGCGGATCTCTGAGTTTGAGGTCAGCCTGGTCTACAGAGTGAGTTTCAGGACAGCCAGGGCTGAACACAGAGAAGCCTTGTCTTGAAAAAGCAAAAGCTAGAAAACAAACCAAACCAGGAAGCAAGCAAACAATAACAACAAACAAACAAACAAACCACACTCAGGAAACTCAGTAGGCCCTAGCGGGTTCTGCCTTTGAACCCCTGGCTTTGACTCTTGAGGGTGGGTCCCGCGTGCTGGGAAAGGCTGGCGGTCTTACTGAATCCGTTCCAGCCTGGCAGAGTCAGTGGAAGCCAGTGAGCTCCCTGCATGCTCGGTTGTAATGCACCTCTTCCTCTGGGGTCTCCGAACACTTCAGTCAAACTAGCAAACTAGCAGGGAGAGCCAGGCCGCAGGGCCTTGGCTGCCTGTTCATGTGTCAAGAGCCCTGGCGGCCGAGTTCTCCATCCACTGTCTGCCTCTTCTGACTCAGGTGGGCACTGATCTTGAACTACGACAGGGAGTGGCTCTGGAAGACTGAATGACTGGAGGGTCAGAGGTTGCAGGGCCTGTCACGGGTGCAGGTCTGAAGCTTGTGAGAATGCTACGCCCCCCATCTCACTCTGTAGACCAGGCTGGCCTCGAACTCAGAGATCTGCCTGCCTCTGGCTCCCGAGTGCGGGGATTAAAGGCACGTGCCACCACCGCCCAGCTTTTTTTTTTTTTTTTTTTTTTATTTTACTCTGTGTGTGTTCATTTGTTTGTGTGAGCATGTGCATGCCACAGTGTGTGTATGAAGATCAGAGAAGAGAACTATCAAGAGCCTCTTCCGTCTCCCTTCATGTGGGTCCCAGGGATTGAACTTGGGTCACTAGGCTTGGTGGGCGATGACTTTTTCCTTCTGAGCCATCCAGCAGGCTCCTGGGTGCCTTTCTCCAGGTAGCATGATCTTGCCTCTGTCTACCTCTGCTGGGTGGTCTTGCAGAGGGTAGGGGTGGGGGTTTGGGTACAGATAGGCGACTGTAGAGTCAGCACTCTGTCTTGTAGTGAGCAGGGCCTGGGTGTGATCTAGTCTGGGCTGTTCTAGAAGTTGGTTTCTGACCTCTTGACCTGGAGGTATGCTCTAGGGGCCTCCAGAGATGGCATAGGCTGATCCTTCTGGTTTATAGCTGGAGATCCAGGGAGAGATGGTCTCAAGTACCACCCACACCCCAGCCTACCTGACTTGATCAAAACACACGTACCTGACCAGGAAGCAGGGGAGGGTTCGTGCACTTGCTTATTCCTGCATTTATCTTAGCATTTAAAGCTCCAACTTAACATTTGTTTCTGAGGAAGGGTCTTATTATGTAGCCCTGGCTGGCTTGGAACTTGATATGTAGACTAGGGTGGCCTTGAACTCACAGAGATCTGCCTGCCTCTGCCTCTCTAGGGCTAAGATGAAAGGTATGAGTACTTTTTTTTTGCTTCTCGTTGTAGTATCATGCACACACGATAATGCTGATCATAGCCGGAAGTGTCCAGTTGAGAGCATCGGCCACTACTGATGCTGATGCTGGAGCTGTTGTGCCGTTTCTTCTCCAGTGTGGTGTGATTGTCTCCGACCCCCACACTTCATCCTCCTCGGCACCGCATGAACTAAACATTCCCTATCCTCCCTACTGCTCACCTTGGAGAACACTGCTTTCTGGTTCTCTGAACTGCTGAGTGCTGGTACCTCCGTCAGACCAGGAGAACCTGGCCTGGTCTGCATATGCCACTTAGCATGCATGGTGTTCCAAGTTTCCTCCTTATTATGTAGTATATATTGGAAGTCCTTCTTAACCTACATTAAATATATTATTGTATGTACGTGGGTACCTGTGTGCCAGGGTACATATCAAGGCCAGAGGACAATTTGTAGGGGTCAGTTCTCTTGGCTTCTTGGGGTTGTACTCGGGTCTTTGGTAAGCGTTTTTTTTTCTGACTGAGCTAGCCTCTGCTACCCTGGTTTTTTCTTCTTTTAAATGTCCATTAGAGGACAATGGTGTATATTTTCTGGACTCTTGAATCCCAGTTCTACCACTTACCAGCACTGATCTTAGCCACGACCCTGAACTTTGGAAGCCTGGGTTGACTTGTCTGTATCGTGTATGTGGCCTGTGTCCACTTTTTGGGTCACTGGGAAGCCTGGCTGAGACCTTATTCATGTATGCCTCCCTACGCCTTGTGTTCCCAGTTCTGAGCAAGGTGGATGGGACTGTCGTCAGGCTGACACAGAGTGAATGGTTCCCACACACCCTGCCCCCACCAGTGGCTTGGTGGTCCTCAGGTTCAAACAGATTTGGGAGAGCAACATCTTTCTCCAGGAGAGGTTGGCTAAACTGAAGCTGTGTCGTCTCACACTGCCCCTGGGTCAGAGTCTGTCTCCTCCCTGGAAACCAGAACAAAAGGGCCCCTCTTGAAAGAGGCCCTTGTTCCTCGGTTAGGGAAGGCTCAGTTGGGGCTGGCCAGGCCTTTTCCTCTTTCCTGGCCTCATTTTGGGCCAAATTTTCTGGATCGAGGGCTGAAATGAACAAAGCATTGCCAGGCATTAAACCGAGGGACACAAACGTCATTTGACACGTGCTAGCCCAGGCAGGGCAGGGACTGGGGTCTTCTAGAGCTCTGAGAGGTTCTGTTTTCTTTTTACTTTCAAAGGCATTCTCATATAGCCCTGGCCTTGAACTCACTGAATACCCAAGACTGGCGGAGAACTTCTGATCCTCAGGCCTCTACTTCCTGAGTGCTGGGCTTCCCAGAGTGTGCCACCAAGTCCAGTTTCTGTCATATTGGGGATGGAACCCGGGGTGCCAGGCATGCCAGGCAGGCCTTTACAGCTGTTGAGAGGTCTTGAGTCACTGACTTTCTGAGGGTCATTTCTGGGGGAAATGATGGCAGTATGGGCTTGATGCCCACCTTGGAACCCAGGCAGAGCACCCTGGCCTTGGTGGCCCATAAATGAGGTGCTTGATGAGACAAGTTGTGTTGAGGTGGGATGAAGGCGTGTGCCCTAGGTGTGGGCTCATTACAGATCGCTCTTAGCAGAATGCTCCACCTTTGTCCCCCGCTTTGGGGGAGATGGGATTGGGGTGCCCCACTTTCAGTGTCATGTGTACCCCAGTCCAGATCTGGGAAGGAAGGACTTTGGAATCTGCGGTCTCAGCTAGCTTCCTTCTGCACCCTTGTCTCTGACGGTGCCTCTGCTCCAGGTCCCTGGGTACTCAGTGCAGGAGAGAACTCATGGTCCTATGCATCTTGAGATGACAAAGGTGGCATCACAGCTGGGATGCAGTCGGGGAGGCCCAGTGCCACCCTTCTCTAGGCGTGGTAAGGCTCTGCCTCTCTCAGAATAAATCGTAAGGCCTCTCTCTCTCTCTCTCTCTCTCTCTCTCTCTCTCTCTCTCTCTCTCTCTCTCTCTCTCTCTCTCTCTCTCTCTCTCTCTCTCTCTCTCTCTCTCTCTCCAGAGTTTCTCTGTGTAACAGCTCTGGCTGTCCTGGAACTCACTCTGTAGACCAAGCTGGCCTTGAACTCACAGAGACCCGTCTGCCTCTGCCTCTGGAGCACTGGGACTAAAGGTGCGTGCCATCACTGCCTCCGCCTGTCTTCATTACTTTTCCTCACTGTGACGAAATACCTAACAGAGACAGCTGAAGGAGGCTGTTTTGGCTCACCGTTTTAGAGGCTTTTTAGCTCATCTGAGCAGTGAAGGCCCGGTCGAATGTCTTTGTGTGCACGGCCGTGGGAGTGTGTGGTAGGTGCCGTACGCAGCAGGCGACCAGGAAGCGGAGGAGAGATATGGCCGGACTGTATCACTCCAGAGCCCCAGTGACCTACTTCCTGAAGGTCCTACTTCTTCCTAAAATAGTGCCACCAGCTGGGAACTAAGCATTGGGAACACAAGGTTGTGCGTGTGCGTGTGTGAGTGTGTGTACTTCAGATCCAAACCACAACAGGTGGGTTCACCCACTCCCACACACCCCATCCTCTGCCTGCCTGGCAGTGTGTCTATGTCCTCAGTCACAGCCTCGCTCCTCTCCCTGGTCTAACCTTGGCTGTTTCCTACAAGCATTATAGAGGTCAAGGGTGGAGCCCTCCTGCTAGGTGGGAACCGTCAACTCACAGGTCCTCAGGCCTCTTGGGAAGTCCCTACTCAGACTTCATCTTCCTGCCTACCTGTGTGTGTATGTTTTCTGGCTTAGCATTGAGTCATGCACTTATGGGGCACCTGTTGGATACAGGCATGGGAGTCTGGAGTGAGCAGCCTGGGGAGAGAGTGCAGGGGAGTGTAGATTCTAGTGCCTTCTGTGGCTCCAACACAAACAAGGATGACTCAGAATAGGAGCTTGCAGGAAGCACCAAGGTCCCTGTGGGCAAGTCTGCCCATCAAAGCAGGTCGGCTAGGCCATAGAAGGCAGGCCCGGGAGATGGGAGGCACTTGGTGTCGGGGGAGGGCAGCACCCCACAGCCCTGGTGTCTTGAGTGGGTGGCACACTGTGGGCCCCGAGAGCTGTCTTGTGTGTTGGCTGTGGGACTTTGGATGGCAGCAGGGAAGCCGCCTCCCGGGAACAGCACTGGGAAGAAAGTACACAGGAAAAAGTTGGACTCTCAGGAGAGATGGGGCCGCCGAGGCTTCCCGAGGCAGATGCATCCAGCTTTGGAGTGAGACATCCTGAGTTCAGGCTCTACCAGTTTCTGGCCGTGCTGACACTGGACGGAGCGTTGGTGTTGAGCTGAGTGTGTTATTTACTTAGTGCTTGCCTACTTACTCTGCCCGGACGATAATGCTGCAGCCCACAGGCTGTGTGGGTCACAGAGCTATGGGGTCAGTCTCTCGGTGCGAATGGTTTTAGGATAGTCTTCAGGCAGGGGGAGGGGCAGAGGACTCCGGGCACTCTTGACCAGTAAAGTAAACACATGGGGCAAGTCTGGAGCAGAGCGGTGGATGGTAGATGACATTTGATCAGCACACATAACACACGGGGTGTTAGCTTTTTTTCTCTCTTTAAAAATAATGTTTTTAGATTTGTTATTATTTTTTTTGTGTCTGAGTGCTTTAAACCACCCGCATGCCTGGTGCTTGAGGAGGTGTTGAGCCGCCATATGGGTGGGTGTTGGGAATCAAACCTGGGCCCTGTGCAAGGCCAGCAAGTGCTCTTAACCACCGAGCCAGCTCTCCAGGCCTGGGTGTTAGCTTTTGCGGGGACTGGGTGTGGAAGGTCAGGCCACTTCCTCTGTAGCCTTGACATCAATCAGGCATAGCTCTGTTGGTTTCAGTTTAAGGGAACCAAAGAGAGATGCAGAAAGCATAGTGAAGCGGCCTCTGCCCTCTGGCCTCCTCTCTCTGTACTTCCGCCATTTGGTGCCTGGGCGGCTCCAGAGGTGCCTCAGGGTGGGTCCTTACACACCCTGGACTCCTCGCCCGGTGGCCTGAGTTCCAAGCACCTAGCTGAGGAGGTTTCAGAGGCCCCACCCAGCATGGTTTTATATTTCCTCTCTTGGCCTACACAAAGGACAAAAGCAGGCTCCCAGGAGTGTACGAGGATGCCAGGCCACCTAGTGGTCAGGTAGACCCCGACTCTCTCCAGTCGGCCCGCCACAGTGGGCCAATGTTGGCTGGAGCAGAAAAACGTTGCTTTTGCAAGTCACAAATGACTTCGCCCCTTTAATAGTCTGTCCTGGTGGTCTGTAAGTAACACGGTTCCTGACTTCCGGGTGTCAGCTCTGCCAAGCCCGAGTCAAGTTGTCCAAGTCAGCTCAGATGGGAACCATCAGTGTAGACATGGATCCCTGTGCACACATGTATGCCCCTTTACACATATAAACACACTCACATATGTGAGTGTGCATTCCTGTACATGTATACATCCCTGGACAGATATAAGTGCACACACCCTTAACACATAAAGGTGTATACAGTTGAACACACACATGGTGTACACCTGACACATACGTGTGTGCAGACACATTGAACGTATACATATAGATAATACATGTGCATACAGATTCACATGCACATGTATACGCTTATACATAGCAATGCAGATATGTGTGTATGCAAACACATACATGATCAGGCACATGCGCACACATAACACAACCTGAGCATGTACTTGTGTACACGTGTGGGTACACATCCATACAGATACACACATATACGTGGGTGTGTACACATACACCCCATTCACCCATGTGACATGCGCACATGTGCATCTTCCAAGGCCATCCTTGGTATTTCTCGGTATTCGTGTTGGCTAGATGCATGTGTGGCTCTGGGCAAGCTTTGAGTCCTCTAGGCTTCATTTTCCCCATCTGGACATGAGGAGCAGTACTGCTGACTTGGAATGGGATTGGATTGGTGAGACTGTGCTGTCTGAGTCCCAGCACCTGCACTTTTCAAAGCCCCCCCCCCCCCCCCCCCCCCCCCCGCTCCCGGGTCCCCACTCTCTATGCATCTGAGGAACTGGGATCAGAGAGATGGCAGGCCCTCCGAGTGCCCTTGGCCTGCCCCATGGTGCCTGCCTCCCCCGGGCTCTGCTGTGAGTGCCTTCGGTTTAGCTGAATGTGCCTGTTTAGCTCCAGGCGGGACAGACATGGCCATCCGGTCACTGACCGTCCTCTTGCTGAAGCTGGGGGGTCATTGCATTCCTGAGGAGTGAATGGCAGGTGGGCTGGGGTAGGGATGCGGGCCACGCCGCTCTGTAATTTTGGAGTCTGGGCCGGTTTCAATGGTGGCCACTTTTGCTCAGTAACCAGCAGAGCCTGCCGTCCAAGTCCATAGCCATGGTTGTGAGCGCGTCACCTCCTGCTGGCTTTCTCCTTTCTTCTTTTTGAAATAGCTCCCCCCCCCCCTTCCTATGAAATTAAACTAGCAACTTTGGGTGTGGTGGTTCAGAGTTCGTGGTTCCCCGCTTTCAGTGTAGGAATCAAGAGTAGGCTCAGGGAAACAAACGTTTACTTCCTATTAGCATACCTGGGCTTGGAGGCTGGTATTGATGTGGCATGATTCCTGGTCTCTTAGGACTTGGGGGTCTGTGGAGGGATCGGCCCGTCTCAGAGTGAGCCTGGGACTTGGTGAGCCAGTGATCTGCTGGCCAGGTCCAGCCTGTGATGTTACACTTGGCCTGTTCAGTAGTTCCTTCCTCTCTCTCCCTCCTTCCACCATCCGCCTGTCCATCTGTCTGTCCCTCCCTCCCTCCCTCCCTCCCTCCCTCCCTCCCTCCCTCCCTCCCTCCCTCCCTTACTCCCTTCCTTCCTCTGCTCCCCCTTTTGAAAAAGTCTCAGTAAGTTTCTGCATGTAAAAACTGCGAGAGTGCCCTTAAAAAAATTCTAGTTTTCCATTTTTGAATAATAATAATGATAAAAGCCAGAATTTATGAGCCACTTTGAAGCCTGGTACCACTCCTGGGACTGCGTGTGTGTATGTCTCTTTGTTTCTTGAACCCAGCAGCTCTGGGTACCAGTGGGTATCATTTCCCTACTCTGTGGCAAAGTGGAGGCTGATGGGCTCCAGCCTGCCCACCTTCTCTCCTCACCATGGCCTCAGCGCTGGGTCTCTCTACACTGGCCTCAGTCTCCAAGGTGTGGCTTTTTACCAGGATGCCCTGAGAGTATACTGCAGCCTCACCCCTACTTTTCCCTCCTCTTCTTCTGGGTCTTCTCCCCCATCCCCATCCACATGATGCCTAAGGAACCCACCTGGAATTTTGATGTTGCTCCGTGCATCTAGACAGAGTCCTGCTGCTTAAAGATCTTGGAGTCAGCCGTAGGAGTCAGGGTCCTGGGCTTCCCAAGAGCTCTAAGACAGCTGTTCTTGTCCTGTGCTAGCATGTGCAGACAGAGGGCTATTTGAGAGACAGAGACTTCCATGCCTACCCATGAAGGGTGTCATGGGAACCTGGGCACCCTCTTCTTGGGACCCTCTGCTGCCCTCTGGGTGTTAGGGGGCCAGCCAGGGTGCTCTCCCCTAGTGCAGGAGAGGAGGGCATGGCTGCCGTCTGTGTCTGTTTCTGCGCCACTGTGGTGGGTGGTTGTGCTTCTGGGGTGAGTCATTTTAGGATCTCTTAGATGTCATTTCTAAGGAGGCTTTGGCTACGTTGAAGAGGGGGGCCCTCCTCCCTCCTGGAGGACATGCGGCTTCCAGGATGCGGCTGCTGTGGTTGACATGGTCATGCATCCAGGAGTATTGGCCAGGGTCAGGGGAGCTAGGTTGGAGAACTGAGCCCACCCCCACTCTCCTTCCACACTTTCGGACTCTCTCATCTCTCTTTCTGGGTATATTAGAGTCACTTTGCTGAGGTACCTTGTTCTCGATTTCCTTTTTTTTCTTTCTTTCTTTTTTTTTTTTTTTCCTTTTGGAGACAGGGTTTCTCTGTGTATCCTGGCTGTTCTGGAGTTTGCTCTGGAGACCAGACTGACCTCGGACTCACAGAGATCCGCCTGCCTCTGCCTCCCGAGTGCTGGGATTAAAGGCATGCGCCACCACTGCTCGACTATAAAGACATTTTAGTGTATTTATTTTAGACTTTAAGCACAAGGATTAGGAGAAAGAGGTTTTTCAAAAAGAAAACACACCCAAGATCACAGGTACAGGCTCTTCAAGGGAGAGTCAGAATTGCCTCAATATTACCTATATAGATACAGTTTTGGTATAAATATCAAAGTACATCTCAGAGTACTGTTTGATCTTTTATTTTTCTCTTCAAATATTTATTTTTAAAAACTTATTTATTTTATGTATATGGATATTTTTATCTGCATGTGCAGTGCCCAAAGAAACCAGAAAGGGGCGTTGGATCAGCTGGATCTGGAGTCACAGATGGTTGTCAGCTGCCTGATGTGGGGGCTGGGAATCAAACCTGGGTCCTCTGCGAGAGCAGCAGCTGCTCTTACCTGCTGTGGCATCTCTCCAGCCCTTATTTTGAAATTACGTGTATGTAGGTATGTGCACTCCTGAGGGCAGGTGCCCTGTGGTGTCCAAAAGAAGGGACTGGATACTCTGGAGCTGGAGTTACAGGCAGTTGTGAGCTCTCCAGTATGGGCGCTAAGAACCGAACTGGAGTCCTGTAGAGCAGGAGTCACATCTCCAGCCTTCCGCTCTTGCTCTCCTTTTGTAAGTGAGATTATAGGGTGGCTCTGGAGATGCACGGTATGGGATTATAATCTGATAAGGTAAAGCCGGAAACCGTTAAGGTTGCTACACCAGAGCCTTAGGACATGTCCTTGCTCTGTGCAATTTCTGGTGCATTTCCTAGAAAAAGGACAGGTTTACAAGTTGGGAAAGGAGAAAAGTTTTAATCAGTTGCTAACTGTGCTGGAATTCTTGCTTCTCTGCTGGAGGGAAACTTCAACTACATTCCTGGGCAGGAGTTTGATGGCCTTTCCTAGGAATGCCTGGCTGATGTGATGGAGAGAAGCCTGGAGGGGAGTGGCTAGAGGTTTGGTAGAGGCTGTGCTTGGACTAGGTAGTCTACAGCCTTCTAAGACAACCTCCCCCCCCCCAAGTCTGGGCTGGGGGACCCATCCTCAATCCACTCCTCCAGCTCTGGTCTCTGGGGGTCACTTACGGCTTTTGCCACAGTGGTTTACGAACTTCTAGACTTTTGCAGCCCTGTTCACTTTTCCTGTGAATGGGGATTGGGATGAAACTTGAAGGTGGTGGATGGACTTGTTTTCATGCCTCTTTCCGTCCAGGGGTCTCTCCTTCAGCCGACAGCTTCCCAATTTCTGGGTAAGGTATTGTGTCTAGTTCTGCCTGGTATCTCCCTTCTATATTTAGCTGTTGCAAGGAGAATGAATCAGTCAATATTTGTTGAGTAGCTACTGTGTGTTGGGTTTTCTGCTAGCCATGGGCTTCTGTGGCAGCCAGAACACCCTGTGCCTCAAGTCAATGAATTGACAAGGTACACCAGGCTTCCACCTTCTACTCTGATCCCTGGGCACCCTGGAGGCTCACATCAGGCTGTTCTTTCCAGGACCCCTCATCTGTCTCTTCCTGGTCAAATTCTTCCGGCAAAGTTGATTTTGGTTTTGCTGGTCAGCCCCGGGACCAATTCAGGGAGTCCAGGAGGCAGAAACTACCTGTGTTGGCCCCTTGCGGACAGCCAACAAGCCCTGGCTTGGACCCACATGTTGGCTGTGGTTGCTACAGCAACCCATTATCTCCCCCCACCCCCAACCTCAACCCGGGCATGGATTGGATTGTGAGTTGAACTCCACCTTGTTTCTGATGGAGAGAGGATCCCTGCTTGGAAATACCTAAGGTGGAAGCAGGCTCCCTCCTCCTTGGACCATGGGAACAGGAACCTGGTAGGCTGTAGGTCTCTGCTCTGGTCTGTGAATTAAAAGCCCTGATGGGATCTTGATGGGTGGGCAAGTGATGGAGACATTAGAAATATTGGGCAGATTCTGTGCTAGGGAGTCTCTGCGAAGGACTCGAAGACCAGAGCTCATTCTTCAGCCTTCCCAGGGTGACTCTGGGTTTCCTGTTCCATGTTCTCATGTCTTTCCTGGGGTGTGCACTCTGTCACCCTCTTCTACCCACACGTCCCTCCTCATTTACCTTAGGGTAACCAGAAGACCTCTTTGTTTTCTGCCCCTGACTTTCTTGGGGGGCTTCCAACAGCAGCAGCAAACCCCTTTGAGCTGTACATCAGAATGACCTGGGAGCTAACAAATCCCGAGCCGGGTCTCCGCCGGCGATGAGGAATATTGCCTTTTAATCTGATGTCATCCTCGTTGAGCCACTCAGTGTCTTTCGCTGCTTGATGGTGGGATTTAATCCCCACTACTTCCCTCTTGAGGGTCCTCAGAGTCATTTCTTAGTTTCAAGTCTGAAATATGTTCTGTGTACGTCAAGTCACAGGGGATTGGGCAGAGAGGGAGGTGACGTGGTGTCAGGTGATTTCCGTGTGTCCGGTTTCCTGTTGTCCCTCTGGAGTGAGTGGGGATCCATATTGGTTTAGTTTGCTCTTCTGGAACCTAGCCAGTGGGAATAAGAGGGAAACGTTTACTGGACACGTAGGGTGTGCCAGGCGCGTTGAGAACCTTAGGCATCTTTCCTTCAGCCCCGTGGACACCATTGACACAGGCAAGGAGCAGATGATAAAAGAGACTCTTGTTTTTGTCTGTTCTTTGAGACAAGGTTGGTCTCTATAACTCAGGCTGGCCTCAAACTTGGATGCAGCCATCCTCCTGCCTCAGCTTCCACAATACTGCAAATATAATCATGTGCCACCATTGGTGGTACTTTCTTACTACCCCTTTAGTAGTGATAGAGATGGAACATCCCGGGGCCTAGGCATGCTGGGAAAGTGCCCTTCTATTTACCTACTTCCCCAGCCCTGAAATACACACCCCACTTATCCCCCAATGTGGATGGGGGGTGGAGGCAGGAGGTGTTGCTAATGACTCAACCAGCTGTGACTGATCTGTGTCACCGCATTGTGGGCCCCACAAATTTCTTTGGGTTCCGCCCCCTCCTGGAGCCCATTCCGTAGCTGCCTATTCTGAGTCTGTGTCGGGGGCTGGTGACTGTGGCTTCCAGATCATCAGCTGTTCAGGGCTGGGAGCCTGCCACTGTGCCTGGGCAGCTAAGAGGGGCTTCGGAAGGCCATGGTCATAGCCATCCCTTCATGTTCGTGGTGTATTGGTTTGCACACGCTTTGCCTGTGTGGTCAAACCATTCCAGTACAGAGGGCTGAGAGAGAGAGAGAGAGAGAGGAATTTCTGTTACTGTTCTTCCTCAGATGTGCGGTTTCCTTGGACCAGCTATGAGGTTTGGACTTCAAAATCAAGTGTGTGTGTGTGTGTGTGTGTGTGTGTGTGTGTGTGTGTGTGTGTGTGTGTGGTGTGGTGGAGGCCAGAGTACAGCCTCAGGTGTTGTTCCTCAGGCACCATCCACATCCCCCTTTTTTTTTTAAGACGGTTTCTCACTGGCTTGGCACTCGTCAAGTAGGCTAGGCCTGCCAGCTCCGGGAACCTTCCTGTTTCTGCCTTCCCCAGGATTACAAGCGCACACACTTATGCCTGGCTTTTTTTTTTTTTTTTTTTTTTTTGAAGCATTTTATTAGTGTGGGTTCTAGAGATTGAACTCAGGCCCTCGGGCCGCTGCAGCGAGTTTCCTCAGCCTGCGGGTGGGTTTTGGATTTGCCTGTGATGCAATGTGTGCAAGTGTCAATCACATCACACCTCATTCCTATGTGCAGTTCCCAGGTGTCACTAGCAAAGTGACGCAGATACACCAACACTCTGCCTCTGAGGTGCATCAGCCATCCTCAGTCCTAGACACAGACAAATGCGTCCCCATTCATCAGATGGATTATTTGAGGCCATTCATTTGTTCGTGGCTGCTGTCACATCCCATGTGGATCTAGACAGAGGCAGGGCCAGGATGCTGCACTTCAGGTTCTCAAGTTCAGTCTCAAGGGCTGCGGGAGCCATGCAGCTCGGAAGTCCTGTCCTTGTGCTTTGCCCTGCCAGGGCGCCCTCTCAAGCCATGTTACATGGGAGTGTACACACTGACTCTCCAAGTAGATCACAAAGTGCCTTTTCCCCAGGCAGACAGTTTCTAGGTGTCCTTGGCCTAAGGGGGTGCGGCTGGAGCAGGTCAGCCCCTCTCCCTATCCCCAGAGAGAGAGACACAGGCTCCCCAGGAACTAATTTCTTAGGAGAACTTTATGGCGCTTAACTCCCTAAGCGAATCCAGATGCGCCCTGTGGCCGGCGCAGCTGCAGATGTCCTGGCCAAAGCCAACTTGGTTTGGAAGCTCGGCTCCAGCAGCAGCAGCAGCAGAGTCTGGAAATGAAGCAAATGAGTGCATTGTTCTTGGCCATCTTCCCTCGGCTGGGCTCAAATCAGCCAGGCTCTGACCTCAGGCATCACACATCCCATATCCCCATCCTCCTTGGGTTCAGAGGTGCTAGGTGCTGAGCAGGACAGGGATGTGCCACACTCTGACCATGGGATTTGGGGTGGGAGCAGCTGAGGTGATGGTATTCCTGTGAACACCAGTCCTTGGAGGAGCAGAGAGAACTCTCTGCCTGCTGGATCAGGTCTAGGGTCCTAAGAGTGGGTCTTGGTATGGCTGGGGATAGAAAGGAGGAACAGGGGCTGGTTCTAACCACCCCTATCCCCGCAGAGCCTCTCTGAACTGTCAGGGAGCTAAGATACGACTTCTTAGAAATGGCAGCCTCCTACAAAGGAGGTGGCCTCAGCCAGTCAGCCTCCACAAACTGGCACCAGAATTCCTGAGGTCCCGGGAAACCCAGTTCAAACCTGGGTGGTCAGGGGTAAGCACTGCCCTATTCCAGCGCTGCCTAAGGCCTTAAGCCCCAACCACACAGCCCTGCCCGGTGAATCACTTTGAAGTGAGGGGTTCCGGACCTGTGGTGGGCTCGGGGAGCCGCCTTGGCGGGAATGGGCAGGCCCAGCAGTTTGTCCTGCTGGGTTTCCAGGCAACTCCTCCTCTCTGAAGAGGATGCCAGAGCCACAGCACCAAGGTCTGGAACGTGGATCATAGGCTGAGTTTCTAATGACACTTCCGAGCTCTGTGACATTAGACACGCCACTTCACTCCTCAGAGCCCCAGCCTGATTTTTTCGGTGAACTTGGAGCATCCTTATGGAGCATCCTTGTGCCACCTTCAAAAGGGGTCTGTGTATCAAAGGAGAAAGTCATGGGCAGTGTTTAACTTGGTGCCTGGCACAAGACGGGCATCCTGCATGGAATTACTGCCTTTGCCTGCTGTATATGTTCCGCTTCAGGAGGCTCTGTCGGGGGCGGGGGCGGGGTTGGGGGTGGGGGGAGCCTCTGTCTATCATGTTTGGTCACATGACTTTCACATACTAAGCTGAAAGTATTGCTGTCTTCTTTCTCTCTTCCTTTGAGCCCATGTATTTGTGTGCTTGTGCGTGTGTGTGTGTGTGTGTGTGTGTGTGTGTGTGTGTGTGTGTATGTGTGTGTATGTGTGCCTGCCTATACCAGATGTCAACTTCAGTCGTCTTTTTCATTCACTTTGCTCCTTACTGTTTAAATAGGGTCTCTTACTTAACCCGGAGCTTTCCAGTTTAGCTAGACAGGCTGGCTGGCCTGTGAGCCCTGGACATCCTCCTCTCTCTACCAGCAGTGGGATCGTAGGTGTGTGGTTTTGCGCCTAGCTCTTTGTATGGATGCTGGGGATTTGAACTCAGGTTCTCATGCCTACAGTACCACAAAATACTTTACCCACCCAGCCATTTCTTCAGCCCTGTTACTATTGACTGACGTTAGCATCATAAACATGGGTGTATTAGCTCATCATGTTGCTTTGGCTTCCCGCCAAAGCTAAGAGGCAGCAGCGACTGTAGCTACCAAGAACCCCAGGGCCTGAAGGAGTCTGCCTGAGTGTAGGTTCTGCTCCTCCCCTCTAGCTGTGTGACCTTGGGTCTTTAGTGAGGGTCTCTGAGACAGTTCTCCACTCTCTTGAGATAGTGCTGCTACCGTGGTCTTGGGTCCTCTTTATCCAGGAAGGCAGATGAGGCCGGATGTGTAAAGTGCTTCGAATGAGGCTGCACAGAGGGAGTGTGATGTTGTCATGGTTACTGCAATCAGTCCCTCATCCTGGCCAGGGCTCTTTGTGGCCTCCACCATGTCTAGACACCGCTGGTTTTCTGGCACTGTCATGAGAGAGACGTGCTCGTTAGTGCCTTCTGGCGTGGGCCTCAGTTTCTCTTGCTTCTCTCCTGCCTCAGTGAGGCTGCGGGCTGGGTCCTTACTCTTGTCCTGCATATCTCATAGGACGTTCATGGTGGGACGGGAACTTCACTAGGATGGAGAAGAAGTCCAGGCCTGTCACTCTTGTTGACACTTGACCCAGGCAGAGTGATGGATGGCCTTGTGGTCTTTTCCATACAGGTCTCTTTATGCTTCATCTCCCCCCCCACCTCCTTTTTTTTTTTTTTTTTTTAAACTTGTATGTGATATGTGTGATGCATGTTTGTTTATGTGTACATACACATGCATGTGGAGGTCAGAGGTCCTCTTCAGTGGCTTCCCACCGTTGTTTGGGAGACAGAGGCCTTCACTGAAACTAGATCTCACCCACTTTGCTAGACTGGCTGGCCAGTGAGTTACAGGGATTTACTTCCCCCACTGCTGGGATTTCAGACGGTGGCCACCACGCCTGCTTTTTAGATGGGTGCCGGGGATCCGAACTCAGACCTCATGCTTGCTCAGCAGGCATGACTGAGCGTCCCGCCCTCTTTTGTTGTGTCTCTTTGCATGCTTTTTACAGTCTTCATTTTGCTCGTGCATGTATCCATCCGTTTTCCAGTTTGGAGACCCTCTGCTGTGTCTGGACCCCACTCCAGCTGGTGTGGAGTTTGGGCTTGGTGCAGTGACCAGGAAGTTATGGCCCGTCTGGTTCCAGACCTGGAGCTTCCATCCGGTCCAGTAAGAGCTATGAAACTACCCCTGCAGAGGATGTCAGGCTCTGGAAGTTGACTTGAGAGGTCCAGGAAGCTCCTCTCTGCTCCTGCAGGCGGCATCTTCATGGACCCCCCAGGGCAGGGGTTGGAAAGGACCAGGGAGGAAGGGAGGTAGTGTCTATACCCAAGTCCCCACAGGGGCCTTTACAATGGCGCACCAGCCTCCACGCCTGCAGAGACAATATGCAGTCAGAGTGCTTACTGAGCATGTGGGAAGCTCTGGGTTCAATCCCCAGGGCTGCATAAACTGAGTGTCTCGGCCAGTACCTGTGATCTCATCAGGTATATGTGCCAGGTAGAGGCAGGGGGGATCAGGAATTCAAGATCATCCTTGGACAGGGTCTCATGTAGCCCAGGCTGTCCTTTGAACCCTCTATGGATCCTAGAATGACTTTGAGGTCCTTCCTGACCCTCAGGCTTCCACCTGCCAAGTGCTGAGATGACTGGCCCCTGCCGCCACACCCAGTGTGTGCCCTGCATGGGGTGGGGCTCCAGGCTTGGTGACTGCTTGGCCTCGACTAACTGAGCTACATCCTGAGCCACTCGCTTTTTTTCTCGGTGGAAAAATATGGGCCGCACTCCCAGCCCCGCCTCCCTGCCCCGCCTCCCTTCCTCCATGGCTTTTGTGACCATCAGGTAAAATTACCTATGAGAAAGTTCTGTGTCAGCTCTCAAGCCCCGTACGCGAGAATTCTCAAGTCCTTTCCCTTTATGTAGTTGCCAACTCAGTACGAGGCACGTTAAAGGGAGTTTAAAAGGAGGGAATATCTACTTACAACCCTACCTCCTTAAGGGAACCACAGCAAGCCTGCACGGCGCAGTCATGCTGGCCCGGCGGATGGAGATGTTCTCAGATGAGTTCTTTGCCGGTCCGCTTTTGCATTTCTTGCTGTCCCAAAGCAGATCCTGGTCACTTGGCCTCCTTCCTGGTTGGAGCTCCCACGCTGCGTGGATCTGGCTGAGGACACTTTCTGTTGACTTCTTACTCCTCTGGGGCCTCTGCCCGTCTGTATGCATATTTCAGTGTCATTATGAGCGTTTGTGAGACCCCAGGTCCTTTTCACTGACCCTTTGCTGCCACCCCAGAGCTCCCCGTGGCCATCAGCTCCCTGTGACCTGCTCCAGAGTCCCACCTAGGAAGCTGCCTCCTGCTAAGCCCCGAATCCTGCCCTCCCCCTTTTCCCTCCCGAAGCAAGTGCACTGTGAATAGCATCTGTATGCCGCTTGCTTTTCTTTCTCAGTGAAGACCTTGGGAAGTTCCCAGGAGGGAGACTCATGGAGCTTGGGTCTGAACAGTGCATTGGTTTGGGTGAGGGTGAGGTAGAGCTGCTCCTCAGAGGAGCCGACCCCATCTGTGATGGATGCTGGCCACTGAGTGCACATGGCTTCTTTCTAATATGGCTTGGTCATCGTCGGTGTCCCTCTTCCTCCCTCCCTTCCTTCCTTTTATGTATTCATTCTCCCCCCCCCCCCCACCCGACCCCGAGACAGGGCTTCTTTGTGTAGCCTTGGCTCTCCTGGAACTCGCTCTGGAGACCAGGCTGGTCTCAAATGCACAGAGATCTGCCTGCCTCTGCCTCCCAAGTGCTGGGATCAAAGGCATGTGCCACCACACCTGGCTGGCATCACTATCTTTTCCCGCTTAATTTGCTTCTCCAGTTGAAAATGCTCCTGCTTTTAGTGTCGCCAGTCAACAACTGACACAGAGCCATGAGTGTCTTCAGCTCCTGGTGTGGCCTCTGCCCTGTGTCCCCATCACTCCGTCATTAGGACCACCGTTAGCAGGGGAGATGTGATGGGCCCCCTTCCTATTGACTGCAGTCTTGAGGGTAAAGAGTAGAAAAGAAGGCTTGGCAGCAGGGACCTGGGCCTCACAGCCACCTCTGTTGGGTTTGGGGGGACAAACGCTTCTGAGGAGGAGGCAGAGGGAGAGGAGGAAAACCTGGAGGGAAGGAGATGCCAGGACAAAGGCCGACTGCCATAGGCATGGTCAGACGCAGATGTGGAGAGCAGGGGGAAGTGTGACTGCAGCCAGAGCAGAGATAAAGGATGAGCTGGAGCAGCGGGGTGTGGGTGTGCGTGAGAGAGAAGCTGAGAGACTGAATGGAATAGGCTTGGGAGGGAAGGGAAGGGAGTCACACCCTGCCGCGATCTTCCTTGGAAACTTGAATGGGAAGTTGTATTAGTTACTTTCCTGGTCACTGGGGCCGAAGGCTTGACTGGAGCAGCTGAGGTTTAGTATGTGGGAAGGTATGGTGCATGAGGCAGCTGGGCACATGCAACCTGCAGTCAGGAAGCAGGGAGAAGAAGCTAATGCTAGTGCTCAACTGACTTTCTCCTTTTCAGGAGAAAGAGTTCAAGGTGCAAGCCCACAGGGGGCCACCACTCCCATGTAGGGTGTGTCTTCCCGTCTCTATTAAAGCAATTTAGATAATCCTTCATGGACACAGCCATTCGTTTCCATGGTGATTCTAAAGCCATCAAATTGACATTCAAGAGTGATTATCACAGAGGTAGAGCCACAGTTGGATCTAGGTGGCCTGGGCTCCTACCTAGCAGCATCCTTCTTCCCAGCTGTCCCTGGCAGAGTCATGAGTACAGTTCTGGCACAAAGATGTCCCTGGCATGTCAGCATTATGGAGCTGCCCTGCCCACTCTTCCCCATGGCTGCAGCCGCTTTAGAAGCAGCTTGGGGAGGCACCTGTCTTCTCCCCAGCTGCCTTCTGCTTGTGAAGTGTTGTTAAGTGGGCATCCATGTTGCCTGCCCCCTCGGCTTGCAGAGAGCTGGGGGAATGAGATCCACCACTCACCTGGGGGCAGGGCCTGGTACTTGGTGTGGACTATACAAGGTGTGACCTGAGGGTGATGACCTTGGACATTGGTGATGTGAGGTGAGTCCCTATATGTGACGTTTGAAGTTTTTTTTTTTTTGTTACACATTGGGAAACCGAGGCAGGGTTAGTGTAAATGTGGTAATGTTTTTGTGAGAGGTACACACCAAAAGCATGCCTTGTGACCCTCCACGTGGGACAGCCAACAGGAAATCAAACTTCAGGAGACCCAAGTCTCCTGTCGATCAGTTCTCACTATGACCCCAGGGTTGACTAGAACCAGCCTAGCCTGGTTCAGTTTCAGGTCTAGCCTGTGCCTAGCCTGGTTCAGGTTCAGGTCTAGCCTGTGGACTGGTGGTTCCTCTTAGAAAGCTTTAGGAAAGATGACTTACTTATTAGCTGATTTTTTTTTTTTAAATCTCTCAACAAACAAGGGACATGAGCCTGCAAAAACAAACAAAAACAAACAAACAAACAAATAAATAAAAAAAGATTACCCTGGCTAGTTTTATGTCAACTTGACACAAGCTAGAGTCTTTAGAGAGGAGGGAGCCTCGATTGAGGAAATGTAAGATCAGGCTGCAGGCAAACCTGTAGGGCATTTTCTTAATTAGTGATTGATCTGGTTGCCTGGGCTGGTAGTTCTGGGTTCTATAAGAAAGCAGGCCAAGCAAGCCACGGAGAGCAGCACTCCGCCATGGTTTCTGCATCAGTTCCTGCCTCCTGGTTCCTGCCCTGTTTGACTTCCTGTCCTGACTTCCTTCAATGATGTGGAAATATAAGCCAAATAAACCCTCTCCTCCCCCAAGTTGCTTTTGGTCATGGTGTTTCATCACAGCAATAGGAACCCTAACTAAGGGAATGATTTGGGGAATAATAGAAGGTTAGAAATGTAATAGTCGCCTCTACCCGGATGAAGAATGTTCCAGAAGCTTCCATTCCAAGTGCCTGCTGTCTCTCTGAAGAGTTCCCTGGGTGAAAGAATGGGGCTAGGTTGGTGCTAGGCTGTTGGAGCGCCCCCCTCCCTCAGCCCAGGTCAGGTTTAATTTCGGATATGTGTTTATCATTCCCGTGTGTCCTGAGCCAAGTGCTGGGGACTCAGATCAGTGCCTGTCTGTGCTGTCCACACACGTGCTGAGAACTGAGCAGCTGTGGGAGCCGGGATCCTGTCCCGGAATTAGCCTATGTTGACCCAGCAGGCAAGAGAGCAGCCACGTGGCTACACAGAGTGAGGACCTCTTCCTCCCCACCCCCAACTGGTGGGCCTTCCCAGGGAGTCCGGGTGGCTCCTTACTTCCTTGAGGAAGGGAGACGCTGCCTGGGGGAGGTGGGGCATCAGGAAAGAGGACTGAAGAGGAACTGAGTTTGGAGGCGGTGTGAAGTGTCTTACCGGTCTAGGGGAATCATTGCATCCCCTTACCACTAAGAGCCACATAATGCCTAGGGCCACACAAATGGCCACGACAGATACCCGGGACGGCACTGATGCTCAGAGACTGTATTTTAGGCAAGCCAGGTTTCCTCTGTGGAACCATTTTAAGCTGTCGGCCCGGCTTTGAATGATGTGAACTCATGGCTAGTGCCTGGCTCTTGCACGTGGCGGATGCTCGCCAAGTGTCACCTGTGGCTGTCACCACCTGAGTTATAGTCATCACACACGGAATGTATGTACTTCCATGGTCCAGAGGGACTTCTGGCTTATGGGAAGGGAAGGCCTGGGGAGGGTGGGAGCGAGGAGGCCACAGGGTGCAGCAGCTTGGATGTACCCTGGCGTGTCCAGAGTGGCTCTGTAGAGAAAAACAAAACAACCCTGCCACTCCATTTCCTGTGAAGAAGGAAGTTGCAGATTTCCCCCCTGGCGTCCAGGGAAGGATGGGACAGGCTGCTCAGGGTGTGACCCACGTGGGGAGGATGGTGGGTCTGGCTGGAGGGGCTCTGTGCCCAGAGCACAGCCTTTCTGCTGCTGTCAGCCCCTGGCTAGAGTCTCGGAGCTACTTCCTCCAGGAGGCAGGTATCCCTGCATCTGGAACAACTTGGATCCATCTCTTCTCTTTTGTGCTGGACAAATAGCAAAGGGTCCAGAGGCCCAGGACACCTTGAGACCTGTCACCTCCTCTTGGGAGCCACTGCCCCTTCCTTTGGAGTCCCCCTGTCCTTCCTCTTCCCCTGGCTGCCAGTTTTCTTTTCTACCTCTTCCTAAGGAGACTGGAAGCTGTTACTCTACAGCCTCTTTTCTCCTGACTGTGCACATTTGTGTGATAAGTATCCTGCACTCCCAGAAATGAGGGAACGGTGTGTGTGTGTGTGCGAGAGAGAGAGAGAGAGAGAGAGAGAGAGAGAGAGAGAGAGAGAGAGAGAGAGAGAGAGAGAAGTGGGTGAAGTCATGCACTGGATATGGAGGATCCGATAAGCCTTTGGCTGAGGGTGGCGCCTTGGTGACCCTTCAAATCCCAGGTAGTGAGCTCATTGCTGCCTCAGTATTACCATCTGTACTGTGGGGTAGTAATGACCTCACTTTAGGGTTGCTGTGAGTGGCGAGAGCAGGGCCTGCCTGCAGGGAGTGTGCTGTATGGTTAGTTATTACTTATTGTATTCACTCATCTAAAGTAAAGCATATTAAAACTTCTTTTCCTTACATTTATTTATTTTAAGGTGTTTATGTACATGCACACATGCACCAGAGTGTGCATGTAGAAGTCAGGAGACAACTCGTGGGAGTTGGTTCTCTCCACCATGTCGTTAGGCTTGGTGGCCAGCTCCTTTTCCCACTGCGCCATCTTACAGGCCTTAAAATAAATATTAAGCTGATGTTTGCTGTATGCTGAATAAGCTTCAGGTTGAGTAATCCTCTCTGTGCCTTTCCTTCATGAAGCCTGTGCACATTGGGGCGGTGGCTCCCCAGCAGCTTAGGCACCAGCCTGGGCGGAGTTCTCGGCTTTAAATTGGGTGGACTTTGTCCATAGGTTTCCCGTGAACTTGGTGTCCTGTTTCTCTCTTCAGCTGTCACGATGGAGATAAGACTCATCAAGGCACACCATCCAGGGTGAAGTGGGTGGTGGGCTCCAGGGACTCCAGAGCACACGTGGGGTCCCCAGAGCTGAGGGAATCCCAGCTCGAAAGCTATCATTCTGTCTTTGAGCTGCTTCTCCGGAGAAGTGTGTCATCTGACTCCGAGAAGAGCGTTTTGCCAAACGAAATAGGGGAGGAGGGACAAAGGGCACGTTCGAGAGGGAGAGAGAGCATCGGATGATGCCTGGGACACCTCCCGCAGCCTGGCACACGGGCCCGTGCTAGCTTCCGCCGGCCAGTGATCTCAGCAGCTGGAAAAGGGTTGCAGGGATGGCCTAAGTGTCTGGGTCCCTTAGAGTGTCTGGGCTCTGGGAGATCTCACTGAGGAGGTAGCTGAAGTCCTGGCTCCCGAGAAGGCCTTGGGGGCAGGTGGAAGTATTAGTTCCTGTGTGGAAGTCCCTTCCAGCCGTGGTAGAGCCTGCAGGGTCTGGTAGCGTCTGCCACGTAAAGCTCAGTTCTAGGGCTACCCTTTTAAGAACAGCCTTCCTCTGGGAGGCTCTAGGTCTTGTGTACGTTTCTTAGACCTCGGCCTGGCCTAGCTTCCTTGCACTGTAGCCCTCAGCAGGTGACCCATCCCAGACTGCCTGAGTGAGCCTAGACCGGGCTGGTGCTCCAGGCCTCCCAGAGCTGTGAGCTGACACCCGGGGCTGCTTAGCTTGGCCGGGTGGGCTCTCAAGGGACCATGGGACTCCCATTGCTCCCTCAGGACCTGATGGCATGGCCCTCTCTGAGAAGTCCTCAACGTAAGTCATCGCGCTGCTGACATCCTAGCTAGGCAGCCTGGCCCTCTGAGGGCATCTGGGCCTTGGCACCTGAAAGCTTGTTAATCTACAACCACAATGGACTTGGGAGCTCAGGATGCCAGCCTTCTGGATTTCCACAGAAGGCTTCCTGATGACCTGGGCTATATGAAGCCACCACTTCGGCTCTGGAAACGCCTTCCATATATATAGGGCCTTGTCAGTCCCTCAGTGGCTGTAGCCCAAACAAAGATGGCCTCCTTTGCTTGCCTGGCATCCTGCTCTGCTCCAGGGGTGGAGAGGGGAACTCCCTTCCCACCTGCCCCTCCCATGGCAGCGTCCATGCCGATCTGTCACTTCCCATGTTTGATGTCTAGGTGGGCACTGGGTTTTCGTTTCCTTTACACCGCTTGGCTCTCTCATTTCCCACGCGCCATCCCTTTGCTCTCAGAGTGGATGCGTGGCAGGAAGGCAGATTCCAGGGTCGTGTATGGGCCTGCAACCCCCTGGTCACTGCTGTGGGCCTCTGGGTGGACCTGACTCACTCAGAACTTGGTCTTGTGATAGCAGGAGGTGGAGGTTGATAAAAATCACGTGACAGACGCTGGCATAGACTGTGTTCCCATGCAAGGTCCTAGTCACATGGTATCCCTTGCGTTGTCTCAGGACACTTCCTCTTTTCCTGTTCAGCTTCTCTAAGAGCAGGATTCTGGGGGCTAAGGTACACTCTCCCTGGAGTATGGGGACAGAAGCATCTCCCATGCCAGGAAGTGGGCAAACATTTGCTCTTGCACACCCTCCAACTTCTAGCTCCTGAGTGGGCACACTATCCGTTACTGTATGCGGCACACCCCTTGGAGTGTACCCAGCCTTGTGTCCAGTGCTGTAAGTGTCCACACACACTTTTGATTTTGAACTGGAGTCTAGCGCAGTCTCACTTCAAACCTCCTTATGCATCCAAGACCAGCTTTTTGTTTCTCAACTTTTTGTGGGGGAGGGGCACTGGAAACCAAACCCAGGGCCTCACACACACTAAGCAAGCACTACCACCGCGCTCCTGCGGCAGCCAGGAATTTATTCTTTTAGCGCATGTATGTGAAGCGTATGTAGGGCCCTGACCAATAACACTAAGGAGTCGATGAGTATTAATAACCTTATTTTATAGATAAAGAAACTGAGGCCAGAGAAGTTAGGTTACCGGCTTGCATGGAGCAAGGCCAAGATTCCATTCCAGTTTGTCTCCAGGACAGGCTCTTAAGTCTAATACAATGCTGTTTTTCCATGCTGGTGTGTGTGTGTGTGTGTGTGTGTGTGTGTGTGCGCGCGCATGCATGCATGCACGCACGTGCATGCGTTCGTTCAAGTCCAGCACAGGTTACAACACCCGTGAGCACAGCTGTGCATAGTTACCAGCATGCGTATGTGGTGCGACAGTGGTGCCAGGTCGTGGATGCGCAGACCTCCCACCTACGCAGCAGAGGACTTGTGCATAGACCTGAGTGTACACCTGTCTCCGTGTCTGCGCTTCGTGCGTACTTCACCCTTCCCCTAATCTCCAGAGCCCCGACTAGACTGCCCTTGGCTTTCTGGCTCAGAGGTTGGGAAGCGACCGGCGGCAGTAGGCCCGGATTCTCCCATCCCACTGTGCTTTGCACACCGGCCCCCAGGCTTGTGACCTCGCTTTCAGAGGCAATCCTGGCCCGGCGTCCTTGTCTCCTATTTGTCTGCCCAGCTCCCATGTCTCTTCCCTCTGTCAGGCCCTTACTTGGCTTTGTAGATAGATGTCGATGCCCATGTCCTCGGCCAGGAGCATCTACACTGTATGGGGTCAGGGTCTGAAGAGACTCCCTGAAGGCTTCCCACGATGTCGGGGCAGGGAATGATGATGATCACTTCTGGCTATTGACTGCCAGTCGCCCCCAGAGAGTCTGTGACTAGAACACTGTGTGGAAGCCCGGCCCGGCCTGGCCCGGCCCAGGGCCTGCAGTTGTTGCTCTGGACTATCCGATTCAAGCCTGGGCTTGTCAGCTGCCGAGGCACTCCTGTTTTGACCCCATGTTAGAAGCATCAAGATTCTTCTGCCCTGGCCTTGCCACAACCCCCCCAGCATACTCGGCCGATCCTGTCCCCGTGCCTTTGGAAATAGGGTGAGGGTCTCTTCCTGCCTCCAGGGAGGAGTTGGCCCTTCAGCCCCGTTTCAGGTCCACTCTCTCCATCCTTGACTCTCCCTGTAAGTGGGCCATGCCAGCTCTACCTTGGATTTCCTATAGAATCAATTCTCGGCATGGCTCTCTTTGATAGGAGGCCTCAGTTGGGTGTGGTTTAACTTGGCTTTTGGTGAATTTGGGCTTTTTGTTTTCAATATTTTTTCATCCATTATTTTATCCCTAATGTGTTTTGGTCATATTTAGTCCTTATTATCCTCGTTCCCCCTTCCTCTCCATCCTAACATGTTTCCCTTCTGCCTTCATGGTGTGTGTGTGTGTGTGTGTGTGTGTGTGTGTGTGTGTGTGTGTGTGTGTGTGTCCCCGTGTCCCCGTCCGTCCATCCGTCTGTCCGTCTGCCTTGCTCAGGGCCCAATCTTGTGCTGGTTGCATCTAGGTGACCAAGTTTGCTGTGAGTTCATGAGAGCGAGCATTTGAGTCGTTCATACCCCGCCCTCCAATTTCTCTGTTTCTCCCCTTTCCCCTGCCTTCCCTGTGCTAAGGCCCAGGCACCTGCTTCTTTTTGAAGGCCCCATGAACAGGCGGAAGAAGGAAACCCCAGGAAGATGGGATTTTGCCGGCTTGCGTAGGTACTCTCTGCCAAAACAGTTTAAAAAGTTAAAGGGCTTTTCTGAGCTAATCTGGTGGTTATCCTTTGAAAAACAAGCAAAGGACGATCACTTCCTGCGGTGTCCTGGAGCTCCGCTCCTGGACCTACCGAGAACTCGAGACTCTAGACTCAGTTTTCCTGGAGAACTCAGACATTTGTGTTGGTGAAATTCCACTGGCCTGATGGGTGGGCTTGGGGGCTTGCATTTCAGTCTCGTCTTGCAAACGGCTTTCTGAGATCAAGTGACTTGGCAGGAAGCGAAACGGAGGACTTAGGGTTGTGATCATGGAGCAGGCGATGCCCTTCCTATTTTGGGGCCGGTTTTTCTGAGTTTGCTTGCACCATAAAGCCTCAGGGGACTCTAGCCCTTCTTTGAGCCGGCCGCCCTGGCCACATGTTGCTCTGGCCTCCTTGCCCTTCCTGCTTTGACATGTGTCCCACATTCCTGAAGGGGACAGAGAAGGCTGGAGTTGGCTGATGGCTGCCATTGTGAAAGGGGTGTGTGTGTGTGTGTGTGTGTGTGTGTGTGTGTGTGTGTGTGTGTGTGTTATGTGGAGGAGGTGTGAGACCCTGGTTTTGGGGGGATTCTGGTTCTGTCACCAAGGCTAACATTTCCTTACCTGTGAGGAAAGATGACTGCAGGGCCCTGTCCTTACTGAGCAAACACCCAAGGGGCTCCTCCTTCCTGATTGGTCTCTGCTAGGCCTATGAGGCAGCTGCTGCCTAGCTTCGCTGTGCAGATGGGGAAGCTGAGGTCCAGAGGTGTGAGTCAGCCGGCTTGCTTGCAGGTGGCCAGGCTGGAGTTCAGACCGAGGAAGCTGGCCCCATGTCTGGGCTCATCAGATCTTACTGCCTCTCTAGATGGTGTTGCAAGAGGCCCATCAGGGAGATGGCCACTGCTTCTGCTTTGCCTGGAGGGCAGTCCCAGTTTCTGATTGCCATCTTGGTGAAATGGTCATCTCAGTCACACCCCATTCCATCTTCAGTGGGCCCCAGCTTCAGTTCATGGTTCCTGTGTTTAGAATGATCCATGGAGGGGTAGGGTCACATGGTCTCAGAAGCTCATCCAGGGTTCCTCAGTTACTCCTGGAATGGAGGTGTCTTCATTCATTTCATTCACTTTTTTCTTTTTTTTTTTTTGGTTTTTCGAGATAGGGTTTCTCTGTGTCGTTTTTTGGTGCCTGTCCTGGATCTCGCTCCGTAGACCAGGCTGGCCTCGAACTCACAGAGATCCGCCTGGCTCTGCCTCCCTAGGGCTGGGTTTAAAGGCGTGTACCACCACCGCCCTCCCGGCTTCGTTTCATTCCCTCTTGGGAGATCCTTGAGCATCTATCTCATCCACACCAGACATCTGTGGGTGGACAACAGACAGAGCTAGCAGCTCTGGGAAGAGAAGTCACACCCGAGACCCGCCCTTCTAAGAAATTCAAAGTATGATTCCCCTGGCTTTGTTTGGCAGATCACCACAGTGTGGCCATTGATGACTTCTTGTTTGAAGAGGGGTGGGGGTGGGGGGCGGAGCAAGCAAGAAAAAGTTCTCTGGTGTGAGAACTTTTTTTTTTAAACTGTGTTTATTCTTGAACGGGCCTCGAGGCAGGGCTGTCTCCAGGCTGTGGAGCCATTTCTGTCCCCAGGTGCCTGTTTATCGGCTTATCTCGATTGGATGTCCAAGGCACTGTGTCTCTGGCGTTGCCTGCTTGTCACGGTTTTTCCTGGCAGCGAGGGAGAGTTCCTCTGAGCCCCTGTTCGTTCCTGTCCACAGACCTGCTAAGTACGGTGGTTGCAGAAGGCGTCTGAACCATCCTCTTTGTTACAGACTCTGTCCGCTTTGCACAAGTGTGATCTCATACCCTAAAGTCTTGGGATCTCAGCAAAGTCAGGACAGTTGGACACCCTGCTCTGGGAAGAACTCACCTCTGGGTCACCAGATGGCTCTAAATATCTTCCTTAGCCGGACCAAACTTTACTTTCTTCAAAGTGGCCTCAGTGACATCTCAGGGCGATGCGTCGCTCATTTTTATGAGAAGGGTCCAGCCTCGGGCATCTTGCAAGTGGCAGCGGGCATGGCTTTGTATTGCTGTTAGAAATAAGTTCGAGGTCACAAAGAAAGAGAGCATCGTTCCTAACTGGAGTGTCCGGACAAAACACACTTTGCTTGAGGGTGTGCTGGAGGGGAAGAGCCGACACGCAAGACAGGAAGCGCCTTTGGTTTGTAGTCTAACTCCTGTGGTGGCTGTGTCTTTCCCCGATGCCTGGGCTCTGACCTCAGTTTTCTCAGTTGGCACAGGAAATAGTGGAAGAGGAAAGAGGTCCCTGCTCCAGGGAGGAAAGGGTCAGTGCTCCAGGCCATCAAATTCCCAAAATAGAGGAGGGGCCCTCTGTGTCAACAAAGGTTTCACTGGCTGGGGAGAATTAAAATATTTGCATAAAAGTCTTACAAGGTGAGGGAGAGACAAAGATCTTAATTTTTTTTTTCCCTAAACACAATCAGTTTTGTTTGTCTTTATGTTTTTTTTTTTTTTTTTTTTTTTGAGGGGGTTGTGGGGTGGCATGGAGGAAGACAGGGTCTCACTGTAATGTAACTTTGGCTATCCTGGAACTCACTATGTAGACCAGGCTGGCCTCAAACTCTCTGAGATTCACTTTCCTCTGCCTCTGGAATGCTGGGCCTGGCTCTAAACACAAGCTTTGTGTCTGTGATAGAAAAGGACTTATTTGATATTTCTTACAGTGGTGATAAATTGTCTTGGGGATTTCCTCTCGTGGTAATTGGCAATAGATGTTATCCTTCCGGTCTCAGTGGGCCATCAAACTATGGTCCCGTCATACATCACTTCTGCTTAGATGTGATTCTGCCCATCATATCTCTAAGTGGGTGTGTGGAAATGAATTCCTAATTTCCATCTCTGTCTGTCTTGTTCTCTGAGGTTGCCTGAAGTTGGTGGTCATAGCCCAGATGCCCAAGCCAGGCACTGGGCCTGCCTATGATATGGATGTTACCTTGACAGGATGAGAGTGAGCAGATGACATTTACCGAGCTTGTCTCTAGACCTGGCATCATGTGGTATACACTCTGTATTTAAATCATCGCTGGAAAACCCTCATTTTTACAAACTGGTAGTGGAACCTGGGAAGGGCGGTCAATTATTTCCCCAGTATCAGAGGTGTGTGCCGGGGCCTGAGCCTGCCTCCATTGCGCTTCTGACCTGGACGCTCCTGGTCTACATTCCCAGGGGACTTATAAACTGCTTGATAGGAATCTGTGAAGAAGCAAGTAGAGGAAGCACGCGGAAGAGCAGAGAGCCTTCTAGCAAACTGCAGAGAATCCGGCTTTCCCTGTCAGGAGTTCTGAGAAGCGATACCTTCCACCAGGCTCTTGAACATCCTGGTACCAGCTAGTCAAGCCAGGTCCTGCTGCAGTGACAGACAGCCCCGCCTGTCAATTCCTTGACACCATGCCAGATGTCCAGGGCACACTGCAGTGGGCTTTGTTCACCTGCTCCCCCAGGGGCACATTGTTAGGTTTCCTTTGAGCATGCCCATGCACATCCTGGGCTACTGGACTGGGCCTGCTCGCTCACCACTCCTCCCCGGCTCTGGCCAAGGCAGGTCATGTGGCTGCACCTGTAATTCAGAGGGCCCCTTAGGGAAGCAGGGGGAGGGGAAGGCTGGGCTTGTTGGGAGGGCGGCCAGAGTGTTGCAGTTTTGCTGTCAGGGCCTCTGGGCCAGGATGGCTTCCTATGGACAGTTCCAGTCGCCATTCCGGTCTGGTTTCAGAAGGCGGCCGAACCCAGGCGGCAGGCTTCCTGGGATGGGCTTGTGGGGATGGGCTTGTGGGGCTGGGCTGTTGCTCCCCGCTGGAGGAACTGATGCTTTCTGGATTCCTTTCCCATCAGGCCCTGGGAGTAGTGTCGGCAAATTGTGAGGTTTTAACTAAGAGCCTCTTTCCCTCCTGCTCTCCCTTTCCCTCCTGCTCTTCTGGCCTCTCTTCACTGAGGCATGTCGGGTTTGAGTCAGGGGTTCGACTGTCATGGCCAGAGTTCTTCCTTAGTGTTGGTCACCCCTGTCTCCTCCTCCAGCCATTTCCATAAATTAGCCCCATTTATGGAAGAAACTCAGAACATCACTTATGTGTATGAGGCTCAGAACAAGGCTCAGAGAGGTGAAGGGGCTTTGGTAGGCTGCGCATCTCTGACTTGGCTTACCTGGGGTTAGATCTAGGCTTGTGGCATTCTGGGCTGGCATGTGGAACTGGTCCACAACACTCACTGAATCGGGTTCTGAAACAGTCATTACCCAAAGGGGATTTGAGAAACATTTTCCACCCTTCAGAGAAAGCCCAGGGAGATCTTGACCTCTGTTTCTTGAGAAGTGAAACTTGGCTCAGTTACATTCGGCCATTTCATTGTAGCGAGATCTGATCCTTTAACTGCAATTCATTGGTCTTAAAAAAAAAAATAGCAGAGCAGAATTGGCCTTCTATCATGGAAGGTTCATTGGAAACCGGAAGTCACCTCTGGGAATGGTTTAGGAGGGGCGGTTGGAGGTGTGTGTGGGAGGTGGTCTTCCTTATGGAAAGAGCATAATAAAGTCAATCTCTGAAGTTGGATTGGTGTGGCTTGGTGTTATTCCCATATGTTTCCCGAAGAAAGGAACATTTGTCCTGCACCAGATTTCTGGGGGGTTCTGCTTACCCTTCCCCTGTAGATGTCAAAGAGGACCCCGAAACTCCTTTTACGCTGTGATGCTTGCCGCCTGTGGGGAGATAGGAGTTGGAGAAGCCCCGTCTGTCTTCTTGGTGTGTGCATTTGACCTGCCCACCCAGAGGAGAAAGGTTGAGTGATTTAACTAATATGTAATTTAAAACACGGCCCAGAGACCATGCCGGCTGGGGTGGTTTGTGTTTCCTCTGAGGTGGAAAGGGGACCGAGTTTAACTGGTGTGCAATTGAGAATGTGGAGCCCTTTTCTGGCCGCATTTACTTTAGAAGATTTGGCTGAGGGGGCAAAGGTTAAACCATTTAAACCAGGAAACCGTTTAAAATATTATTTTGCTATTAAAGTAGGCACAGATTTGGAGTGGAATGTGAAATTCACAAGGCTTATAAGATTAAACAGGTGGCCTCAGTGGAATTTTGATTGGGTGGCTGTGGTGCTACTTGACTCTACTCTGGGTTGGGGTTTTGTGCTTGGGGGTGCTCAGCATGGGGCTGCTGGGGACATTGGCCCAGACTATGGGGTTGGACTCTTCTGTTGATTGTGTGTGTGTGTGTGTGTGTGTGTGTGTGTGTGTGTGTGTGTGAATGTATCTATGTTCATGCATGTGTGTATATGATCACGTGCAGGCCAGAGGTCAATGTTGTGTGTGTGTGTGTGTGTGTGTGTGTGTGTGTGAATGTATCTGTGTTCATGCATGTGTGTATATGATCACGTGTAGGCCAGAGGTCAACGTTGGGTGTGTGTGTTTTGAGACAGGGTTTCTTTGTGTAGCACTGGCTGTCCTGGAACTCACTCTATAGACCAGGCTGGCCTGAAACTCAGAGAGAGATCCACTTGCCTCTGGGATTAAAGGCATGCTCTCTACTCCTGCTCGGTTTATATTAGGGTATCGTTATCTCTCTGCACCTTAATTTTTTTGAGGCAGGGTCTCTCCCTGGACCTGGAATTCACCCCTTCTGCTCTTGGAAACAAGTATGCCCCTGATGTACCTGGATTTTTATGTGGGCGGGGCATCCGAACTCAGGTCCTTACGCCTGCACAGCATGCACTTCAGTCCCAAAGTACATGTGACCGGCCTCCTCCTCACCCTGTGGTCGAGCCACCTCTCCCCTTCTCCCAGAGGACAGAAGTACTCATCCTTGGGCGTCTCCTTCCAAGATAGCCTAGTCCTAGTACACAGAAGCCAGTGCGTACAAAGTCTATTTCTTTTTTGTGCTTGTTTAAACAAATGACGGAATCCTGTACACATGTCCCAGGATGTTTTTAGTCTAAACAATAACAAGGGGTTGTTGTGGGTTGCGATCCTTCTCCATGGCTGCGGACGCTTCCTTCGTAGGAATTTATCTAAACATTTTCCTGGGGGTGGATGTGTTTCCAGCCGTTGGCTCTTTCAAGTGGTTGTCCTCTGTCCGTCTTTGAGACTGTTGCATGACCATTCCCGAGGTTAGGTGGGACGGCCTGGCCAAAGAGATGCAGTGCCTGTGAGAGCGATAGGTGTTCCAAGCCCCTGGGACCATTGGCGCCAGTTAACTGCTCTGGCCTGATCCTTGAAATGAGGCAGAGGGATCAGATTTTGCTAGAGGGACCTGAGCAGGTGCCAGGGTGGGGATCTGTCTCCCATCCTAGGGCCCTTTCTGGAATGTGCTTAGTCAGAACCTGCAGTGCTGGGGTATGCTGCGCAGGGCATGTTGTGCCAAAGCTCCCTCACTTAGGAGCTGGACTTGGTGGTTGGGTATGTGGAATGTGGATTCCCCTTTGGACCGGGTGGCAATGTCCACCAGCAAAGAATTCCTGAGTGCAGTCCAGGCCCCCTTTTTTACTTTGCCTCCAAAGTGGAGACTTTGATGACAAGAAGGGATCATTTGTGTATTGCTTTTATGACAGTCCTATTCTTCAGGGAGAAAGAGTGCCACCAGACCCCATGACAAAGTGCCACCAATCCCTGCTGATTATTTGCAGTGATGTTACTCACACATCCGTGGCCAGTCTTCCTTCTGCATTCTCGATGGATGTCACCCTAACTGCAGTGGGCTTGTGTTAGCTCTACTCCGTAGATGAGCAGATGTGTGAAGAGAAGTTTTTAGACAAGGCACTCTGCCATAGTCCCCTTCCCCACCTCCAGCCCCAAGGAGTAATTTTGGCTTGTGCCGTTCAGGTAGGGCGCCTTTGGTTTTGGACATGACATGGGTATTTTAACTTGGACTCCACGTGGAGGGAGTCCTTTGTCCTTTCCATAATCACTCTGCCTCTGACATTCCTGAATTTAGGATTTTTCAGTTGAAAAACGAAAATGAAAACCATCTCACCCACATGTGCCTGGCGGCGGGTAGGCATTCACGGAGCCGTGCTCCTGGGGACTCCCTTGTCTGCCCCTCTTTTTAAATCTTCCATTCATCCTGAGAGGTTGGGGCAGTGAGGCCACATAAGCAGAGCTGGGCTCCACAGATGGCCTGGGGACACAGAATCCTGCCGGGACCACCCAAGGCTTGGGAAATCTCTGCTCCAGCTGCACATGTCTGGCCCTGTCACCCTGCTGTCTTCCTGTCCTTCCTGAGCAGTTGGGAGGTGGCAGCTGGCTGCCTTGGAGGGCTGAAGCAGGAAGTAGGAGGGATAGGGCTTCCAGCCCAAATCAGTTTGATTGCCAAATGGGGCCTCGTTTTCAGATCGATTGGCATTATAGTTGGAGATGAAGGTGCTTCTCTTCTATCGCGGATGGGCCATTTGGCAACGCCCTACTGACTCTGGCTTTGACTGACCCCAAGTGCCTTAATGGGGGGGCATTGAACAGTATCCTCAGCATTCCTTCACCACACTGCCATTCCTTCCAGCTACGACTTCCGGTTTTCAAGGTCTGATGGAGATGGAAGGTATCGGGACCTTACCTCTGTCCAGGGGCTCCACAGAGGGACCTTTGTGTCCTTGAATGGGGAACCATAGCTCATCAGAGTGACGTTGCCCAGGTGGGGCCCATGATAGACACCTTCTTCACTGATGCCAGTGACGCCAGTGACATCATTAGATGGTGGGTGTCTGCAACTAAGCTTGATCCGGTCTGCTTGGCTGATTTTACTTAACCCTGGGACAGTCTCTCTTGGGGGGAATTTTTGACATCAGTTCCCCTTAGTAGTAAACTGAGGCTTAGCCGCCATCGGGACATCCTTGAAGTCACATAAGGAGCCAGAGAAGGAGCTCGGTTTTAAACCTCTAAGGGGCCATTCCAGAGTCCCACCACCCCCCTTTTCAGATGCTCTGTCAGGGCAACTGTGCATAAGGCTCTCCTCAGTCACACGAAGTACAGCTCTTCATTTGGGGAAAGCATTTGCCGAAGCCCAGAAGAGTGAAATTAAACAGCCTTCACCTTCATAGCTGCACCAGCCGTTAACGCGCTCCTGACCTGTCTTGGGCAGAGCTAAGGCGTGGACACTGCTCAGTCCTGGCCACTGGGTTGTTTTGATGCAAATTCCCAGTGTTGTTATTTCTTAAGAGGTCATTTAAATGATGATCTCCAAAAAAAGTAGTCCCCCCTCTCCCTCCCCTCTCCCTCCTCTCCCGCTACCCTCCCCCTCCCCCTCTCCCCCTCCCCCCACCTCTGTGCACATGTGTTGGCGCCCCAGGTGTAGGTGTTTTTTTGTATGTGTGCACCCATGTGGAGGTCAGACAACAAACAACTTAGAGGGGGAGTCTTTTCTCCTTCCACTGCGTGGGTCCTGGGGCTTGAACTCAGGTCATCAGACTTGGTGGTAAATGCTCTGACAGGCTGAGCCATTTCCTCAACGCCCTCTGCTTTAGTGTTTGAGACAGGATCTCTTGCTGAATCTGCAGCCAACCAGTTCAGCTAGGCCAGCCGGCCAGTGAGCCCAAGGCTTCTTCCTCTCTGCGTCTCGGTGCTGGGGAATACCAGTGCTTGCTGCCACATCTGGCTTGTTATGTGAGGGCTGGGGATCTGAACTCAGTTCCTTATGCTTGTGTGGCCAACGCTTCACTGAATGAGCCTTTTCTCAGCCCAGGTTTTTGTTTTTTTTGTTTTTTTTTTTTTTAATTTATTTTTATTTTCTGAGATAGGGTCTCATATGTTCTGGCTGTCTTGGAACTCATTATATAGTCCAGGCTAGTCTATATAATGAGTTCCATATAAAGCTCACAGACCTCCTCCTGCCTCTGCTCCCTATTGCAGGGATTAAAGGTGTGTACTACCACAGCCATTTTCTGTTGTCAAAAGGCCAGGCAATATTGGAAACTCTTAACTGTCTCATAAGTTATTTTCACCATGGATTTGTTCAGATAAGAGTCCAGATAGAAGCCCGGTGGTGGTGGTGGCACACACCATCAATCCCAGCACTTGGGAGGCAGAGGCAGGTGGATCTCTTGAGTTCGAGGCCAGCCTGGTCTATAGAGTGAGTTCCAGGACAGACAGACACAGAGAAACCAGGTTTCGGGGGGTGGAGGGGAGTCTCGCTAGATATGGTTGTCATTGCATGTCTGCCTAGTAAGTCTCTAGAGGACTTTAAAATACCTTTTCCAGTCAGGCATCCACCCTGCATAGGTTTTCATATGGAGGCCTGGTGATCTCTTCCCCATGGTGTCGTTGAACAGTTCGGAGCCACGTATTTCCTGTGCATTTCTGACTCTCAGCCTGTGCCGTGCAGTCCCCCAGCCCCCAGCCCCCAGCCCCATGTGACCCGTGAGCTCTGGAAATGTGGGTGGTCCTAACAGGAATGCGCCAACACATCAGATAGATGGTAGACTTTAGAGATTTTGTATAGAAAAAATAAACTATCTTACTTTTTTTTTAATCACTTGTATGTTGAGATAACATGTTGGCTATATTGGGGTTAAAAAAATGTGTTGTAGCTCACCTCATTTTGTTAAAAATGTAGCTACCAAGGGCCGAGGAGATGGTAGAGTCAGTCAAGTGCATGTTATGTTAACATGAGGACCTGAATTCGAATCCTCAGCCTCATGCTGGGTGTGGGATTTGGGGGTAGAATCCTAGGAGCTTACTGGGCATTTCCTTTTGTTAAATGAGTGAACTGGTTCCGTGAGACCTTGTCACAAAAAGGTGGCTAACAATAGAGGAAGACACCAGTTATTTACTTCTGGCCTCTACATACGTGTACACATGTTAATACATGGACACACAGCCCCGCCCCACGCGCACACTAAAAAGAACGTGGCTACCACACAGAATATAAACTCACCTCTTACGACTTACATAATATCTCCATTGGAGATTGCTCATCTTAAGCAATGGTCAATTTGTATTAAAATGTTAGACTTGAACCTTTGCTGGAGTCACTCCAGGGATCCTTGTGTCTGGTGGCCCCTGGGTGTGATGGGCAACCCATCTGTTAGCAGCTTTACCGTCAGTTTCTCTGCTTATGTTTTAGCCATCATTACCAACAAACGCATTGGTATACCTCCTAGCAATTGCAGAACATGGAAGATACTGTAAGCCCACTTTAGGGTTAGATGGGTTGTCCTGATGTGGGCTTCCCTTGCCTGTATCCTTGGCCATTCTGATGCTCAGCACGAGCAGGAAAGGTATCAAGGAGGTCTGGTCTTCCCTTGTACATCCAAGTTTTAGCCTCAGCAGCTAAATTGGTAGGACCTTCCAGAGGTATGCTCATGCTTTTATGTTTCTGCTATCAGAATGAATTCAGGAATTTGTGTGTATAGTCAGTTCCAGTCTTTTTCAGGTAAACTACTTTGGAATCTCTGGTTGTTTTTGGCCATTGGAGCCTTACACATTGATTGTGTTTCCCTATCCTTTTCTCTGCTTAGCTGGTTGGGATTCTCTGGATGGAGTTCTGTTTGCTTTGTGTTCAGTTGGCGCATAATAAGTGTGCATACTTATAGAGTACACTGTAAGGCTTTCATGCATATGTGTGTAATGTTCAAGGCAAGGTACTTAGCACACCCATTCCCTTTACCATTTACAGTTTCCTAGGGGTAAGTAAAGTCCAGAGTGTGGGAACTGTCTGCATTCACCACTGTCTAGAGGACCCAGGATGTGGGGGCTTCCTTCCAGCAGGATATTTTGTAGGTGCCTTCTCCCCTCCAGCCTCATTGCCAGTTCCCAGGGAGAGGCTCCTGTAGAGGGGGCAGGCCAGATCAGCTGGCCCGAGCCCCACAACTAGTAGGTGTTCCGGAAACAGCTGTCGCCTGAAAGATGATCCATCCCACCACCTGGCCGTATTGGATGCCTCTTCAACCCGAGACTCTCCAGGGAGGCTAGCTCCACATGGGGTTGGCCTTTGATCCTCTGCTGCAGCAACTGGGACACCTCTGTGGGGTCACACACAGCTCATTGACCAGGGAACGGAGCTTCCCACCTGATTGTTGTGCATGCGGTGGCTTGAGGGGGCTCCTACTGGCTGATCCCCAGAGAGGAGCAGCCCCCATTTCCAGGCTGAGCTGTTTTGTAGGGCTGCAGACATCTCCTGACTATTGCAACTTTGTGGTGCCTCTGGGTTGTCCTGTACTCCCCTAACACGTAGCCTTTGCACTGTGCATTGGCCACAGCATTTACTTTGCAATCTCTGACTGGCCGTTCTCAGTTCCACGGGCCAGCACCACCGTGGGTCCAGAGGAAAGGCTCTGTCTTCTGGTTCCAAAACAGATGACGATGTCTCTGTTGTAGCTACTGCTGCTAGTTTAAAAACAGCAACAAACAAACACCAAAGGCCCTGCAGCCGGCCTGCGCAGTGTTCTGAGAACATCCACCTCCAAAATAACTGTGTTTATGGAGACTGACTTCACTCGCTTACGAGAGACGGAGGCTGGAAGCGGGTGACACTTCCGCTCTATTTGAAGAATGGGTTTATGCTGGATGCTGCGGTGAGGGCAGCAGGTGCTCTGCCTTATGTACTTGGGGCTGAGACTGGCACGGAGGAATGAGGCTTGGGAAACGTGCCTTGAGGGGTGCACATGCCCGCTCCCAGAGGATCGGGGTGCAGTGAGCTTCTAGAATGCCTTAGAGGGAGAAAGGGGCCACTCAGCCTGAATAGTAAGGCTGGCTTGGGGGAGGGCATGTGAGTTCTGGAAGCAGGCAGTTTACAGTAAGCGCTACTCATTGGTCTGCTACGTTGGACAGATGACTTGGCCTGGATCAAGGCTCATTTCTTTAACCACAGAGAGGGGCTGTCGTGAGGACACCATGGGAAGGCCCCTGTGTGGCTCTGACCTGGCTTTGCACATGACCTGCACACATGAGAAGTGGCTGTAGGGTCACAGCAACCAGGTAGGCCCCACAGTGTGAGTCTTAGGGATGAGCTACAGTACTACTATATACAACTCTCCTGCCTTCGAGGGTTCTTGTGAAGATCAAGGATTAGTGTAACACCCTCCTGAGGAGGGTGCCTGCCCCTGGATGACGGCCACTGCTGCTTCCAGTGTCACTGGTGCTGCCACCTGTCAGATTAGGTACCACAGGCCCTTTGCTCCAGGGATAAGCTTCAGAGAACAGCACTCTAGGGTATTCTTAGCTGAGGAACTGCTGTGTGTCCCAGCAGCCTTGGGGTAGATCACAGCCTTCTGTTTTCCAGCTGTGGTCCAGACTGGGGAGTTCCTTAGGGTCACCTGGCTGCTTCCTTGGCAGGGCCTTGACGTCCCAAGTTGCTCAGCCTTTTCCTTTGAGCCTGTGTGGCTCCTGCCAGTGAGGCCAGAGCAGAGGCGACCTAGAGGAACCAGTGTCTCCTTTGAACGCAGCTAGGGGCTGAGTGAGGGATGAGGCTGGATAAATGAAAGGAGCCCACATTCTTCCTCTGAGCTGAGAGGCCTCACGATGACCCATGGTTCTTCATGGAGAGGTCCTGTTTGGTGGCAATACAGGGCTCCCATTGGCTCCAGCGAGCAGCTGTCTCAGAGAAGAACTGTGGACTTGCTGCTGAATGCCATGACTGCAGGGCCTATGTGTGTGTATAAGCTGAGGGACGGTTCATTAGTCTGAAAGCAAGTGACTTGAAGCCAGTCTCAAGAGATGGTAGGGGTGCGTGCGTGCGTGCGTGTGTGTGTGTGTGTGTGTGTGTGTGTGTGTGTGTGTGTGTGTGTGTGAAGTGAAGCTCACCTGTGTTGTTTATTCTCCTAGTGTCCATCGAGTGTGTGTGTATGTGTGTATGTGTGTGTGCGCGCGCGCGCACGCGCGCGCTCCACCAAGTGCTATTGTAGTCCTGGAGGTGAGTGTGCAGCTACCCTTGGGTCTGTTTCCCGTTCTTTCTCTGATTGCCGCCTGTATCCCAGGCTGGCCAGTGCAGCCCAGGCTGGCCAGTGAAGCCCAGCCTGACCAGTACAGCCCTGGGTCCAGGCACCTGTGCTGCTGGGCTCAGCCTGAGCCAGCAGGAAGCTTGAAGAGTCTCAGTGAGCCGTAGCAGTGGCTCAGTCTCCCCTGGGCTCCCTCCTTGAGGCCAGTCTTCTGCTGGGTTCCCAGGCTCTGCTCCCAGCACCACCCCTCTCTCAGTCCTTCCGCCTGCCCCTTATCTCTGGGTTTCTCAGTGCCCCCCCCCTTTGATTTCTGGTGACTTTATTCCCCCATGTAACCACTTCCCAGAGTTAACGATGCCTGAGTGGATGGTTGGACCCTGGCTAACCCAGCCAGTGAAGATGCCATGGCTGGCTTTTACGTGGTTGCTTGTCACCTGACTCCAGCTGGACCATCTGTTCGTTTAACCTTTGCCATTTGCCACGCATGGAGACTCCTGAAAGGTCTCGCCAACCTGCTGACGTGGCCTTTCCTCGCAGCCTGTCTTCGCAGCCTGAGCTTGTATCTCAGGGTAGCTCAGTCTTGACTCTTCTTGGGCTCTTGTCGCCTCACCTTCCTACCCTCTGGCTGCGAAGCGTCCTCCCCAGGGTGCTGGACTTTCTGTGCCCAGATGATCCGCTCTCTTCACCTGTGGCTCTCTGCAGGCATGTTGTATCCCAGGCCCGGAATCCTTCACTCTGCCGCCCTCTCTCTCCAACATGCTAATGCTCCGTCCTCTCTTGGCTAGGGCCTTCTATCTGTGCCCTGGTTCCTCTCGGGTCCTAGCTGAGGGGTTTCCCACTCTGGCTTGATGGCTTCTTGAGCTGTCTTTGTAAGCTGTGGGTCTCATGGGGGCAGAGGCAGGGCTGGCTATGACTGAATGACTGGCCTCAGGTATTCGCACTTCTGAGTGTCTTCCTAGAAGAACCCCTGTGTCGGCCAGAGAGGCATGCCCAAGGATGCTTGGAGCACAGCGGAGGAGCGGATAGGACATTTGCCGCTCCTATCTGTAAGACGTGGGTTTAGTTCCCAGCACCCACAGGGTGGCTCACAATTACCTGGAACTCTGGTTTCAGGGGATCTGACGCCTCCTCTGACCTCTGTGAGTTCTTACATGCACATGGTGCACATACATACACTCATGCAATCATGCACACAGCTAAAAAAAAAAATGTTTGTTTTTATTTTAAAGAGTACTTGAAACACAACAGGAAAGAAAATGGCAGTCAAGATTATTAATGAAAGCCCAGGTAGGTACGTTAATAGTGTGTCTACCCAGGGGACTAGGGTGCAGGGACGTCAAATGATGAGGCACATCTAACATGCCTGTCTGTGGCTAGGTTGCCAAGATCTGCCCTTCTCTGTGACTTGTTATTACACAGAGGTGTTGAACAAAGGTACCTGACAGGTGTGTAAATGTGTAAAAACAATGACTTGAGGGAACACCTGATGCTGACGAGAGGGGTGATCTCTGGGGGAGGAAGTGGGGCTGAGAGAGGAGCAGGGGTGTGTGTGGGGGAGACCAGGGCACTTTGGGCTTTCACCCCTTCCTGTTTCTATTGGATTTTACTGGCAGCCCTCACATTTGCTGTAATTGCCAAGTACCTTACAAGCTGCTTGGGGAAGCAAAGCCCTTGGAGTCTCCCCTGGCTGCCCTAGGGAGTCAGGGAACGTTTTCCCCCGGAACTCCAGGGCAGTGGTGACTCTCTGGGGCATTGGTCGGAAATGATCCCATCCCCTGGGAATGCCAATTTTGGAGCTCTAAGTCTCTCCAGAGGCTTGGAAGAAAGACGTAGCTATGGCACAAAGTTGGCAGTGGCGTGAGATGTCTATTTCAGGGCTGACCTCCCGCCCTGGCCACGGGAACCTTTTATTGGTAGAGGATTTTCTAGGAAAATGAACGTGGGTGAAGGTGTGGAATTTCTTCGTAGACAAAGTGAATGCCAGGGGTCCTATTGTGCCACTGTGGTTGACTGTGTGTGTTGGAAGTAGAAGGGGTGGGTCATGTGGCTCCTGGAAGGCACCCCGCTCTTTGGAAGGCTGGAGTCAGGAGCGTGCTATTTCTTGAGTCTGCTTTGACCTGTCTAGGGCCAAAGCCCCGTGGATTACCTCATCCCAACATTTCCTCTTCAGCTCTCTGTCAGATCTGAAGACAGCGGAGCACAGCAGGTCTGTCTGTCCTCCTTTTGAAATCGTGACCCACCGTTGGCTAAGGGTCAGCTTACCTGTCCCAGGGGGCTTGCTGATGTGAAGAGATGGGAGCTAGGAAGTGTCAACATGGTGAGTGATGACCATGGCCTTCCGGGGATGGGATCTTTTGATGTCCTGACCTGCACCCTGACCTTCTTGGCAACAAACCATAGTCTTGGGAAGAGCTGGCTTCCGAAGTCCCCATGGGACCCGGGCTGGATTACATCTTGGCAAGGGAAGGAATTGAGTATGGAGCAGCACCTAGCTTGCTGGGTTCTTGGCCATGTATGTGTGCTTGCTACGTTAACCCCACTTGCACGGTTTGTAAGCATCCCTTACCCCATCCTTAGGGAGCACCAGCCGACAGGGCCAAGGCAGATTAGATCATGATCCACTTGTGTGCACGTCTCTTGATGTTGATTGAAAAACTTAAGACCTCTGTGATTACCATTACCCTCTTACCACCCTTCAGTTTGAGAGCAGAACCTGGGTGGCTCCCACACAGCCCTGACCCCTCACTCATGTTCCAGCCAGCAGAGGAAACGGGTTCTCAGAGTTGTATTCCCAGTCATTTACACCAGCCCTGGCCTCTGCAGAGGGGGGACTCTGCATCGGTGAGGGGAAGGAGAGGACCCTGGGCCTTGAAGCCAAGGAAGTGAGCTCGAGTCATCTCTGTCTTCTCGTCTTCTCTCGGGCAGTTCCGAGCTTCCCTGAGCCTCACTTCTTATCCATAAAGTAGGGGTTGTTAGGAAGCTTAGCCATTAGGATAAATCAGAAATTGCCGGCATCTGACTGTGGTGCCGCCGCCGCCATCCACAACGACAACACAACCAGCTTCATGTGGCCAGCGAGATGTTTCAGTGGGCCAAGGCCCCTGCTACCAGCCCTAAAGGCCTGAGTTAAATCCCCAAGAGCCACGTGGTGGAAGAGGAAAACCAGCTCCGGCAAGTTGTCCTTTGAACTCATGCGGTGGCACAAGCACGCTCACACGCGTGCACGCGCACGCACACACACTTTCACACACACGCACGCACGCGCGCAATGATGTTAAAAAGATAAAATAAAACAAGCCTCACGTGCATGAAGTGCTGGAGAGGCGTTCAGAGGTGTTTGTGCTTTCTCCTCAAGCCCTCAGAGGGGTGAGGTGGGAGCAGGAAGGTCTGTCCGAAGGGCCATGACCGGAGCTGACATGACTAAAGCTGGCCTCAAAGCTGGCCTTGTGTGTGGGACTGCAGCAGTGGGGTGACGTGGTGCAGTCTGGGAGACTGACCTCAAGTGCAGGGTGGTGTGTGTGTGTGTGTGTGTGGTGTGGTGTGTGTGTAGTGAGTGTGTGTGGTGTGTGTGTGTGTGTGGTGTGGTGTGTGTGTAGTGAGTGTGTGTGGTGTGTGTGTGTGTAGTGTCTGTGTGTAGTTGTATGTGTAGTGTGTGTGCAGTGTGTGTGTGGTATGTGTGCAGTGTGTGTAGTGAGTGTGTAGTGTGTGGTGTGTGTGCAGTGTGTGTGTGGTGTGTGTGTAGGGAGTGTGTGGTGTGTGCGGTATGTGTGTGTGTATGCGCAGTGTATGTGCAGAGTGTGTGTGTGTGTGTGTGTGTGTGTGTGCAGTGTGTGTATGTGAGTTTTTATGCACACATGCTGCTGCTTGTCTCAGTTGCCAGATTTCTAGGAATAGCATTGGCCAACTGGCCTCATGCAGAGTGGACCCTATGTTGTTACCTGTGGAGTGCCTGGAGCCCTGCTGCCAGGGGTGTGTACCCCACATTTGCCTCTTACCTGCTATGTGCCCTCAGACAGATTCGTGTCTGTGAGCCTCCATCTTCACACGCGTAGTGGTTTCCACTGTGGGAGAGCCTGACACAGAGCCTGACACACAGTCCTCTCAATGGAGCGGCCGTGAATGTCTAATGAAAATAACACTTATTAAGAAGAAGTCAGTGCTGACTGTTTTAAATAAACCTGTAGACTTTGTATGAGTGTAACTGTGCTAGCTAGAATTTTTCAGATAGTTGGAGAGAAAAATAGCCCAGCCTTTTATGCTATGTGACATCCCCCCCACCCCCCGGGGCACATCATGTAGTTTCTCTGAGCCCCATTCACCTTTGAAATGTGGTTAGAATGCAGGGAATCAGGTTCATGAGGAGGGCTGGGAGGATGAAGCCAGGTATTCTTCTGGAAGGGCCTAACCCCGCAGTGTCTGGTCCTGTAGAGTGGTTGACGTGAGTGCGCTTTTACTGAGGCCAGCCCCTCCCACTGTCTCCTGCTGGTATCACATCCTCTTTATCTCAGCCACAGCCATGGTCAGAAGAAGCCCAGTGTCCTGTCCCATCCCCCCAGGCTCCTCACTGATGCTTTTGCCTGGGAACTGGGACATATTTAATTAGGGAGGGGAGTGGGTAAGTCCTTAACAAGCAGGAAGTAGGCTTTTAAACTCTAAACTGCATCACTTGGAAGGCTCTTTGCTGTCACTTCCTGGACCCATGACGGGGACCGCAGGACACTCAGCACCAAGGCCTTGCAGCAGCCTTCCTGAGTGGCCTCTGCATCATTGCTTGCGAAGCGGCTGGTACTGCATGGTTGCCATGGTAGCAGCAGGATGTGGTTTCTATGGTGATGGTCCGCAGTGGCAGGAAGACAGCCGAGGTTTCAGTTATCTGGTGGCTTCTCGTTCTCCTCCCCCAACCCCCTCCCAGCAACACACTGGAGCTGCCTCTGCTGTTGCTGTGTACAGGGGAGAGGGCAGAAGCCAGCTGCCTCCCAGACATTTCACTGCTGGTTATTGGAAGGACAGGCTGCACAGGACAGTTTCTGCTTCCAGAGGGGACTGTCGGCCCGAACAGTTCGGCTGGGATGGGGATGGGTGGCTCATGTTTGAGCCTAGCAGGCTGCGTCTGTGGGGACCCTCTCCAAAAAGTCCCTCTCTAAAGGGAGGCTTTTCTGATGTTTCTGTATTGTTAACTTGCCAGTGGGTGTGAGGTAACGGAGTTAGCAGAAAACAAATAGCTTTTAAGCCCTACACGTTTGCATTGGGATTTCAAAAATGGCTGAAGTTAGGGGTGGGTGGGTCTTCCCAGGATCTTTTTCTTCCTCAGGAGCTTACTGAGATCAAGACAAACCTCCGAGTGTAGTCAATACACTTTTTCCTTAATGGCCTAATCAGTTGACAGATGGGCGTCTCTGGGGAAGGGTGGGGGTCTGGTACAGAGCAGGGCAAGGTCCAGGGAGATACGCTGCCTTTTATCTAAGAGGGAGAAGGAGACAGTGGGGTTCCGTGAGTTTCAGGGTCAACTTACAGTGGAGGGGTGGAATTAGACAACCATCTGCTCCCATGTACCCCTGTGCTAGATGAAGCTGCCCAGGATGAGATGCCCCTGTGTCTCAGCCTCCAGCTGGAATCTTATCAGTCTCACGTGGTAACACTACTTCTCCCTGGCCTATCAGCAGCTCCCATTGGTGATCGATGATGTCACCGGGCTCCTGGAGTATGGCTGGTGGGTTGGACCCTGTCCTCAGCTTTCAGGAGTGAAAGCCTGCTGGCTGCTACTTTCTTGTCCCTCCCTTGAAGGGACTTGGACTTCAGATGCCCATCGTGGAGAAGGCAGGTCTGGGCAGGGCATGAACAAGTTGCTCTATCCTGGTGAGGTTTCTGCTTGGCCAGGGGAAGCGGAAGCCAGGGATTATGTTCCAGCAGGGCCAAGGTGGGTGCTGCAGCCAGCACTCAGGGTTAGGCTACATCGCCCTCATGAATTCTGAAAATTAAAAATACACGACATGCCTTATTTGTGCTGTGCAACCACTGTTGAGGCGTTTCCATGTTAGCTGAAGACCCGCCCATCTCCACCTCCGGACCTGACTGTTGGTGACATTCTGCTGTCTCCAATTTCTTAAAAAAAAAAAAAAAAAAAAAAAAAATCAGTCAAGTATCCATGGATAATGTATTGTTACCTCATTGCTTGCTTCTGGTTCACTGCCCCTCTCCAGGATTCCTTGAGAATGTGCTGTAGATCTTTGCGTTGCACACCGCCCCCCCCCCCCATCATGGATCATAGCTTTGTATTCTATTTATTTGAGGTTCTTTTTTTTGAGAGAGGCTCATCATGTAGCTCAGGCTGGCCTTGGACTCACTGTGTAGCCCAGACTGGCCTTGAGTAGTCTAGATTTTACATTTGCTTCTTTGAATGCTGTTAACGATGCTTTTCAGGTGTACCCCAAGTCAGTTCCTAGGGATAGAGCTCCTTTCAGCCTCGAACCCAGGGCCTCACGAATGCCAGGCAGGGACTCTCCCGTAGATCTGTGTCCTTAGCCACCTGCTCTTCTGCCATATCAATCCATCCCAGGGACAGCCCTCCTTAGACCCCCCTGGAGCTATAACCGTGGCCACTGGGTGGGCCTGGTGGCCTTCCTGCCTCCGCTTCGGTTGGCTTCAAATGCTGGGCTACCCTGCACCACCCCCAGCTTCCCTGGGCTCTGGCCAGGTGGCTGACTAAGCCAGCCCAACAAATCCAAGTTCCTACAGCCACCAGCCCGACTGTGTTTGCCTCCCGCAGGCCACTGCCAAGCCCCTCCCTCAGAGGGTACAGTGGCCTCAAGGCTGAGCTGTCTGGGAAAGAATGGTGAGGATGTGCTTCCGGGTTGGGGGACTGCTGTGCCTATGCCCTGACTGACTGTCAGCTTTTGTGGGGAAAGCCCCCCGAGGGGAGGCTGAGTGTGGCTGGAACCCTGCCTGGCTCCAGCCTCTCACCTCCCTATTTGTCCATAGTGAACACACCTCCTCCTGTGTTTGTGGTGAATTTTTCACACCCAGTGTCCTTGAGTCATAGGTGTGTTCTCAAGTGTGTAATAAGCATGTGCCCATGGATAGACTTCATGCACAAACATCCTGGTGAATTTGTCTGTCTGTCCTCTTAGCCATGGCTTCCTTCATCCCCACAGCTGTTAGGGTACCAGGAGAGCAACGGTCTGCCACAGGCCAGCTCTGGGGACCTGCAAGCGGCCCCTGGAGAAGCTGCAATATCCCTTGCCTACAGATGCCAGTGTCAGCCCCATACACTGGAGTTAGCTGCCCAGCACACATGTATGGAGGACCTATTATTCCATGGTGTCTCCGGGAGAGGCATGACGTGAAGCTCGACACCCAGGTGGTGGCTAGCCTACCATAGCTTGGAGGGACAGACAGACGCAGAGAGAACTTTGAGTCTGAGTTCCTTGGCCAGCTGGACTCTGCCATGCCCCAGCCAGTGGTCTTGGGTAAGTTAACCAAGCTGGAACATTTATTGTGCTAACTGCAATCCTACCAACTTCTCAGGGTTGCCGGGAAGTCTCGGGTCGGTGCGCCAGCCAGCGCATGACAGCCACAGCCATGACCCTTCCCCTCATTTCACAGATGGGGAAATCAGGTCAGAGAGGTGAAGTGACTTGCCCAAGGTGGTCCAGCCCGGAAATGGTGGAACAGCTCTGGGTAGCCAGCCCTGTCTCACTAGGGGCAGGACCTGCTCGGTCCTCAGGTGGCCCCATCTGGCCCACAGTTCTCGGGTGGTCAGATACACACAGCCCAGAGCTAGCTGTTTTAACGGACGTTAGCGCGCACAGCCCCTTAGGCTTATACTCAAGTGTTTGACATCATCAGGGCCTGGCATCTCCCTCCTGAAACTGTTCCGTCAAGACCGAGTGTTTTCAAATGACAGCGACTGATTTTTAGGAGTGGCCTGAGTTTGACACGGAGCTCAGAGGTTGGAAGGACAGCTTGTGGGTGTCAGTATTCTCCTTTCACCATGTGAAAGGGTCCTGGAGATGAATTCCGGTTGTCGGGCTTGGCAGCAAACACTTTTTTGGGGGAGCGGGGGAAAGTTTCGTGACAGGGTTTCTCTGTGTAGCCCTGGCTGTCCTGGAACTCACTCCGTACACTAGGCTGGCCTCAGTTCAGAGATCCGCCTGCTTCCTGAGTGCTGGGACTCTAAAGGTGTGTGCCACCACCGCCCGGCTGGCAGCAAGCACTTTTACCTCGCCTCCGCTCCCCAGCTATGTCCCTGTCCTGTTAAAACAGCAGGTCCCCATTTGCCTTTCCCAACCGAGGCCCTTCACCCCATCTTCTTTTGGCTTCTGAATGTGAGGATTTTTAAGCAAGACTCGGCCTCCTGCAACTGGCTTCTTTCACTGAGCAAAATGGCCTCAAGGTTCATCGGTGTTGTACGGAGTGTGTGGACCTCCTTCCTTTTGTTTTTGGAAACCGGGTCTCACTGTATGGTGAGCTTGGCCTTGAACTCTTGATATTCCTTCCTCGGCTGCTCCTGTGCCACCATACCTGATTCCGATTTCCTTCTTTTGTAAGGCTGAGTTCATGCTCCATTGTGAATGAACGTGTCTGTATGTGTCCGTCCGTCCGTCCGTCTGTTAGCATTTGGGTTGTCTCTACCTTCTGGTTGTTGGATCAGGGCTGTGATGCACACCTGTTGCTTAGACTCCATATTTCAGTGTCTTTGTCTTCCTGGATACAAGAGTATTTCATGACCAGGAGTGAAACCGAGGTAACAGAAAGAAAACTCCAGCTTCTGGGATTGGCAGTCTTGGGTCCTTGTATAGAATTCAAGTACCCAGGGAGCACTCATCTGTAAGTGAAATTTCCTTGGAGGATGGTTGTAGGTGGTGTGGCCTGTTACCTTTAGAAATCATATCCAGCCGATGACATGGAGAGCTGGGGACACCATTACCTTCACCACAGTTCCAGAGCCACAGAGTCGCCTGACCCGTGGTTGGATTTTGTCATTTGGTAGGTTAATAAGAAGGACGTCTGGCACTCATCATGGATTTTAAAGATTAAATTCTGATAAGCACATTTCTACGTGGTCCGTCTGTGTAATTTCCTCTGAATGGGTTTTCTGTGTTTACAAAAACCAACCAAACAAAAACCATTGTTCTAGCCAGGCGTGGTACTGCATGCCTGTAATCCCAGCACCTGGGAGATGGAAGCAGGAGGATTACAAATTTAAGAAGGGCCTGGGGTGTATGACACCCCCCCCCCCCAAAGAAAGTTTGATCTATGAAAAGATGCTCTTGCTCAGCTGCCAGGGAGCCCAGCATGCATGCACAGGTGCCTAGAGGTCCCCTGGGAGGAGTAGTGTGTGACACACACACACACACACACACACACACACACACACACACACACACACACACACACACACACCCCCAACCCAGGGACAGGTAGGTAGTGAGTGATGTGTGCAGGTAGCAAAATACAAAGGGCTTCCTCTGTGCCGGCCTCAGCCCCTCCTCAAGGTCCCTGTATAATCACTAGGAATCTTCCCTTAGTTCTGGAATGGCTGTGGACATGTCGGGAGTTGTCGGGACTTCCCGCAGTGAGCAAGCAGGGTGTGAGCCCTGCAGTCGGCTTCCCTGGGGAAGCAGCGGCGGCGAGGTGCAGGTATGGCCCAGACAGCACGTGCAGCCCAGGCAGGCCTGAACCTGAAGAGGAATGTGTTTGCCTGGCTCTCTGTCATCAGAGCACCCTTGTCCCCAGCTGGCCTGCTCTGAGTGCGCCCTGGAGGGGAGTCAGTGGGTAGTCGGGAACGTGTCCCACTCTGTCTTAGCAAAGAGCCCAGGGAAGGGAGCAGGCGGAGCTGTAAGGACCTTGTGTCAGAAACGGCATTTGTCAGTAGTAAGAAAGGAAGGGGTGATTAAGGGCTGACTAGAGAGAGAAGGCGAGACTTGTAATATGTTCACTGTGGAGCCCAGGAGGTGGGCATGTGCATGCATTTCCTGGGAGAATCTTTTGAACTTTCCTACTCTCTTTGTAGTAGCAGTATTATTTATGTTTTTTGTGGTGCTGTGTTCAAAGCCAGAACCTCGCTCATACTAAGTAAGTGTTCTACCATTGAGCTGTATGTATCCCCAGCAATTATTTTATTTTTTGGTGTGCATATATGTGGGCACGTGTTTGTGTGTGTGTGTGTGTGTGTGTGTGTGTGTGTGTGTGTGTGTGTGTGTGATATGTGTGGGTGGAGGTCAGAGGTCAGCCTCAGGTATCATTCCTCAAAGTGCCACCCATCTTGTTGTTATTTAATTTAAGAGAGTTTCTCACAGACCTGGAACTCTTTTAAGTGGGCTACACTGGTAGGCCAGGGAACTCCAGGAATCCTCTTGTCTCTGTGTGCCCAGCACTGGGCTGGGATTACAGGCATGTACCAAATCCCCCCACCCCGTGGATTCTGGAAATTGAGCTCAGGCCTTCAATGCTCACACACCTAGCACTTTGCTGACTGGGCCATATCTCCTCAACCTCTGATATTAAAAAAAGGACAACACTGAAATCGACTGTCTTAGTGAATTAGCACACTCATGTACCTGCCACCTTGGCCCGCAACCCAGAAGCCCTCTGGGATCCCCTTCCAATTACACTATCCTTATTCTCCCCTAATTGACCCGACCACTGCACTGCCTGTGGCTGTGCCGTTCTCTCTAAGGTTCATTTTCACAAACAAAATGACCAGCATTATTTTCTGGTGGCTTCTTTGGTGTTCAGCGTGGTGTTTGTGCTGTTCATAGCTGAAGGTGCGTGCGTGCGTGCGTGCGTGCGTGCGTGTTTTAAATCGTCTCGTCATCGTCATTGCGGTGTAACTCTTTCTCTTAAGTATTCGCCATTTGGGCAATTAGTGAAATGACTCAGCAGATAAAGGTGCTTGCCACCAAGCCGGATAACCTGAGTTCGAACCCTGGGACCTTCATGGTGGAAGGAGAGACACGACTACACGTAAATACCCACATCAGCACCCGAGCTGTCTCCTTTCTTAGGCTTTTAGGGAGCAATATTTCTAGGGACCCCGTGACATACAGTTTTCAAGGAGCACATGTGGGGTTGGGAATGAACCCCACTGGCCTCGGGCTGTATACAGATGTAGCTTGTGCAGTGAGTTAATGCCCGGCAGCTATTCATGTTGGTTGCACCCGGCCATACCCCCCAGGAACAGGCGTGATGCTCTGCTGCTTCCCATCTGCGCCAACTTGTTATTGTCAGTCTCCAGCTTTAGCCATTTTGGTGGTTGTGTCCATGTTCACCATTCCTTGGTGGTTGAAGTCTTTTACAATAAAATGCTAGGAAACTATCATTCATACTCGGGTGATAGCGTTCTTACTGCTGTTGAGTGAGGGATGTTTGAAACCGGTGCTTTTCTGGTCTTGGAAGACAGACTCTTCCCTCTGCACAGTGCCAAGGAGGCCCTGTCTGCAGCGGATCCTAGGACTAACCAGATGCAGGGGATCTCGGAGAGCCTTTATAAAGCTGGCTCTATATAGAAACTAGGGCTTTGCGAAGCTGGGAGTTCCTTAACCCATGCTTAGCGTTGGTCAACAAGACACAAGACAGAGAGGTGTCCCAGCTGGTGTGTCTGGCCAGAAGTAGTGCTGGCATTTATTTCCTGCTTGTTCACAGAGAGAATGTCTCGTGAATAGCCCAGGCTGGTCTCAAACTCTGGTCCTCTCCCTTCCCCCTGACTGCTGGGGTTATGAAGGCACACGCAGAAATGTGCTTTTGAGCTGGTCTAGGCAGTTGGAACAGTTGCACTTACTTGCTAATTCTGGTTGGTTGTGACCTATTCCTGGAAACCTCCTGGTTCCTGTCCTAGGGTCCCAGCTGCCTGACTGCTGGGGTCTTCCTCTTGGGCATTCTTCTAGCTCCTTTTCAGTGTTGGCCCTGTTTAGCTGATTTCTCTCCACAGGTGGTGGCCTTAATTCCCCCTCCCTCTTCGCTCCCCCTTTCTTTAGGGAGCTTAAAAGTTCTGTCAGGCACTCAGCCATGTTCTCTCCCATGTCCCTTTCTTTTGTTTTGCCTGTCCGTCCGTCCGTCCGTCCGTCCATCCATCCATCCATCCATCCATCCATCCATCCATCCATCCATCCATCCATCCACCTGTCCGTCCGTCCATCCGTCCGTCCATTCATCCATCCATCATCCACCCACCCATCCTCCCACCCACCCATCCTCTTCCCCACTAACTGAATACTCAGTATGAATTAAACCTTGGGTTAGACACGGATGGATGAGTGGTGGTCCTCACCTTTGAGGTCCCCTACCCAGGTTTCCCTTGGGAGAAGACAAATGAATAAGTAGATGTATCAGTCACGTTTCCTGTTGATGTGACAAAGTATCTGACAGGAAGGACTTACGGACAGAAGGGTTTCTGTTGGTTGATGGTTTGAGAGTGCGGTCCATCACATCAGGGTAGCCATGGCAGCAGGAGTGTGAGACTGCTGTATCTGCAGAGAGATGGATGCTGGTGCTCAGCTCACTCTGTCCTTTTCGCTCCGTCTGCATCCCTGGCCTATGGGATCATGCAGTCACGTTAAGGCAGGTCTTCTCCCTGCAGTTCCTAGCTACAAGTTCCCTCCAAGCATGCCCAGATGTTTGTCTTCTTGGTGAATTCCGGAGCCTGTCAAGTGATATCAACCATCACAGTAGACGTCTGTGATACACCGTGGAACAGATGATGGAGTTGGGGTTGGGGGACAAGGGAGAGAGCGATGTCTGGGCCAGATGAGGGAAACAAGGACAGGAGAGAGAGGCCACACTAGGTGCTGCATCTGGACCTTGTCCTGGCTGGGTCCTTGTGGGAGGCTAGTGGCTTGTGGGTCTATGATGGCTCAAGAGAGGGAGACCGTGAGGTGGGCATTGCCCAGGACTATTAGTGATCCTTGGTCACTGTGTGTGATGGGGGAGTGTCAGGGGCCAGGTGGATGATGTGCCTGTGGGGTTCAGCCGGTCAGCTTAGCCACACCTGTTGGCATTCCAAGGAGTGTGGTGTGGGAATGTGGGGGACAGCCAGGCTGTGTGGTAGGTGGAATGATGTCTCCTGAAGATGTTCTTGGTCTAATCTTCAGAATGTGAACATTTACCCGATGTCACACAAGGGTTTTGTGGATCAGCTGTGTCCAGAGTCTTGAGATACGGAGGTTCATATGGAGCATTGGGGCAGGGACAGTGTAAAGTGGTGGCAGCAGAGTCCCAGCAGAGGAGGCGGTGACAAAGCAGAGGAGTCGTGGAATTTCTGTTGTGGCAGGAGAGACGGGCCACACACCTAAAGGTGCTAGGACCTCTGGAAGGCCCTTTTAAAAAAGTCCCCCTTGGATCCCCAGGAGGAGCTGGACCCACCCTGTCCATTGCCCTTAGTGCAGCCCATTGGGGCTACCCTGGACCTCTGAGAGGACAAACCACCAAATCTGTGGCAGCTTTTTCCACAGCTGCGGGAACCTGTTAAGTGGGCAGGTTTGGGGCCAGTGTCTGGGTAGTGGGCAGGAGCACGGGACCCACCGGTGTCCAGAGGCAATCTGTCTCTCTGACCTGAGAACCCCCTAAAGGGTTCACCTTGCAGCCAGCCTGGGTCCTTTGAAGATGGCCGTCAGGGTCAAGGCTTCTTTTAGGCTGAAGGGAAACCACAGATTGAGCCCCATCCTGGGCTTGGGTCCTACGTGCTGTGAGGTTTGAACCTTCTTCTCAGGACTTCTGATTCTCCCTGTCGCTGAGTGGGCTAGAAGTAGGAACCCGCTTTGGGGAAAATCCTAGGAATGGTGCTGGGTCCTTTGGGACTCATCTCCCACCTCCTGCGTGGAGCGGGAAGGTGGGGCGTGTCGGGAGTATCATGCAACCTGTACTTTGCCGAAGTCAAACACATCTCTTGGGTGGGAGGATCCGTCTTTTGTGGGATCGGCGCGTGGCCCGTCTGCCAGGGTGACTCACCCACACCCTCCGCTGACGCTCCTGACAGCGCCTGCGATCTGTCGCCTCCCTGCTCATGACAGCCTGCTCCTTTACTCAGCCTCCACCCCAGCCTCCCGCCCCCCTCCCACGCCGCTCCTCATGGGGCCTCCAAGGCTCCTCCTGTGTCTCCTGGAAGGGGAAATATCATAGATCATCCGAGCTGGAGGCCTCTTCCACATGTTAGCCACTGTCACAGTGGTGTGCGCCCTGCTGCACGCACCCCTCTTTGGCAGGCACCTCCTTCTGGGGCATCAGAGTCCTTCTGTGTTTACAGGCTGTCCTTCTCACTGCTGCCCGGCATGGGCCACTGGGCCCTGACCAGTGGCAGCTTGTTCATCCGTAATCAGCGTGAGTCACCTGTGTGCTACTGTAACAACCAGCCCGAGATGAATCAGCTTAGAAGGAACATGGGTTGTCTTGGCTCACAGATTTGGAGGTTTCCGTCTCTGACCTATGGCCCCATTGCTTTGGCATTTCTGGCAACCCAGTACTTCATGTCAGGAAGAGGGGTTGGAGGAGGCACCTTCACGTCATGGCCAAATGGGATTGGGAGGAAGAGGAAGCATCGGGGGTTCTGTTATCAGGACCCAAGACCTTCCACAAGATACACCTTATCAAGGCTCCTCCACCAATGGGGGAATGGAAGGGAGGGCTGTCTTTTTAAGCACATGGGCCTTTTGGAGGACAATCATGATCATAATAACTATGGTAGTCTTTGTACGAGGTGAATGGTATCCCCTAAAAGGTATGTCTAAGGGTGACCTTGTGTGCCTGGGAGGTGACCTTGTTGGAGTGTAGGATCCAGGCAGTGTCGTGGTTTAAGATGGACCTGTGAGGCAGAGGGTGCTCTGGGTGCCGCTGTGAGGGCTGGAGAGGCACAGAGACAGGGGTCCTGAGAACACCCCGAGGGAGCCAGCCCTGCTGGCACATTGATTTGGGTCTGCTTGGCCTCGGGAGAGAACAGACTGTTTTATTGTTACCTTCAGTACTGGGCATTGAACCCAGGGCCTCACGTGCGCTTGGCAAGTACCTTACCACTGACACACACACACACACACACACACACACACACACACACACACACACACACACACACACACACACACACACAGTTATCTTTTTACTTTTCATTTTGAATGGGGATCTCACTACGTTTTGTAGGCCAGCCTTGAACTTTCGGTCCTCCTGCCTCCGTCTTCCGAGTCACCAGGATGGCAGGCCTATGCTACCAGGCCCAGCCACCTCTGTTTTAAGTTACCTGGCCTGCGACATGACTGTCCACTCAGCCCTGGTTCTGCTGCCTACCCTGCATGGCCCAGTCTTCCTTGGGCAGGGCTGTGTCTGCCTGCCTGGTTATATAGCTTATGGGGAGTCAGAGGCAGCTGCTACCTGAGCCTGCTGTCTGACCTCTGCCTAGGGAACCTGGTTCACCGGGTTCAGTCTCTCGATCTGCTGCCTCCCAGGTCCCAAGGTCAGACTGCACCGTGCCTTTTCTCAGACTGGCCGCCCTTGCTCGGAAAGCAAAAAGGCCTGCCTGGCTGAGCCACGCCGTTGTCGGTGCTGCAAATTACTACTTGGGGGCCGGTTGTTGATCTCACCGGTGCTGCCTTGTGCATTTAGAAACGGCTCATAAATTTGCTTACGTGGGTGGGCCTGGCCCACCCTCCACAGTGAAGCCCCGCACGGTGGGTGGCTCTGGTGTGTGTCAGGTTTGAAGCCTGTCCGTGCTCCCTGCCCGTTCTCTGGAGTGTTCACAGTCACCTGAAGACGAGGGAAACCGAGGCCAGGGAGGTGAAGGACAAGGTCACGACTCACACCTGTTTGAGCCGGGCTCCGAGTTCTGTGCTTACCCGCTTATCTTTGTGCTGACTGCAAAAACTTCCTAATTATTAGACACCCGTAAAACAAACAGTTCACCTTTGGACTTACGTAGAAAGCCATGCTCAGTAGTGTGTGCACCTTCATCTACAGGAGGTGTATATGCGCGCGCGCGCACACACACACACACACACACACACACACACACACACACACACACACACACACACAGAGGCACGCAACTGTCTTCTAGAGTGCTGGTCATCACTGATTTGAAAATATTTCCTGAATGACTTCTCCTGCCAGGCCAATAAATTGAGTCCAACCGATAGATGACTAGCTTGTTTGTAGCCTCTTAAGCCTCCTTTAAGTCCTGCCAAGGGACCGGGGCCCCGCTGCCCTCCACTCTGGCCTGCAGGCTGCAGAGACTCTCTGAGAAACTTCTATGGAGCTAAGAAAGGGGAAGCCAGGGAATGAAGCCTGATGCTGAGCCATGTGTCAGTGGGGACTTCCAACCAGGTGTCTTGGGGGGCAGGGTTTGGCTGCCAGCCCCCAGACAGATTGGAGGCTTCCCACCGTGGTACTGGGGATGAGGATAGGTATGCCTCCCTGGGCGCCTCTCACCCTGCACCGCCTAGCTAGTCTCTCAATGATTAATCGGGAGACCTCATTGTACCCTGTGTCGCCTCCCATTACAAGCAGAGCTCAGCCTCTCGCTTGCAGTAATGATTCACACCTCCTTGCTGGACTTGCCAAACACTCTGCCCAGCAAGGCTGCTCTTCTGAGCCTCCTCTGCTCCCTAACCATCCCCTCTTAGAAGTCACCGCCTTAGACCTTCACTTCCCGACCGACCGACCGTCTAAAACGTCGGCTCTTCCCCCGCTCCATTTATTTCTTGCTTTCTGCCTCTTATCACTTATCGGAAGTGAACAGGCCTGGTGTTTTTATTTTGTCCCTGTCTCCGCCCACTGGGAAAGCTGGGGTTTTGCTTGTCATCTGTGTCCTCCCCACCCCCACCCCCAGCTGACACGTGTTCGGTGCTCATTGAATAGTTGTGCCGTGAACAACTGAATCCACAGAGCTCTGCAGGTCTTACTGTGCTCATTAAAGTCTGCCTGCTAAGTACAGGCGGCCACTGGCTGCCCGGACTGATTTTTACTGATGTCATCCGGAGCTTTCAGTGTGGAGAGCTTGCACCAGAAGGCTTCAGAGCACATCCGGGGGGGGGGGGGGGCGGGGGGGCGGGGCATGTCGATGCAAGACAGCAGGGGTGCTGGTCTGAAGGAGTTGGAGGGTATAGCCCTTCCCATCTCTCCCTTGCCTGTCACTGGAGACTTCTACATGGGTTGGGGTAGGGGTGGCATCGTCTTACTTTGCCTCCTGATGCCCCCCCCCCACCCTCAGCATAGGAGAGGTGCCCCATGGCAGCTGGCTGCCACTGCCCACTTTGTGGAGGAAAAGGGGCGTGGCTCTAGTCTGCGGCCACACAGTCTGGCTTCCTGCACCTGGGCACGTCCCAGGCAGTCTGTGGCCAGGCTGTGTCTCTTGGCCAGGCCTTTCAGGAATGTGCCCTTGCCAGGTTGGCCATGGGAGCAAGGCTGTGCTTGCTTGGTCACTCTGACAGTGTGGGAAGGTACGTTCTTGGTGGTCCTCACCAGGGTCTTTCCTGTCACCTCTGTGATTCTTCATTTTTTGTTTGTTCTTGTTTTGTTTGTTTGTTTTTTGTTTTGGCCTGTCTTTTCAATTGTGAGGGTGCCTTTGTTGAAAAGCAGTTTGTGAGGCTGTCTTTTTAAGTACAGAAAAACCCGTTGATGCCGTGCATGCGTGCGTGCGTGCGTGTTCCCGAGGTTAACTGAGGGTGTCTTCCTTAGTCTCTCTCCACCTTATATTTTTTTGAAACGGGGTCTCATGGAACCTGGAACTCACCAGTTTGGCTCAGGGAGCCCCGAGACTCCTCTTCACCCCGCGGAGTGCCGGGATACAGGCATGCGCTGCCCAACACTGTATGTGGATGCTGGGATTTGAGTCTGTGTCCTCAGGCTTCGACGGCAAACACCTTGCTGACGGAGCTACCTGCCCAGCTCTCTGCTGATCCTCTTTTAGCCATGTATGAACCAGCTTTTCTTCTCATTAAACAATATTTTTTCTTTTAGCTTCTTCTTTTTTTTTTTTTTTTTTTTTTTCCGTTTTTTAAAACTGGGTTTCTCTGTATAACAATCCTGGCTGTCCTGGAACTTGTTTTGTAGACCAGGCTGGCCTCAAACTCACAGAGATCTAACTGCCTCTGCCTCCCAAGTGCTGGGATTAAAGGCCTATACCACTGATAATGTCCATGTTGACTTGCAATAAGCTTGTCATTTCAGACTATCAGTCAGTATTGTAATAGTTACTTGTGTGTGTGTGTGTGTGTGTGTGTGTTTGTGTATGTGTTTTAAATATCCCACCATCACCTACCTTATCCCCCCTGTATGATATTGACATCCAAATGAAACAGGCTGGCAGCTCATACAACCACAAGACATTTTACACACTGGTCCCCTGAACTGTGGGGCTCAAGATCAGTTCACATGTCCCGAAGTTTCAGAAGAATTTGTCCACTCTGACACTGAGGCAAGAACACCAGGGTCCTCTCCCAGAGAATTTTACCAAAGGCCCCCAGACCTCAGAGATGAGGGCCTGGGCTTGTTGGCTCCTGGGTCTCAACACAATCCTGTTTGCAGTGTGAACTTATAAAGTGGGGACCCCAGGCAGTGTGTTCCCAAGTCTGCAAAGCAGCTGACCACAGCCAGCGCTAGGATTAATTTCCCTGCAAACCCCTGGGAATCAAATATGTTTTAATTACCTAAAAATTAGACAAAGAAAGGTCTGTGTGGAAGCTGGAAAGTGTGTCCTTGAACCTTCACGGAGGGTGACTTGGGGAGCTTGGACAGACACCTCACTCACTGGAGGTTAGGTGTCTTCTCCCACCTGGCCAGACCTGGAGCATGCACCTCAGTGGCCCCCTGGCAGCACTCGGCACCTTTCTTGCCTGCTGTTTGTGCACTCGGCTCTGAGAGTCGAATGTTCCTTTAGGTTTCATGTTTATTACTTTCACAAAATTGTAGTAAGACACACGTCTTATAGAATCGATCCCTCCCTCGATGTTTCTGTGACAGCTTCACTGTGCAGGCTGGCTTTGGACTCACGATTCCCCTGCCTCAGTGCTGAGATCATGGGTGTGCTCCACCACACCCGTCCAAGATTTTTCTAAGTGTGTATGTAGGTCGACAGCTGGTTCTGTTTGTGGTGTTGTTGCAGTCCCGACCTGTGACTTCCAGTTGTCCTAAGCGCTGCCCAGGGCTGCTGCCCAGGATGGGCTCCGAGCTCACGGCCTTTGGGTGAAGTGGGTGTAACTTACCTGCCATTGTATCTACTCGGAGAGCGCAAGCCTGGAGCTGAGCCTGGAGCTTCATGTCCAGTGAGTGCCTAGCATTGGCAAGGACCTAGGTTCAATCCCCAGTGCTGAGAGAGATATACTGGTGTGTGTGTGTGTGTGTGTGTGTGTGTGTGTGTGTGTGTGTGTGTGTGTGTGTGTGTGTGTGTGTGTGTGTGTGTGTGTGTGAGAGAGAGAGAGAGAGAGAGAGAGAGAGCGAGCTTACAGACATTAGGTTAGTCTGAAGAGGCTGAAATGAGGAGTTTCAGCCAAGTTTAGCAGACATTAGACTTGAAGTGTTGAGCCGTTTCTCATGGCAGCCAGTTAGTTTGTGGTGTCGTGCCCCCACCCCCCAGCCCATTCCCAGACAGGGTTTCTCTCTAGTCCTGGCTGTCTTGGAACTCACTCTGTAGACCAGGCTAGCATTGAATTCAGAGATTCACCTGCCTCTGCCTCCTGAGTGCTGGGATTAAAGGCGTGCGCCACCCTGCTCGCTCTTGTCTCGTTCTTAAGTGACAGCAAGACTCTGGGGTGGCAAGGGTTGCGTGGGTGAAGTAAGTGTGTGACGGGGACTCAGAGAGACATCACAGCAGGAGCAGAGCCCAGGCTCAGTGTCTCGGGCAGTTAGTGAATGTGGGGTACGTGGGGATCTGGGAGTGGGGTGCAAGAGATCAGGTGTTCTGGACAGTGATAATCTACCTGTGGCTTGTTCTGGATTGGATACTGTTCAACCTCCCCCCCCCCCACACAACACACACACACACACACACACACACACACACACACACACACACACACACAATCTCCTTACATCCTAAAACATTACAGGATTAGGTAGATGTCCTATTTGTGCCCATTTGATTGTGGGGAAACTGATGTTTGGGCACCAGGAGGAAAGCATGCTGAGCTACGGTGGAGGGTGTCTGGCTCTCAGGTGTGTGGGGCCAGCGTTCGCTGTGATCCACCCGTGGGCAGTGAAGGAGCAGAGACACCGGGGAAAGACACAGGGAGCAGCAGCATTGGTGGCTCACATGCGCACCGGAGGAAGGCAGAGCGTTCACGGGGGGTGGGGGGGTGGGGGGGTGGGGGGGGGTGGGGGGTGGTGGTGACTCCGTGTTTGTCCACATGCTGTGGGTTCCTTATTATCCCCTCTGGTGGGTCTGCTCTGGGCTGGCATGCTCCCCCTTATTTTTACCTCACAAGCCCAGGGAGTTCATGCCTACAACTTAAGAAGGGCCTGCTGTTGGAATGGTGAAGGGCTGATGGGGGACCTGAGCTCTGTACCTGGTACTCACAGAAAACAAAGCTGGGCATGGTGGTGCACACGTGAACTCCCAGTAAGCCCCAAGTCCCAAAAGAGCCTGCTTTACAAAACCAGGGAGATGGCTCTTGAGGAATGACAAGTGAGATTGTCCTCTGAATGCCACATACCTCGAATACATGCTCACACAGGTGCACCTGCATCCATCCATGCACCTGCAGGAATGTGTACACATGAGAAGAATGCACACACACATACACGAATGCACGCACGTGTACACACACACACACACACACACACACACACACACACACACACACACACACACACACACGAGCAGCCTGGTTTTGGGAAGGGAGATGATTAGATGATCACAGTTCTGTTAGATTTTTCTCGGGCTGGGTGTGGTCCTGTGCATTTCCTTCAGCTTTGCAGTGGCGATCTCTCTCTCTCTCTCTCTCTCTCTCTCTCTCTCTCTCTCTCTCTCTCTCTCTCTCTCTCTCTCTCTCTGACAGTTCACCCTGGTCACACTGATGTTTTGTCCACTCCAGAGAGTGCAGGAGAGTGGCCTCATTCCAAGAAACCGCAAGACGGCATGAAGGTCACAGCCCACACGTGACATTCAAAACCCAGACTGCAGTGATCTTGGGCAATAATACCGTTATCTGATTCTTCTCACAGTCAAGTTGATTCCTTCTAAGGCCATTAATTTTATCTCTACCCCATGGAAATTGGGTCCATTTTCAATGGGAGTAAAAGTAACAGTGTTCTTCTGCTCTTGGAAACCCCATCTATTAAGGCTGATATCATCAGACTGTTTACAAGTTCATTGTGGGTCAGACAACAGTGTTTATATTCACACACACAGGAAATTGGATTAGACAGCCGGGAAAGAGCACACACTGGTGGGACGTGACTGCCCCGGGTTCCGGCAGCCCAGAACCTCCGCCTTGTCCAAATGCTTCTTCAAGCGGGGATCCCCGATCGTGATGGTGACGCAGAGTCTTGCTCAGAGCAGCACAGTTGGGGGCAGCCACCAGGGAAAAGTCCTCGCCGCAGGGATTTTATAGGCAGGCACTGCAGTGTCAGAGAAACCCTGTGGGATTATTTCCTCAAGCCAGCAGGGTCTGTGCCCTGTGGTGAGAAGGTTTTTCAACAGTTAGCCTTGGGGGTTGGTGATGTTTTCAGGGCCCTTGGGGAGGGATGTTACTCTCTAAGGTAGTTTTGGAAATCCAGGTTGCTAAGTCATTATTAGAAATGCAAAGAGTCAGAAAAAGATGAAGTTGCTCTCTGCTCAGGAATGGTTAATAGCCTCCTTACTTTTAGGAAACTTTTCTAATTCTGACTTTGGACCTCAGGGCAGGGGGTGGTTCTGGGTGGGCCCATTTCCCTGACCTTTTCCTGCATCACCTGAGTGTATGCACACCCCCTCCCCCATTCCTCCACTGTTTTCCACACTGAGTGACCTCTTCCATTGTGGAGCAGCAAGCTGTTGTCGCTAATGCTGACCTCTACGTTCCTCATTCACACCTCACCCCCTCCCCACCCCCCTTCTTAGCTTCATGGCCAACTCTGTGAAGAACAGTGAGACCTGTCACCAGTGGTGGGATAGACACCTGTCCCCATGTGGTGTTTCATTGACACGGAAGGACCATGTCTTTGTTACATGTCTCTTGAGTGCAAGGTCTGGAGCCACGTGTTCACCAGTCCAGTCCTTAGCTCTAAGCATAGAGAAGGAAGCCATCACCCATTGACTTGTCTCTTATTATTGGCTTTCTTATGGACAAGTCCCTGACCAGAAGCAACGCCCAGAGAGAAGGATTTGTTTTGGTTTGTATTCTGAGGAGATCCAGTCTATTGTGGTAGGGAAAGGGAGGTGGCTGCTCACATTGCATCTGCAGACAGGAGCTGGAGATGAGTGCTGACTGACTCTCAGGTAACTTCCTCCTCTCTATGCAGTCCAGGGTCCCAGCGCAGGGAATGGTGCTACCCACAGTGGGCGGGTCTGACCACCTCAAGTCACCTAATAAAGGTGATCCTATACAGTCATGCCCAGAGGTTCATCTCCCTGGCGAATCTAGATCTCATCCAGTTGATGGTTGAGATTAACCTGGATGTGGCCTAGGGGAGCTGCCCTCTCACAGTTCCAAGAAGGAGCATTGATCTAACCTCCGTCCGGTGGAACTCACGAAGTAGGAGACTGTAGGCCTGGTGTCCTGGCACCTGACAACATTTTTGGTTCTGCTAGAGACATTCCTTCAGGTATGTATGCAGGTTGCACCTGGCTTTGAGAACCCAAGGACCCGTTCTAAGCTGACACAGGTGCTCTTGCCTGGTTCTGTGGCCGTCCTTGCCCTCAGCAGAGCAATGGCATTTCCACCCTGGTCACATCCAATGTCAGATGACCGATAGAGATCACTCTTGAGGGGCCCCAGAAGAACATTCAGAAACAGTGACGCATAAGCCTTATTGGTAGACATCACGTCGGTCCTCATTTGACATTGATGCTTAGGGCTACCCAGAACTCTGCCCCTGGTCTCCCAGACCCTGTGAAGCCCGCAAGGGGCCTGCCTCATCATAACAAGGCAGGGGGACTGGACATGCTGAGACAGAAGAAGGTCAGAGTTGTGGGGTGACCCTGAGCTCAGATTCTGTGACTTCAGACAAGTCACTTCCTCCCTCAGGGTCTCTGTTTCTCCACTGAGAGTTGGGATGAGGATAAAATAATTCACTGTCATTTCAAGATGGGTGGACAAAGAGAGGTGACGAAGAAAGTTCCTGATTTGCTCATGTCTTTCCTCCCAAGGCAATAAGGAAGCTTGACTCATTGTTTAAGAAATTGACTCTTTGGGTGATAGGGACGCATGCCTTTAATCTGAGCACCTGGGAGGCAGAGGCAGACAGATCTGTGTGAGTTCGAGGCCAGCCTGGGCTACCTAGTGAGTTCTAGAACAGCAGAGCTGCATAGTGAATGAGGAGCGGGGTGTGCTGCTTTGGACTCACAGCACCTTGCTGTGACCCTTCAAGCCCCTTCACTGTCACTCGGTTTGAGCTTCTGCTTTCTTCGTGGAGAGGAGGCACAGTGGGCTCTTACACTGGTGTAGCCCACACTGAGGGAAAGCATTTCACATCCCAGTGGGATGCAGCTACTTCAAGGAGCTTTTAAATTGTACCCATCCAGCACGAGAACTCGTCATTGTGTGAACAAGCCTCGTCAGGAAACCATGTCCCCCTCAATACAGTTCCCCAGAGTGGTCCTGGGTAGACGAAAGGATCGGCCTTGGCCAGGGTCAGGCCACCCTTGGCCAACTGTCTTGTCATTCTTTGGAATCTGCTCTGTCCTGCATAGTCAGTCCACATTCACAGACAGGCTCCCAAGTCTGTGTGAGTGTCTTTTACACGAGAGGACGGAGTTAGATCGTAAGTGGCACCAGGGTTGGGAAGTCACAGACCTGAAAAAGAGGGGGCTCTTAGCGCCAGATCCTCAGCACTGTGTGAGGTGGTGCTGGCGTATAAGGGCTGAGGGCTTCCAGAGGTGACATGGCGCTGTTGAGCTCAGGGAGTGTGCCTCACGTGTGTAACTCTGCTTGTTTGTGAGCATAGCATCTCCAGGAAGCCCGGAGCTGGCCTCTAGGCTCTGTGTGTGTCCTGTAGCACTTCTTTTTTGCTGTGATTTAGGTCCTGGAAGCCCCGGTTTCTGCTCTGGGTGCAGTATAGGCTTCCAGGAGATGCCAGCGGTGTTTGCTCACATGTGAACTCAGGTGTATGAAGCTGTGTACTATGTGTATGTATATGTTCGGTATTGTGTGTGCTTGTAAGTATGCATTATATATGTGTATTTAGATGTGGGACATTGTATATATGCACACCAATGTGCATATGCGCAGAGGGTGTGCCCATGCTTACGTGAGCGCACGTGTATTTATGTGTTTAAAGGTGTGTGTACAGGCACACAACATGTGTATATTATATGTTTATAGAGGTGTAGTGCTCTGTGTACATATGCATGGATACAGGTGTATTTGCATATTGATGTGTGTATATATGTATATGTGTGTGAAATGTGTGCTAATCATTGGATGTGTGTGGTGGGATCTTGCGTACTCATGTGTTGATGCATATATGTAGATAGGGTATGTGTGAATGTGTGTGAAGGGACATGTATGAATGTGTATGCTGTATGTTTATGTTGTGGTGAATGTGTGTGTGTCATGTATGTGCCATATATGAAAACATGCTCTGTGTAAAATATGTGTGTGCTACATGGCTGTGTGTGAATGTATGTGTTTGCCATTCGTGAATGTGTGTGTGCCAGGTGGGTCTATATGCGAATGTTTGTGGACATGTGTGTGCACTTTGCATGAATGTGTGCACCGGGCTGCAATCCCGACCCCCAAGGTAGGTAACTTTCATGTGGTACTTTACTCTTTAGACTCTTGCAAGACAAAGTTCAGCTCATTTTCCAGGCAGCAAATCCAAGTTTGGCTCCAACTTTTCATTCTCCATGCCTGCCAACTCCCTTTGGCTCCCTGGGCCTTAGACAACCCTTCGCTGGCGCCCAAGGAGCACTTGCGCTTGTACACTCCTAGACCTCGGCAGGATCAGGCCACAGCCAACAACAATCCCCTCTTTTCCTTTGTCCAGCCCGAGGCCTCCCCACTCAGTTCCTTGCCTTTTTTCTTATCCTTGGAAAAAGTGGGCCCCACTGTGTTTGACTTCGCACACGCATCACTCTCCCTCGCCATCACTCTGTCGTGTAAAGCCGTGGGGAGGGGGGGCGGGGGGGGGGCACACCTTCCTGACGTGACGGTGGAGGCTCCGGCCAGGCAGAGGAGAGGGTTGGAAGGTGGGGCTCTGTCTCACACTTGGCTGATCTGCTCAGCCCCCCTGTCCTTGGCACCGTCTCTCCGTGAAGGTGACTTTTGAGCCCACAAGGGGCATGACTGGATATAGAACCACCCTGTTACCCCGACGTGCCCAGAGCCCCCTGCACGGACTTCCAAGTGTTTTTACAGTCTGGGTCTCCGCTGAATGAGAGTGCACGGGGTCCCTACGTGCCTGTGAGAGAACTTCTAAATTTGTCTCAGACAGAGTCACCCCCTCACGAGAGGCAGATCTAGTGAACGCAGGAGAATCCAGCGTGACCTACATTGGCAGGAAATGGGATGAGGCGGTGGGTGGGTGGGTGGGACGTGGTGATGCTCACTGTGAGTAAAGGCATCAGGAACATCACAGCCAGCCGCCAGGGATGAAAGACATTTGGTGTGAAACAGACTCCAAGTTCATCCTTATAAGTTATATATCGTATAGTTTGCAAAGTCCTGCAGGGAACCCATCACCTGAGCAAAAGGCAGGGAGCCAAAGCCCAGAGGAACAGGAAGAGGGAGCTGAAGTCTGGTTCTCTGAGTCAAGGGAAGGCGGGCTTACCCTACTTCTTCCTCCATGGCAGGGGTGGTGGGGGTATGGTGGTAGTGTGTCTGGGGTAGGAGAGGACCACAGGAAAGGGTACTTGGCTCACAGTGGTGCAGATGGGAAGAGCTGGTTGCAGGGTAGTCTGCTTAGCAAGGGGAAGAGAGGATGTGGCTGTGTTCTGAGGCTTGGCGAGGAAGAGACAGTGTCTGAGTCACAAGCTGTGCATTGGTTCCTGACTTCCTTTCTTCAGCTGATACTTACTAAGAATTCAATACAGAGGGGGAGTAAAAGCCCCTGTGTATCCAGCCCCCAGAGTGTTTCCAGACCAAAGGAGATGGAGACTGTGACTGTAACCCAGTGATCAAGGAGGGTCAGTAGGTCATCAAGCACAGATTCTACTTATTGTCATTCATGTGCCCACCTGCCCATCTACTCTGCCCAGTCCAGTAGCTGTGGGCGAGGCGGGGCGGGGCACACAACTGAGTCTACCCATGCAATTAAAGCAACACAGAACTAGACAGTGCAGTTCAGACGCAGGAAGCCTCTTTCCCAGGGCTTCCAGCTCCCTTTAGCTGCTGAACGTCAGACTGGACCATGCGGAGCTAAGCAGTCCACCGCGGCAGAGTTGGGCTTCTCTGACCTGGTATACCAGGTCATGTGGAGTTGGATCAAGACTAGTCCATGTACCTTCATGATGTGAGAGTGCCAAGGCCGGTGCTGGGCCTCAAGAGGCAGAGAGGATGCAGTGTGATTGGGTCAGATAGATGGACGGCTTCCTGGGCCCAGGGAAGAACTGTGGCAAGGCCTGCCTCTGGAAAGATCCGGAGAGGCAGGGAGGTGGATGTGGCTGAATGGCACAGATCCTGGACAGACAGCATGCGCAGCTCAGTATGAGGTGGAAGAAATGGCAGATTCTGCTTCTTGAAGGAAAAAGATATCTACCTCCCCAGCTCCTGCTGCCTCCTGGCCAAATGGTCTTTGAGGGCCATCTATAAACCCTGGTACACTAGGTAGAGGGCAGAGGCAGTAGCTTGTTGGAGAGCAGGGCTAGACATCACCCTAAGAGGGAAAACTGGGACTTGGGAACACATCATTTGGGGCAGAAGATGGAGGAGGAGGAGGAAGAGGAAGAAAGTGGTCCACAGGGTCCAGAGCCTCGAGTCTATCCATTTGATGCCCAAGAAAACAACCCAGGAGCCATCGTCTTCCCGCCATGGTTGGCAGGCAGAGACGGCTCGTAGAACCTGGGGATGTAGTGGCTACCTGAGGCTTTAGGCCCCGGCCCTCTTGTGCATCAAGGCCAGGTGCCCCGGGAGGAAGGGACAGACCCGGATCTCTGCTGTACCCACACTGTCACCTGAGTGTTATGGCTCTGGTCCCAGCCTCCTCTTCAGCACAGACACGGTAAGCGCACATGGCAACAGCAACATCCTTTTATGAAGGGATTTACCCTGACCTGTGCCTCGTGGGGCACTATGAGGGCCTCTTCATACTAAGAGGTCGTACTGCTGTGTTACTGATGTTGAAGGTTGTGCCCATCTTTCCCATCTTTTTTCATCCTGTGCATTGTAGGGTGTTCAACAAGGTACTGACCTTTCACATTCTTGATACCTGCCCATTTCTCCTTCCCAACCAAAGATGTCACCAGAGAGCCCCTTTGAAAACTCATTTTCATCCACAGTGATCCAACTATTCTCTGGGTCCCCTGCCGCCGTGTGTGTGTGTGTGTGTGTGTGTGTGTGTGTGTGTGTGTGTGTGTGTGTGTGTGTGTGTGTGTATGTGTGCACATGTTGATTTGTGTGTGGGAGCATGGATGTGTGTGGATATGAGTGCACCTGCGTGTGTGCACGTGGAGGCTATAGGTCACCCTTGTTTTGGTTCACACTGGTGTCTAAGCTTACCAGTCTTTGCTGGGATTTGAACCCAGGCCTTGTTGTTTGGGCCTGTATGCTCCGCGGCAGCTGTTTTACCATTGACTTGGATGGGAAGGTCAGGATCACAAATGGATGCCCATCAGTACTTGAGAGACAGAGGCAGGCAGATCTCTGTGAGTTCAAGGTCAGCCAGGGCTACCCAGTGAGACCCTGTCTCAATTAAAAAAAAAAGGTGGTCAGGGAAGAAGGCTTCTTTGATGACCTAGCCTTAGTCATCAGCCAGATCCTAAAGTGTAAGGCCTTGAGAGGATACAAGGGAACAGTCCCCGACCGTAAGTTGGTCCCTGATTCCCTGGGCCTGTGGAGCACCAGGTGACCCGCCTCGGCCTTGAGGGAGACATTTGCTCTCACAAGGCAATGATTAACCCTGCTGAGCTGGCGAAGCTCTCTGCAGACAGACCTTTACCCTGGAGAATGCCAGCCCTGCCAATGAGGGTGTTTATGTTTCCCATCTGCTGTTTCTTCATCTCACTTTTATTACCAGGCCAGGAGCCGGTGGGGCGGAGAGCCATTAGGAAATTCTAAGGCCGACGTCTCCCACTTTTCCTTGCCAGCCTCAGTCAGCCATGTGACCCCCCTCCCCAGGAGACTGTCCTGTATAGAGAGAGGATCCTGCAGAGATAGGTTTGGAGTGTGTGAGGGGTGTTGTAGAGGCACCCCCAAGGGACATCCCACTGGTCCCAAGAAGCCCTGCTGAGACCTTGTCTACTTGTGTGGACAAAGGCCAGTACCCACAGAGATGGCCTTTGCTAAGCCTGGGGAGGGAGAAGGGAAGTAGGGTGGGGTGAGGTGGCAGAGGCGGGGCAGGGCTGGCTGCTTAGCAAGATGTGGGGTATTACCAGCTCCTTTGAAAGTCAGTGGAGACCCCCTTACAGGTTGAGAAGCTCTCTCTGTGGGTGCGTGGGTGTCTGTCTGTGTCCTACACGCGTGTTCTGTGTGTACACATTGGTTATCCACGTGCTCAGATGCACAGTTAACGCTCATGGGTATACATGAACACCTATCTGTTACAAGGGTGAGGGTGTGCACACGAGTGTGCAATGGGTCTGTCCTTCCCCACAGGACTGAGTTGTCACATGTACACATCAGCACGTTCCCATGTTAGCTCTCTTCCGTGTCTCTCCATCCCGGTTAGGCCACCGCCGTCTCCGGCGCCTTGTTCTGTGACTTGACGCCCTGCGTGCGTGAACAGTGGTGGCCAAGCTTTAGTGTCCTAGTCTGTGAAGTGGGAGCTTCCAGACAGCAACGGCGTACGGTGTTATACGGTGTTAATGAGAACCGAGGGTGGCTGGGGGCCTGGCTCGGGGGTGGAGTGGGTGGCGGAGGATGCCTGTTCCCGGAAGCATGGGAGAGCAGCAGGGACCCCGTGGCTTCTCTCTGTTGTTTATCTGTCTTTGCTTTGGTTCTGTGGCCAGAACAGCCCCGGACAGGACAGTGCTGAGGGTCTTGTTGTGTCCATGCGTGTCTACCTGGCCTCTGCCCGCGGCAGCGTCACATGCCTGCCGTTGCCAGGAGAGGAGCTGTTCATGCTTCCACAGCTCAGCTTGTGAGTTAGCAGTGACTAGAAGGCTGTAGTCAGGGGCTTTGAGGACCCTGGCTTTTGTTGCCCACACACCGTATTGCCATGAAGCAGGTGTCCAACACCTTTCCCTGGCGACGGCCCTAAGGCTCACATTTGCCCGGAAGAGGACAAAGAAAACCTGAGCCTTATTTTGTCGTCCCCCCCCCCCCCCAGCTCCATCAGTGACATCCAGAGGGTTCTGAGTAACCATGGGCAACAGAAAGCCAAGAACACAGGAGTGTTTGCTCTGCACCACTGTTTTCTGATTAGTCACTCCTGGCTAATTAGCCAGTGACAAATGGCACAATTAAGCTCTGAAAAATACCCGTCAACCTTCTAGAGTCCTGGCCGTACATATGGCAGATTGGGCCTGGCTGTAAAGTAAAGGAAAGAGGACCTTTGGTCCTGGGGGCCAACACCCAGAGCTGCAAGTTGCCCAGGGCATGTTGGGTAGCGGCTGCAGCTATGTGCCTCTGAGACACACATGGGACAAGCTGCTTTACCATCCGTTCGCTCCACAGTGTACGGAAGAAGTGGTGTTACCCATGGCTATTCTGTGGTTCAGGCAAAGTCCTCTGTCTGTGTTAGAACCCCCCCCACCCCCTAGAAATTCTAGGGATGTTGAGGAACCTATGGACAAGGTGGCCTCTGCTCCCAGAGGTGGCGCAGACCTTCTGTTATGGGTACTTGGGTATGACATGTGAGGGACAAGAGTTGCTCTCTCACCATGGGTAGCGTCAGGGTGGGCCAGTTCGGCTGCTGTGACATTGTCCAGGACTCCCAGTCCAGGACATCAGCATCTTCTTCCTCTTCCTTCTTCGGCACAGATCCTGCTCTGCACGGGTGGTGTGGCGGGCAGGCAGGCAGACAGACCTCCTTAATCTTTGACCTTGGAAGTATGGCTCGTGTTCCTTCTTTGGTGTGGCTAGACTCAATGGGGTAGCCATGGCCCTGTTTCCTGTGGCCAGGGAACCTTAAACCCTGGGAGTGGGAGGAATTTCGTAGCTGTATGTTCAGCCGCAACCCCATCATGCCTCACCTGATTCTCAGTGGTGGCTAGCTGGGATCCCAAGGGTGTCCTGTATGCAATGAACATTGGTGTCTTAAGGCTGGTGGGACAAATTCTCCCAAGCCTGTCCTCGTACAGCCCTGCATGGGACAAGTCCAGAATGGGGTCTCATGAGTGGAATAAAGGGGGGCGGTGTCCTTGTGTTGGTGACTATCAGCTGCTGGAGGTGGTGGGGGAGCGGAGGGGGGTGCGTGGCCCTTCTCTGTCAGCAGAGTGGGCTCCGTCTGCTTCGTTAACCCATGTCAGTGTCCTCAGCTCCTGAAGCTTCCTCTCTGTTTGTCTCTCTGGGGGGGGGGGGGGGGCTGAGGTCACCCTGACAACCCAGGCGACCTCCTTCTTTGTTTCACGCCATCAGGGACCCTTTGCCTCCTTAGAGGCCATTTCACAGGTTCTGGGGATTAGTGGAAGAACTAATTTGGAGGGCAGGTCTTCTGCCCAGTTCCGTAGGCCGTGGGTCCTCAGGAAGAGGAGCCAAGCAAGCCCCCCTCCCACTCCACACCACACATCGTCGCTCTTACAGGTGTTACGACCCGCTGGAGTTGACAGAGGCAGGCTTCTGTCTGTTCTAGCCCAGAGCAGGAGACAGGACTACACAGAGGTGTGGAGGAGGGTGCTGGGTGTGTTTCTTTGGGTGGCCTAGTCATCAGGAGGGACAGGAAAGGTCCTTTTTAGACAGTGATCCATTTGCTGCTGGCTGAGGGGGGGTGGATGAGAAATTTACCGGCATGCAGGGTGGGCTAGGGAGTAGAAATTGCCGTGGTCACTTGCTTGGCTTCTGGGGTCCCAGGACCCTGAACTTGGACCTTGCTCTGTTAATGGAAGCTGTTCTCTGTGTTTTTCTTAATTGTAGCCTGCCCACCTCACTGCATTTTTGGAAGGTGGGGATTTGGCGAGTCCCTCATGTCCTGTTCGGTCCAGTCACCAGAGCAGGCTAGGACCCTGGGAGACTCATTGGCCTCGGCTGCAGTGATGTGGGACACAGGCCTCTGGCCACTGAATAGCCACTTGCACTGAGGAAGCACCAGCGCACCATGCTTTCCTCCTGCTCACCCAGAAAGGGCGATTGTTTCAGACTTTTCCGATGAATACTGCATTCCAAGCAGACTCGACTGCCCAGGCTGGTGCCAGCCTCAGACAGGGCAGGCGACAGTGACGCACTGTGGCTCCCTCTAGCCCAGTGGTGGGTGAGGTTGCTTGGGCCAGCAGGGAGACTGGTAACTACAGTCTAGAGAGCAGACCTGGGCATGCACTCCAGCCTCAGACAGACGGACACACCATCCTTCCTAGTGTGCAGGCCTACTGGGTTCGCTTCCCCCCTCCCCGCCCCCTCATCCACCCCCTACCCCATACCCTCATCGCTAGCCAAGAGCTATAGGCAACATGGCCAAGATTCTTCTTAGAGTGGAAAAATCAAAGAATGATACATGAGCTTCTAATTAGCAAACAGATCACCAGACGGAGGACCACCCTCAGCTTTGTGTGCTGGAGCATTGGGGCTTCCTGTGGCCCGTTTGTATCAAATGCCCACATTCCTTAGCTGTTCAACACCCTTCTAGGCATCAGGGCCAGTGTGCAAGCATCTCCGGTGGGCTGTGAGTAGAAAAGTAATTTTCCACACCAGAGTTCAATTTCCGATAGGGAGGCCAGGGCCACCTTGGACTGGCCATGTCATGGCTCGTGTACTCTCATTTTAAGGCATTTGTAATAACACTTAATGGGTAGATTATCTTAATTTTCCTCTTTGAAGTTGGACGTGGTGGCATGTGGTTGTCATCTCGATGCTGAGGGAACAGAGGTGGGAGGATCCCTGGGGATGTGTATTGATAAGGTAGCCTAGCTTAATTGGTGAGATCCAGGCCAATGAGAGACGCTGTCTCAGAAAACATGTGGCTGGCTCCTGAGGAAAGACAGCTGAGGCTGACCTCTGGCTCCAAACTCACATTCGTGCACACACACATAACATGTAGACATAGCCAGTCTCTCTCACTTTCTACACACACACACACACACACACACACACACACACACACACACACACACACACACACACACACCATCAAGTGGAGTCACCTTTGGGAGAACCGAGTTTTGTCTTTGAATAATAAGTGCCAGTTATGATTCAGCATCAAGGAAAGTACTCCCTTCAAAGGACATTCCTACTAGTTATCTTGCGTTGAGTAAGTCTGAGTATTGAATGCAAGGGGGCAAAGTAACAAATATTCAGAGAGGTGCCCCAAGTCACAAAGGTGTGTAGTAAATGCATGACAACAGATGATAAGTGCATACAGTGGTCACCATCACATTCTCCACTGCTGTGCCCAGGGCAGACATCAATAATCAGTCACCGCTCTTTTCCATCGAGCCCAGATGCAACTGTAGAGTCCTTCATAACACACCTCCAGGAAACCACTACTAGGCATGTCAGAACTTTGAAGACACCCAAAGGGATGAATCTGTTTGATTGCATTCATCTTACTTTCCCAAATTCTGCCTTCTGGCCCAGGACTGTCACTTTGCCTGACATTTTCCTTAGTCATCCACTTCAGTAGATATTTTCTTACTGTGGTTACTTTCTTGGCCATGTGAGCCTTGGGTGAGCTCCTTCAGTTGTCTGTAGGGTGGATATTATCCAACTGTTTTGGGCAAAGCTGGTAATGGTGTCACCAACCCAGCTAGAGCTGCGAGTATCAGGTCTGGTACCTGCCATGACCAGCAGTTCCTGATGGTGATGTCATGGTGGCTGGAGCATGAGGCAACTGGTCATTCTCTGTCCTCCATCAGGAAATAGAGAGGGATGGATACTTGTCCTAAGCTCACTTCCTCCTTTTTATTTAGCCCGGAACCCAAGTTCATGGAATCCATCCACGTTTAAGTTAGATCTTCCCACCAATGAACTTTCAAACTCACTCACAGACATGCCCAGAGATTTGTTTCCGTGGTGATTCTAAATACTGTCAAAGTGGCCAATCAAGAGAGACCACCATACTGGCAGGCCCTCTGCACACCTCTACATGGGGTGGGCAACCCCCCACCCGGTCCTGGTTACTTGCCTCTGTGATCAGTGTTCCCAGCCATGGAACTGTGACCCCCCAAGACCGCATCTCAGGTCTCTCGCATCTGATGGAAAGCCTGAGGGAGAGGGGAGCAGGTCTGCCATTTTCCTCTGTGCTAAGCCACAAGAAGTATTTCTGATGGTGTTACTGTTGTCGTGAGTGACAGGGAGCAGAATTGGGACTAGGTGTCTTGGAGAGCTGATGTTCTGGTCCTTTGCTCCCAGGGGTTCACTGTGGCTCTGGGAATGCAGGCCCCTGCCAGCCCAGGTATGGGGATTTCCTTTCTTCTGGGCTTTTATTTTTATCTCTCTCTCTCTCTCTCTCTCTCTCTCTCTCTCTCTCTCTCTCTCTCTCTCTATCTATCTATCTATCTATTGGTTGAGGTGACAGATGGTGACCAGCTCTTTAGTACCTGGCCCCACAAACTTGGGCAGTAAACCCCCTAGCCGAATCCAAGAGACACTTTGCAGGCTCAGGTTGCCGAATGGTAGGTAAGTAAGGGCCTGCTTTGTAGGCAGTAGATGCAGTGGGGTTCGAGCTGGGGACAAAGTCATGCGGTCTGCTTTGGCTCATGGAAGGATGGGCTGTCTCTGGTCAGGTGGGTTTATATCATTTCCTGTGCTCTCTGTCTATGGGTTCTGCACGTGACTAACGTCGAATTGAGTGAGCTCACGGTCACAATTTAAAAAGTAGCCGGCATGGGTGCATTGACTTCGTCTCACATGGTGGAGAATTGCTGCTCTGGGTGCATCTTTATCTGCCCAGGGTCACACAGCTTTCCAGTGACATGGTCGGGAAGTGCAGCCAGCCACTCGGATTCCAACTAGAGGACTGTGCCACGTCTCTTTTGGGCACATGTTGAATGTTTGCTAGAACCTTCCATGGATGAGTAAATATAACCAGCGGTAGGGGAGAAACTGTAAACTAAGGCTAGAAATGTGAAATCTAGGAGGTGGTTTGTGCTGTGGGTTCCCATGGGGAGAGGGCCTTCCAGCCTTGTGGCCCTATGGCAGGGTTGTGGTTTGGAGATGAAATGTCCCTACAGGCACATAGTTTGAATACTTGTTCCCCTAGCTGGTGGCACTATTTTGAGGCTGTGGAACCCTTAGGGTATGAGGCCTCCCCCGTGGAAGTAGGTCAGAGGGGCAGGCCTTTGTAGTGGATTGCTCACCGCAGGTTCTGGCCCTATTCACTCCTTCCTGGTCTACCATGATGTGAGAATCTTTCACTCTCACACCCCACCCCCCAGTCACAGTGAGCTCTGCCATGTCTTTCCTACCTTGATGGACTTTCAAAACTTCGGACTCAAGTGTTTCTGTCAGGTATTTCTAGCAGAGCGCTCTGGCTCGCCCATCACCATGCCGAAGCGTTCACATCTTGTTCCGATGAGCTCTTCCCTGTACCTCAGCCTCCTCAGTTCTACAAGTCGATGGTGACACCTCCCCATGGGACAAACGCGACGTGACAATCAGGAGGTAAATGTGGTATCCAGTGAGCACCTAATAAATTTAAGTACGCCTTGGTGGCTACCGCTGTACCTTCTCCATCTTGTTCCTGAAGAACACAGAGAGAACTGCTCCGGAGGACACTTCAGAAAGTGAGGTGTCCTCTTCCTGTGGCTGCCATCCCCTCAAAGACCTGTCCTGTCTTCCATGTCATGAGTACCAGTAAGGAGAAGGTTGTTCGTCTAATGCCTGCTGTTACAGTAGCTGGTAGATGCTCCAGTGCTTTGGCCATTTGGAGCTTGTGAATAGCACCTCTTTGGACTCAGGTGTTCAAATCCGAGTCCCTGTTCTCATGTGTATTACTAGGGGAATTGTGGGGTTCCATGGTATCTCCGTTGACTGTCTTTGAGGGACCATCACTGTTTGCCATCCCTATCAGCGGTCCCCAGCCAGCTTTGCCAACACTTATAAGTGTCTGGTTTTTGGAGTGGTGGCCACCCTGATGGTGAGAGGTGATACTTCACTGGGTTTTACGTGAGCGTCGGTGATGGAAGGCAGCAGGGCAGGTGCGGGGTGGGTGGGAGGAAGCATGAAATAATCCTCTAAAACAGACAGTGATGCTTGCACAACGGGGTGAGTGTGCTTAATGCTGCTGAACTTGGCATTGAAAAGGTTGCACATGAAGGTCTGTGCACATGGAAGGTCTGGGGATGTGGGTCAGCTGGTAGTGTGTGCTCACCTAGCATGCACAAGGCCATGGATTCTGCTTTCAGCACTGCATAAACCAGGCATTGCGTCACATGCCTATTAATCTGGCCCTGGGGGTGGGAGGGTGGAGGCAGCAGAAGCGGGAGTTCAAGGTCATCCTTAGCTGTGCAGTGTGTTCAGGGGGCACCTAAGCTACATCACACACACACACACACACACACACACACACACACACACACACACACACACAGTTTAAAATAAAGAACTGGTTTGTTGGGTGTGTGTGTGTTTTACTGTACTTGTAGAAGAAGACTTCATAGAGGGATGTTCTGCAAAATGGTGGCCAATGCTCCCCCACACTGACTGACAGGCCTCTCTGGAAAGAAAGGATGATGTGAGCAGATGCACCAGCCTAGAGGCCAGGAAGCATGGATCTCAGTGAGATGCAGTGTCCTGGAACTGAAGCCCAGAGGGGACTATGAATACCTGAGACAGAGTTGGCTGTTCTTGACTTTTTCTGCCTTCCCAGCCACCAGAAGGGTCTGTTCTTTTTCTTGAAGGGTTTCCTTGCACCAAAATCCAGAGAGCTTTTCATGGAGGTGGGGTGTGGGGGCCTCTGCCTGGTAGACGAAGAGCCTCCCTGGGGAATGGCTGCCATGCCAACGTGATAGAAGGGAAAGATACTCCTGATGTGAAAAAGGGCTCTGTGCATGGTGACGGGGTAGAGGCCTGGACCTCCACCAGGTCTGACCAACCCTCCTCCAGGAGACATCTTGTAAGGATTAGGGGCATTTTAAAAGACGATGGGGAAAGACACACTGCATCAAAGTTACTAAGTCCTAGCCATTTCTAAGGGCGCATGGCTCTGTGGCATTCAGTTTGTTCCCACTGAGGCCTGGCCAAGAGCCTCTGCCACTAAACATGAACGCCCTGTTCCCAGCCTGGGCAGTTCTTTTCCTTTCTGTCTCTGTGAACTTGACCCACTCCCGATCCTCGGCGGAGAATCAAAGGCGGTTTGTCCTTTTGGATTGGTTGGTCTCACTAAGCGCAATGCCCTTGGCGTCCGACCGGTTCAGAGCATATGCTGCACTCTTGGTTGTCCTGGCTCAGTACTGTTCTCTTGCATGGATCTGCTGCATGGCAGTGTCCGTTTCATACTCAGCGGACGTTTAAGTTGCTTCCATGTGTTGGCTTTTGATGTGGGGATGCTGCAGTGAACATGGATGTGAGATCTGCCCTCCATTCTTGCACCATGCACTTGGAAGAGGGGGTTACTGGATCACGTGGTAATTCTTTCATTCACCCCTTGAGGCACCACTACCCTGGTCTAGGTGGCCACTCTGCTATCTGACATTGCTTCTGATTGGAGATGGAGACATGGAATCTCCATCCACCTGATGGATGCCCTGTGGGGCCAGGCCAGCTCCCACTGCCATGAAGCCCCCATGTCCATAGTGCCAACACATGTGGCCGTCCCTGGATTGGAGTGTGTGAATCACAGAGCCGGGGAAGGACGTGGGCTTGGTGCCACAGGGGGGTAGAATTGCCCATAGCCCGCAGCATGTTGTGCTTGCTCGTGACTTGGGGCATGGGCACCTCCAAAGAGCCTTTCTTGTTAGAGTAGTAACATTACTGAGTACATGTGGTAGGGAACCCTTAAAGAGCCCAAGCTGCTGCTGCTGGTGATAATGATGATGACGATGATCTGCTGTCCTCTCTCTGAGCTTTGCCTTCCTTTGAAACCTACCACACTTCAAGGCTGGCAGAAGGTGCTAATGGGAGGCTGCACACAGTAGGCCTGTCGGTTCCTGTCTCCGATGTCCTCTGGTGATGTTCCTGAAGATTCTTTGCCCTTTGGAAAGCAAGGCCCTCCAAACGCAGGCCTCTGAGCCCAGCAGATAAGGAGCCCAGTAAACACAGGGTCGCTCCCCGAGTTGGTAAATGACAGGGAAGCAATTACCTGGCAGCCTGACTCCAGAGTTGCTCCCGGCTGCCCAGGGATACCAGGACTTCCTTCTTGTGTGCCGGGCTTTCTGGCATGCCTGGATAAAGGCTGCGGGGCCACCAGAGAGGATTTGATATGAAGGAGGCCTGGCTGAGATGCTCAACTTTAGACCCTCACTGCCAGGTGGGCAGCTCAGAGAGAAGGACAGCAGATCATTGTCGTCGTCGTCGTCGTCGTCGTCGTCGTCATTACCATCCGCAGCAGCAGTAGCAGCAGCTTGGGCTCTTTAAGGGCTCCCTACCGTATGTACTCGGTAATGTTACTACTGATTTTCAGCTCTGCTGGCTGTGTCAGAGCCTATGAACAACTATACACGAACACACGTCAGCAAAGCACATCGTTTCCATGACTACTACCTTTCAGAAACGGCAGAGAAGAAGCATGGCAACAGACACCTCCCAGAGGTTCTGGCGGGGTTTGAACATGGCTGAACTCCTGCTCAGACTGCAAACCCAAGATGCGCTGTCTGCAGTTGAAACCCCGGGTCCTTCCTATGCTGTTTCTGGGAGCTCTGCAAGAGGTCCAGAGGAGTGCCTGCAGGCAGGGACTGACACCCCACCCCATCTGTATACCTGCATCTTCGTCTGCGTTGTCCCCTTCCATAGAACTCTGGCTTCAGCAACCTCAGTAGCGACCTCATAGCCCAGAAGGGAGGCTAGGCCAGAGACTGACCTCTGGACCAGCCACCATGAGGGCCAAGGCAGACTCTGGTAGTCTACCATGGTGACAGGTAGCCTTCAGCCAGTGGTGGTGGTAGTGGTGGTGGTGGGTGACCCACCCAGGAAGAAGTGGTTCATCTGCTCCACCCAGAAAGAGCTAGGTTCCCTGTTTGATCTGCTCCCAAGCCCCTCCCCACCCCCATTCATCTCTTCCCACCTAGGTCCTCCTTGGAACACATCAGAGTGACCTCCTTCAGGACACACTGGCCCTCGCCCATCTTCTTCCAGCTCTGGCAGGGAGTGGGCACTCAGGTCACAAGGGTGGACATGTCACTTGTCCCACTGGTTTTAGGACCAGGGCCAGAGAGCCATCCCTGGCCTCACACAACCAGCTGGGAAATGTCAGCGAGAAACCCGGGAGACCTGGGCAAATAGGTGGTTCTTGGAGCTGAAGTGATCAGCGGGGGACCCGGGAGAGCGTGGCCTGTCATTTGTTTGCACAAGCCAGTCCTCTGCCACCCTGTCTCGGACCATCCGTAGAGAGACAAAGGTGCTTCTCAGCAGAGGCCGCCCTCGCCTTGAGGAGGGCGCGCCGGGGTGGCTGGACGCGCTGTCTTCCAGATAAAATTATGTGCTTGGGGTTCGGTGCACTTAGGCCTCATTCATGCCCTGCTGTTTGCTCAGTCAGCCGGCTCTGTACCTGGTCTCCAGCCTCCTGGGACAGGTTGGGGCCTCGCTGTGCTTCCAAGGAGTGATGGCGCACTGTCGTCCCCCTACGCGAGCTCTTCTGTCTCTTCCCGTCCACGGTGTCCACTCACGTGAGGCTGGAGCCGTGCGCATAGTCATTCAGTGCCTTGGACTTGCTGTGTGCTCTGGGCATGTCACTAGACGTCTCTGTTTCTTTGGATACCATGAGTTTTCTCTTGTCTGCCTCTTAAGTCAAAGCCTAATATTTTCCCTCATACGATCAGGACCCATAATTCTGTTCCTGGTTATGTTCCCCTAGGAGACTGAGTGCTTTGGTCCACCAAAAGACATAACTGTGTTCAGAGAAGAGCTTATGGGCCTCTCTCAGGAGAGCCCAGGGACAGATGAAGCAATTCATGTCACAGAGTGGAATACTATAGGGCCGTGAACAGCAGCACAGCCCGACTGCCTCTCATACACAGTGTCGTCGAGTGATGTTAGGCCAATGGCACGAGTCTGTCCTGTGGAATTCAAGGACAGACAAAGCTACTTGCTGTGGTAGAGGATGGGATATTGGTTATTTTTCAGGGGGGACACCAGGCTGGGGAACCGTCTGGAGTGCTGGCTGGTGTCACACATATGATACATACGGGCACCACAGATGGCTCTGAAGCCTTGTGTTTCACTCTCCTTGTCTGCTCATAGGGTCCTTTGCGGTGGGCACCAGGCTGGGAGAATCTGAAATGAAATTCCAGGCATATGCTGTCAGGGGAGGCCCTGCCTGGGAAAGCATGTGATCACCGGGCCTCGGCTCTGTTGCTAGGAAGCTGAAGGACCCCTGGAGGGCTGTGCCTGTCTTAGAAGCCCCCTTGCCGTGGACACACCAGTCTCTTGCTAGGTAGAATGTGGTGTGTGCAGACGGTGAAGCCGGGCCCTGGAAGTGAGGGTCAGGCAAGGTTATGTGTCAAGAAGAGAGAATGGCATTCCCACTGTGCCTCCCTTACTGTGCTACTTTGGGCAGGGTACAATGTGGGCCTCAGTTTCCACTCCTGGGAGGGATGTGTGTGTGTGTGTGTGTGTGTGTGTGTGTGTGTGTGTGTGTGTGTGTATGTGTATGTATGTGTGTCCAGCCCAGAGCAAAGCTACAATACTCCTTCTCAACCTCCTTGCTCCTGGACTTTGCTGCCACACGCCTCTCCTTGGTCTCTCTGTGCCTGACTCTTCTCATCTTGTTTTCATGGAACCAACACCCTTCTATGTATTCTCTTGGGCAGGACAGAGACCAGAATGTTTCTATACTCAACCAGGGATTCTGGGCGCTGGTCTCTGCAACTGTGACTTACTCAGTGCTGGGTGGCTTTTAACGCTGGAAGTGACAAAGAGGCCCATTTCGCAGATGTGAAGACTGAAGTCCAGAGAGGCCAAGGCTTTGCCACTGACGGCAGAATTCTGCAGAGTCTGGGGAATTGCTTGGGTTGTCCTGCCTTGCAACTGCAGCGAGAGTGAGGAGGAGGGACTTCTGCCTCACCTTGGCTCTGACCATGGGCCCCCTGCTGTGGTCAGTGGAGTTTTATCTTCCCCTCACACTCCTGGCTCCCTCTCCCCCACTGCCTCTGGCTGCATGCCTGCCCTCTGCAGGGGCGCTGGGAGCTAGTTTGATCTCCCACCCTGTGCAAGGGGCTCTTCAGTAGGGGCCCTGCCATCTAATCATGGCCTGGGTCCTATCACTGTGTGGCAAGGGCCCAGGGCAAGGGCACCGTGCCTCAGCAGTGAGTCACTCTCTCTGTGTGCCAGGCAGGAGCTCCAGGGGAGGGGGTGATCCCACAGAGTGAAGGCCTGGAGGAAGGCACGGCCCTTGGCTGGCCAGGAGAAGAGGGAGGAGAGCGGAAACTTTTACATTGGTTCCTGGCTTTCCAGCCAGTTAGTGGTGATCAGCCTCCCAGGTCAACAACAGCCCCAACCGTGGCTCTCTCTCTCTCTCTCTGTGAGGAGACAGAAGCCGCCAAGTAAGGCAGGGCTGGACTTGGCTACGTTAACAAAGCGACCTTTGAGCGTGGGGAAAACCGACAAACAAGCGGGCCTCTCCGCCAGCCAGACTGGAAGGCACATGGTGATACCAGTGAGTTGCAGCATAGCTGGCCAGCAAAGGGTTAAGTGGCCTTCATACAGAAAGAGCAAGGGGGAATCAATAAGAAGCTGTGGCCACCTCAGGGGGAAACACTCGCAGAGCAGGAAGACAAGGATCTACAGGCCTTGGCAGTGTGAAAGACATCGCAATAGCAGAGGCAGAGGTGTCCTGGGGAAACTGCCACAGACTCACTGTGACAGAAACTTTGCCAGGAAGGGGCTCCCACAAGGCTCCTCTCGACACTTGCCTCCGCTTGACTTTATCTCCTGCTCTACCTTTCATTTGTTGCTTTGGTAAAACACTCTGACCAAAAGCAGCGCAGGGGAAGGGGGATTTGAGGCTTACAACTCCAGTTACAGCCCGTCATTGAGGGGAAGTCAGGGAACTCAAGCAACTGAGTACGTCACATCCACAGTTGAGAACAGAGAGGAAGGATGGGCCCACGTTGCCTGCTTGTCAACTTTCATCTAGCTGTCTCAGAGCTCAGGATACCCCCCCACCCCCACCCCTTCTCCCTCCCCCTCCCCCTGCCTAGGGAATGCTCCCACCCACAGTGAGCTGGGTCTTTCTACATCAATTAATAATTAAGGTAAACCTCCATAGGCCAACCTGATCTAGGCAATCCTCAGTTGAGTCATAGCAAGTTGACATTCAAAACTAGTCCTCACACCCTCTGGGCCCTTCTTCTTGTTATCTCTCCTCCTTGTTCTCAGGCCCCTGAGAATATAGCTGTGCTGCTCATGGGCACCTGCTGTTTGGTAAACAGGACTGGTATTGGCCACCCATAACTCCAGGCTCCTCCATGAGGCTTGCCTTTCAAGAATACAGGAGGAAGGGGGAGGGGAGGAGGAACTTCACAGTTCCTCCTGGGCATGACTTTGGCCAGGCCAGGAGCTTGTGCCCTTCAGAGGATGCGGTGAGAGAACACTTGCCCTCTGGGATCTCCCACCCAGGGACCCCTGACCCCAGTCAGAGCCCAATGTGGGTCAGTCTAGAGTGGATGTGACCAGCACCGCCAAACCCAGTCAGGGTCACCCCAAAACAAGAGGAGTCAGAAAAACAGCCTTGACTCAGAGGAGCCTGCAGGGGAAACCTGATCCCTGGAGCAGGCAAAGCACAGTAGAGAAGAAGCCGGGAGTTAGAACCAAGTCGCTCCATTCATGAAGCTGAGGAACCTGGGCGTGGGAGCTGTGGATGGGAACTTTGTATGGCCTGTGGTTCTGCTTTCTTTCTTAAACTGGTCTTGAGAAATAAAAAAGGCTGTGGCTAGAGGCTGGCTTTGCATTCACTGCAAGTGCCCCAAGACCAGTTGTGTGACTTCCTGGGAAAGCATGAACATCCCAGGAAGGGGAGCCAGTTCATCCCAGTTAGGGCACGGGCCACAGACCAAAGAAAAAGTTCTCCACAAGTCCAGCTTAGTGAAGTAGGGAGTTCACTGGGGTCCCTTACAGAAGCATGGGTGACTCAAAGGCAGCCGCCGTCACTGAAAAACCCACCCCAGCATGTATGATGACTCCTGACAGCTGCATCCCTGGAGCTCCCTACAGCTGGGCTGGTTGGGGAGTCCGCTCTTCCCAGGAATTATTATGTGCAGACCTCATAAGCTTTCAGGAACTTCCTGAGCCTCGTAAGTTTGGAGACTTCCTGTGAACTAACTGCTCTCTTCCATTCCAGGAGGGAGGTTTCCAGGCCAGGTAAATAAGGCCCCAGCTGCCCTATAGTCCATTTGCCTCCTACGAGCTTAGTCCACACAACAGGGTGGCCTGTGCATGCGTCCGTTTCAGAGATCTGGCCAACTGTGTCCTGGCATCCTGGACTGTGTAGCCAGAAGCCTCAGCATACATGATGAGGAAACCCTAGCCTCTTACTCAAGCAAGATGTGGACCTGTATGTAACCAACCCTTTAGGGTTACTGGGCCCTGGTCTAGCTCCTGCCATCTCCACCTGCTGCCTTGGCTTGTAAGTCTAATTCTGGGAAGAATCACTCCCCTGGACCTCTGGGCCCCCGTACAGTACAGTCAGTCACATAGCACCCTTGACTCCTCCCTTACCTTCCTCTCAGTAATTCCGAAGTTCATTCTACCTTGGGCAGGTTCTCTTTCTCTCTCTGGATTCTCTGACACACCATTTCCATGGCTCCAGGGACCTAAGTGCATCTCTCCACAGGTAGAGGCTGTCTCCTCGCATCTTCAGAGCTGGAGTTGCTGGCAGCTACCACCTTGGGCTCGGGTTCCCATCTCTGTCCCCAGGTCTTGCCTGGAGTAACAAGATCTCCATGTTGTGTAGTAATGGAGTCTGCCTTGGAAAAAGCTCCTCTTCCCAGAAAGTCTCCTGGGTTGAGCATTTGATGCTTAGAGTCTCAAAAACTCCACTTGCTGGCTGCCTTTCTAGCCTCTGACGGCACAAAGCAGGTGGGAGCCCATGTTCCTTGAACTCACTGCACATCCTCTCTCCTCTTTGTCTACAACATTCCTGGGCAGTGGCCCTTCTCTTACATGCAGGAGCTGAGACTGAATGCCCCCGGCTCAGGATGCCCCACTTTCTGGGCCATGTGGAATTTGTCCCTCATTAGTCTCATGCCTAATCCATACTCCTTTTCTGATAGCTGCGTGCCTCGTAGTGCAGGATTCCAGAGTCAGTAGAGGCCAAGGTTCCCGGCAGTGGTTGTGGAATGGACAATGATTCTCACAGAAGATAACGGCTCTTGTATGAAGTGAGCAGCCAGCCCAACCCAGTTTGCCTGCAACTTCCCTGTGTTAGTATGCAGAGCCGTGCGTTGGAAAGTCCCTCAGTCCTCTATATATGGACGTGTCTGTTCCCTTTCCTCATGTCCAAGTTTCTCTGAGTGACAGGTGGGAGGGGAATGTTAATGTAAAACTTGCAATCGAATGGCCTCTGGCCCTTGGAGTCAAACTAATGGTGAGGTGAAAAACACATTTAAAAAGTAATTAAACCGGAACTCCTTGGCTCTGGAATGATAACACAGGGTCAGGAGGGTCTTCCTTGAGATAGTCAGGGTCTCCTGTAGCCCAGGCTGGCCTTGAACTCATGATCTTTCTGCCTCCACCTCTGAGAGCGCCAGAATTACAGGCGCGCTCCTCTCCTCCAGAGATGGAGAGGAACTTGACCCTCAGTTTGGGTCAGATTGAGGGCATCTGGACTCCAGATTTCATAGTTGGAAAGGGCGTGGTTTGTAGTTTTGATAGTGAATGCAAAGTTATGTGTTAATTTTCCTGAAAAGAGTTTTGTAGATTGGTTAGGGGTGGGGTGGGGCAGGTGATAGGCAGGTGTGGCAGTGCCCACTGACCATGGTATAGGCGAAGGTAGAGAAAAGCAGACCCATAGCCTGCACCAACGGAAGGTCCGGTTTCTTTTGGGGTTTAAATCCTGTGGGGGACCCACGAGAGGAAGGAGCTAGAGAGAAGAACCAATCTGACTGGACTGTAAATTCCAGTACTGTTTGGACAAGTGGGTCACTCGGTCCTCAGGCCAGCCCACCCTCTTCTTCAGTAACCCCTTTCTCTCTGTTCTCTCAGGGGATAACCTAGCACCCCTGCTGGGAACAGAGTGGATGCACCCCTGAAGAGTCATCTGTGAGGGGGAGGGAAGGATGGGCATTGCCGGTGGCTGGGACATGACTCTGAGTGCTCAGACCAGAACTGGGTCCCCTGTCCCTCTGGCATGTGACAAGTGACTCCAGTTTTCCCAGCCTCCTGGTTTGTAAGATGTATATTGCCATCAGTTTGTATTCAGTGGCTGTGACCGTGAACTGAGCTGATGTCTTTCAAGCGTTTCAGGATGCACCTGGGCTGGGATTCAGGTTGAACGCTGTCTCGGACCACAGGGCCCTTGACTTCGGTGTTGTGCTTCCTCTTCTTCTCCCTTTATTCTCTGTCCACTTCCTAGGATGCAGTGTAGTAACCCCAAACCTTGGGCGCGGCCTGAGACAATGGCCCAAGTTAGAGGATAGCTTTTAAGTTAAAATCAGCTAAACCAAGGAATTGAGTTCCCCCGTCACAATGGCCACATTCTAAGTGCTCAGAAGTGGATGAGGAATGTGACCACTAATGAGGACTCTTCTGGCATGCACGAGTCTCCGGGTTCCATCCCCAGCACTGTATGAACTGGGCATGGTGGCGGACACCTGCAATCCTAGCACTTGGGAGGCAGAGGCAGAAGGATCAGGCACGAGGATTCACGGTCATCCTCGACTCCATGAGTTATGTATGGGTGACGGTATGTATTAAGTTACAGTGGGTAACACACACAGGACTTTCCCACTACTCTAGGAAGTTCTTGGGCAGTGCTGATCTGAGGATCCACACTGCTGGTGAGCCAGCCTGACCTTTATTACCGCGTGGTAGCTGAGTATTCTCCTTTGTCATCAGGTCTGCTGGTGACTGTGTGGCCCCTCGTCCAGGCTGCCAGGCCATCCTGGGACTGCCCTCGCCTGGCACCAACAGGCTTCGCAGCCCCAGGAGTCCCGCTAGCTGGCAGGAAGATATGGCAGGGATTCCAAGCCTGGCACCTGGCACGTCACTCAGCAGGACCGGCAAAGCCCGAGATTGTTCCAGCCCCCCCCCCCCCCCCGCCCCGCCCCGCCCCGACAGCTCAGGATGTGGGCTAGTACACCAGAGAAAGGCAGTGGCTTCGCGGGAACTAGGAAGCTGGCAGAGGCTTTACTGGAGAGCTGGAAAACTCGAGTTGTGTCGCAGGAGAAAGAGGGAGGAGAGTTGGTGGCGATTCTCTAAGAGCAGGGCATTGACGTTGGCTAAGGCCCCTCTGGCTGCTTGCTGGCTGCACACACCCACCCACCTCTCTTGTGCCTGACTGACTTTAGGGGGCACAGTGGCTCCAAGCCAAGTCCTGTCCCTGCTCTTCAGGACTCACAGAGCAGCAGGACAGACAGATGCACAGAGGGGCCACGGTCTAACTGGTAACACTGAGTGCAGGGACCGGCCACACTGACCCACAAGAGAGAGACCATGTCATCCCTTGGGGACCTATCCACTGGTGCTCATGGTTACTGAAGACATCTGCAGGAAGGACATCACCATACAATGGGGTCCTGCTCATTCCTGGTTCACTTAGTCCCTTGAGAAGGGTACTGATTGTTCCCTTTTGATAGAGGAAATAGAATGTCCTGAGCTGGTAGGACTGCCTACTGGTTCTGGAATGTTCTCAGAGTGTTGCCACCTGATTGAGGTTGAAAATTAACTGAGCACTTACTATGGGTTAAACACACGCCTGACACTTTCCCCGAATGAGCCTTTCCCTACCGGGACCAGCCCTGTTCTTCAGAAGAGGGAAACTGAGGCAAGTCGTCAGGCTGTCATCACACAGCGGCAGCCTGGGAAGCTGAAGGCTTCCCGGGAGCTCTGCCGGGCCCAGAGCGATGTGAGTAGGTGGGATTGAGGGACCTTCATCAAACTTCCTCAAACCCCATGCTGCCATTCCCGACCACTGAGCAGGCGCAAGTTCCACACCAGGGTCCGTCACATCTTTAGGGAAGAGAGATCATGTCCTAGTGGAGCCCATGGGTCTCTAGAGGGGTGATGTCAGCCCCGGAGGGATGGTCCCGCGAGACTGACTTCATCAGAGCCACAGTAAACAGGTGAGGCCCTTGGGGCTGCAGCCAGGGGCGGCTGCTCATCCCGCCCCGCTCACTCGTACGCTCGCACACTGCCCCATGGATGCGCTTGCTGTCTGAGACACTGTGCAGGAAAGGGTCTGGGGTCAAGTTGTGTGATTGGTCCTGTCCACAGTGTGGTCTTCAGGACTGGTGGGGCTGTGAGGATGGGGACAGATGCTGGTCTCTCAGGATAGGTGGGCGGGGAGGTTCCTACCCAGAGCTGTTCCTTCACACACACACTCAGGCCGATTGCAGAGGCTGGTCAACTGCTAAGGTGCCAAAGGGCGCGTTCTTGGCTAAGCCAGCTCCCCGTGGTGCTGTGCTGGGCACCAGCTCATCTAACCCATAGTGGTGTCCTATGTGCCGGTATTTGCCATCAGCCCGAGATTGCTGGGCCGCCCATTCTCAAGGGAGGTTCAGCTGCGTCTTCAGACCGATAACATGCAATGCTATGTACTGGCCGTTGCTCGAGACAGTGAGTTGCTCAAGGGCACACAGCTGGTGAGAGAGAGAGAGAGGCCCAGCCAGGATTTGAACGTGAGCATGTGTGCCCTGTTGTCAGAGCCTGGCGTCTTGACAGCTTTGTGACCTCCTCCCCACCCCCTCTCGACCCCCATTTTATTTAGTTTATTTGTATGAAGTCAGAGGTCAGTTTTCTTTCCCCACCATTCGGGTCCCAGGGATTGAACGCTCAGGTCATCAGGCTTGGGGGCACTTGCTTTTGCCCACCGAGCCATCTTGTCGCTCTGGATCCGCTGACTCCTGCCTGACCCCTGACCTGAGGTCCTACTACATTGTCTTCTCGGCCTGAGGTGACTGAGGGTAGGCAGGACTTGGGTGGAGAGTCAGAGGCGTGGCCCTCCCTGAGCTCAGCACAGAGGGTTCTGGCTCCTTCTCCTTGGACCGCTTTCCTTCTCCATCTGTGAAGTGAGAGTTCGGATGAGAACCACGGTATTGCTGGTGCATGCCTGCGATCCCGGCACGCAGGAGGCGGAGGCGGGAGGATCAGGAGTTAAAAAGCTACCTACCCTCAAGTGCATAGTGAGTCTGAGGCCATCCTTGGCTACTTGAGACCTTGTTTCCACAGCAGGAAACAAGGGTGGTACTGCTGTCCCCCACAGGGAGGTCTCTGGGTGGTCGGTATCATTTGTCCACAGCTGTGAGGGTAGAGGGGTGGGGTCAGTGCTCGGCCTTCAGGCTCTGCTCACTATAAGTGGTTTTTTTTTTAGAGGTTCCGATTCTGGATCTATCCCTTGGACATCTATGGTAGACCCCGATGGGGAAACCGAGGCACTGAAGGATGGAACCACCTCACATCCACCTGCCAGAGTTGAGGCTAGAAGCCAGGAAATCTGATCCCAGAGTCCTTCCGTTCCTGCCCTTTGCTTTCTTCCTCGGGGGTGCCTTCCATGTTCGTGCCCCAACCCTGGCACGAACTCTCCATCTCCTCATCATAATTTCTCCTGGGAATGTTTGCTTGTAGGTGGCCAGGCCCTCCCAACAAAGGCCAGACTTGACCAGTGGGGCGAAGGCCATGCTCACTCATAAAGGCCTCGAAGTCAGTCTGGCAGGGTGGGTGAGTGGGTACCCAGAAGCCTCCTCTGCATTCAAGGCCCGCCATAAAAGCATCTATTACCTGCTCCCTGCATTTCAGCTGCGGAGACTTAGAGGCATCATGAGGCCTTGTTTATGAACAGAATCTCCAGCTTGCTCCAAGGCCACTCTCTGGCAAGTGTACTACTCCTTAAACATGGCCCAGAGCTGCAGAAAGAAGTGTCCCCAGGGGGCGTCAGCCCTGCAAGGTGGCCCCATGGGGTCACACTGGAAGCCCCTTCTCCAGTGCTGAGCACTGCCCTGTGTGGTTTGAGTGCTAGAGACACTGGAGTTAGGACAGGTGTGGGACTCTACTGCTGTCCTCGGGACAGGAGGCGCCTGACAGCTGGGAGGGACAGAGTGAAAGCTCAGAGCGTGCTGCCGGTGGTGCTGCATTGCTGGGGACAGCAGCGCTCCACTGCTTGCGAGCTCCTGACGGTGGCAGTGTGCAGCAAGTGATGATCCAGTGACAGATAGAAAAGAACCAAGGCTCTTCTTCCTGCATCTCCTGAGCGCTCATAAGGAATAGGTGTTTGCATCAGGACCGATCTGAAAATTTCTAATGGACTTTGCCCCTAGGGGTGCTGCCATAGCCCGCAACCTTGGGTATCTGATCAGGCAGTGGAAGGGCACTGGGTCACCATGTTCCTTTGTCTTCACGTTGATTGTGGCAGTGCTGGGAAGACCTCAGGTCTGTGTGACTGCCCACTAATCCCTTAGGTTGGGCTCTCGGCCTTTCCTCCTGCTCTGGACCCTATGGAGTGAAGCAAGTCTCGTTCTTATGCTCTTACTCAGTTTCAGATTGGTTAGCTGCCAGTCTCTTCTTGCAGCTCCTGAGTTCTCAGTCAGCGTCCAGTTTTGCTTTTTAAAGCGAAACCATGGGGTGAGGGGCAGGCTGGGGAGACGGCTCCGTTGGCAAAGTGTTTACTGTGCAAATACAGGGACCTGAGTTCAATTTCATCCAAATAGCCCTAATCCTGGGGAATTAGCAGGGCCATGGCACTGGGGCATCGTATTTAAATGGGGGTGGAGGCTGGGGTTCAGCTCATGGGTTGGCGGTCAAGAACTCTGTATTGTGTATGGATGTGTCCCCGGTGCCTGGGTCACACCAGCTGTGTCCCACTGGAAGTACTCAAATATTTGGCGATCCAGCTAATCGCACATGAAGCAAGGGAGGCAAACTCTCAACTCAGCAAGTGGGTGACTGATGTCAAGCCAAGTGTGGATCAGTCCTCGCAAAGCCGTCATCTGTAGGACTCTGGCTAGAGGGGCTTCAGAGGTCCCTGTGGGCATCGTGAGGCCATGGGTAGTGAAAACAGTCACTGTGGACTTATGGAAGCTCTACCTGGTAACACAGGCCTCCCAGAGCCCACGTCTTGTTCGAAATCAGTTCTCCGTCACCCTGTGGAGATGCCTCCCCCCCCCCCCCCCCCCCCCCCGTGCACTGGTCATCGAATGACCTGCTGGAAGTAGTCTTCGAAGACATCCTGAGGCCTTGGTTCTCTCCTTCTATCATTCAAGAGGGGCTGGCAGCTGTGTGTAGGGGGCCTGCTGGGTCTGGGCCCCACACCTCTTGTCTTCTGTGATCTTCAAAGTTCCAGTTCCAGAAGGTTCGTTTCCTAAGGGCAGGTAAAGGAAGCTAGGGGATGAAGGCCACAGGGGAGAGAGGTGGCTAGATTCAAGTCCCTGGTGTCCTGGAATCTTCTGTGTTCACTTTGGCCTGTTGGAATTCGTTAGTTATTAACCATCTGCAAAATGGGCAGAGCAGGTCACGTGAGTCATCTGTGTGACTGGTTGGGTTTTGTCTTTTTGATATCGACCCATTAGACTGAATAATACCAGTTACTGGGTCTTGACCCCAGATGACTGGGCTGGGTAGAGGGGGTTTTGTATATGAAAAGGAAACTGTGTGACTTGGCACGTGGGCCATGCACATGTCCTGCACACTGCTGTGGTTCTCATTGGTCCCTTCCTGTGTCCCTTCAGCCACTGAGTAGCTTTGGCTTGTCCTCTACCTGTGAGTGGGCTAGGCTGTATTTCCATGGATAGAATGCCTGCGGGTAGATGGATGAGGCTGCTAATCTGAATCTTGGTCGCATAGGTACATGTGGGAGTCTCCCTCTCAGTGCCTGGCCCTGGGTCCCCTGAGCTGCCAACCTTCAAAGTCCTTTCCCTTTCAAGCGGTGACAAGTCCTTCTGGGTTATCGTGGCCCCTTGATGGGGGCATTGTTCTTATTCCCATTTCACCAGTGACAAAATTCAGAGTTCAGAAGTCAGGGAGAGCTGCCAGACGGTGCCAAGATCTGAGTGGTGTGCACCCACATTCTAGAACCTTCCTCCAGCCCACCTGGCTTCGTGACATTGCCCCAGGATGTTTCTCCGTGCCCTGCCGTGAGCCTTCTTGGAGATGATCCCACGGTCTGTGGAGGAGCGTCTGACTGTGTACACGGGCTCGGTTCCCTCGGCACCCATTGTCACCCATCCTGGAAGCCCTGGCTAGGAGCCTGCAGCTCGAGGAAAGACCCGCCAGGGACTTCCCATGCATGAGACACACACGGGCTCCTGAGCCCAGCTAGGCTTTGCCAAGAACTGAAGAGAAACATTGAGTTTATTTGTCTAAGAGTCTGCCCTGCTGGCCTCAGCTTCCGGAGAACTCAGCTCTGTAGAGCGAAGGTCCTATGAGACGGAGAAGGCCACCGGGGTCAGACAGAGGGAGGCCCGTGGGACATGAGAAGGGGCTGGTGGCGCTTGTGGGCTGTGAGAGCGGAGAACCCCCAGGGCTGATGTCCAGGTGGCAGGAAAGGAAACGCCCACATTGTTTTGTTCTCGTAGGCAGAACATCTCATGTAGCCTAGGCTAACCTTGAACTTCTGATATTGCCTCCACTTCCTGAGAGCTGGCATTGCAGCCATGCGCCGTGTACCACTTGTGGTTTATGTGGTTCTGGGGATGGAACCCAGGGCTCTGTGTGTGCTGGTTGAGTACTCTGCCGACCGAGCCATATCCTCAGACCTGTTTCTTTCTGTTTTAGTCAGCCAAAGCCCACAGACCATCCTTCTGGATGTCTCTCCTTTATTAACCCCTTTCTCTCCTTGTAGGGAGAAGCTTTGGTGGGGACATGGGGACTGCATGTGCCTCTGTGAGGTCCAAGGCTTCTCTTTAAAATCTTTACATCCCTGTAACCTCAACACTCCAAAAGTGGAGGCAGGAGGATCAGAAGTTGTTCAAGGTCTTCTTTGGTTACACAGTGAGTTCAAGACTAGGCCGGCTACCCGAGACTCTGTCTTAACAAAACAAATGCAGCATAAACTCTTACTTTAAGTGGTTTGTGAAGTTCTATTTGGTTCCAACCCATGGGGCAGCCTCGTCCTGAGCTGGTGACTGGCTGGGGACGCATCAGAGTTATTTGGTAGCTCTCTGTTGTTGTGTGATGAAGTACCGTGACCCAGAAGCAACTCAGGGAGGAAAGGGTTTATTTCAGCTTACAATTCTCAGGTCACACTCGGTCATTGAAGGAAGTTTGGGCGATGCAGAGGCCATGGAGGGGTGCTGCTTACTGGCTTGCTCCCTGTGGCTTGCTCAGCCTGCTTTCTTATAGAACCCAGGTCCACCTGCTCAGGGATGGCACCACCTATGGTATGCTAGCCCCTCCCCCATCGATCACTCCTCAAGAAAATGCCACGTAGACTTGTCTGTAGGCCAGTCTGATGGAGGCCATCCCTCAACTGAAGTTCCCTCATCCCAGATAACTCCCGTTTGTGTCAAGTGGACAGGAGATTAACCGGCACACAATGTTTCCCGTCTTTTCCAGCTCGCCTGGTAGCACTCCTGGCTCCCTCCTTTCCTAGCAACTTGAGTTCCTTCTTTAACCCGCCAGCCCTGTTCCTGCCTCCACCTCTTGTTCACCATATTATTCTTTTTCTTGTTCACATTTGTCCGTTATTGAAGGTCCCACATGCTTTTCATAGTTATCTTCCCGCGGCCACCATTCTACGGGGAATTCCATGGGAACAGGGCTGTGAACCAACACATAACACAACAGACTGATATGGATGCGCTCTCACCGTGTGCCAGGCGTGGATTTGCCCCTCAGTCCTCGTATGCCTCACAGGGCCCGTTCTACCCATCCTCTCCTGCCTTTCCCGGTTCCCAGATGGGGAAACCAAAGCTCCAAAAGACTTAACTGGTCTAGCTCAGGCCCCAGCCCGGGAGAGGCAGAACTAAGGTGGCACGTTGGACGTTTGCCTTGCCAAGGTGTGTTTGTTACCATTAGATTCCCAGCAGATGCGGAGCACGGCAGACAGACCTGCTGCTGTTCAGAAGGTTGGCTTGTGTTGCAGCAGACATACACATGCACAGGTGACCGGCAGTTACTGAAAGCAACTGAGGCAATCCTAAACACCCATGTTCTTTGCAGTCTGCATGTACTTCCTGTGGATCGGGTTCAGTCTCAATCACCAGCACATTCCCCAGCCTGGCCTGTGCCTGGCATATGTGGACTCGGTGTAAGGGACCCTGGCACACAAGTGAAAACCACAAAGCAAGGCTGAGACCCCCCCCCCCCCCACACACACACACACACTGCTCCAGTCAAGTTCCATGTTCACAGTCCTTCATCTAGAGCAGTATCATAGCTTGCTAAGACTTGAGAAAAAGCATACCTCTTTGAGCATCATCCAAAGTGGCCCAGGGCCTGCCTTCTGCTTGCATAAAATGCCAGTAAAGGGCCAGAGAAATGACTCAGTAGGCAAGTTGTCGGAGGACCTGAGTTCAGTCCCCAGCGCCCATGTAAAAAGCCAGGCATGGTGAGAGGGAGAGAAGCTCATTGGCCGACCAGCCTTGCCTACCTACTTGGTGAGCCAATGAGAAACGCTGTCTCAGAAAACAAGGTGGGTGGCTCCCGAGGAGTCAGTCACACCGGAGGTTGTCCTGTGACAGCTGCACATATCCACCCACATGTACATGCCCTCCGCCCACACATACACCAAACACTTCAAAGTAAACAGACAATTCTGCCATGGTGACTCCTGCCCTGGGTCTTCCATGTGAGTTACGACCAGGGACGGGCAAGCTGTGCATGTTGAGGGGGTAGAGGAGGGCACAGTGCAGAACCCTTGTCTGCTCAGTTTCCAAGCTGAACTGAGGAGCTGCAGCACTCCTGAATGCTAGTCCCAGCTCTACCACTCTTGGGGAACCCCGGAGTCCCCACACCTCCCAGAACCCTCAGCCTGGACTAGAATGCCATTCATATGGCGCCCCCCCCCCCCCATTTTCTACCAGACTGTCTTTCTGGAAGGTACTGCCCCACCCCCACCCTTCTGTGACAGAGGGCCTGTGAACAGGCTACAGTCACACTGAGCCATTCTGGCACGCTAAGGAGAGCGAGGGCTTGTGGACTCATGGGTCTCACATCTGTGTCACCCTGGCATCTCTGCTTCCCCAAGTGGATGAGGATAGCTCTGAGAGAAAACCCCCACATCTCCTGGAGGCCGATGAACCTGGGGAACTTTCCCCTCAACTGGTCCTCTGGGAATTTTCTACAGAATTTACGTGATGCTTCCATCGAATTTAGGGTTATGGCCAAGGGCAGGGCTTAGACCTTCTTAGAAGGGACGTTGCTGGCTGGAGGTAGGGCTGAGGGCCTTAGCCTATCTCAGCAGGACCCAGGGCTGGTGGATGCACAGAGAACAGCTTCATGATCGTGAACCCACAGAAACTCTTGTTCCTCTCAGCATTCTTTTGCTGGGATGGTCAACTCACAGGAGAAAGAGTTCATGTTTTTGGAGACTTCAGTTCACACGTAGCCATGTCACTTTGGGCCTGTGATGAGGTGGAAACATGTAGGAGCATCTGCAGAGCAAATCTTGTTCATTTCTTGGTGGCCAGGGGGACAAGGACACCCCCCCCCCCCCCCCGTGACCTCTACCTTCCTCTTCATAGCCTCTACTGCCTATGTGTAATAGTGTATAGGGCCTACCAGGGTCCTGCTATGGAGAAAGGGTTCAAGTCAAGGTCACCCCCAGGCTCCTGAGTGTCAAGAGCAGGGTTCCATTTTACCATACAGTTGATGGCTGAGTTTCACCATCATCGAGTCTGTATTTTTTTTGAGTCTTGTGTTCTGAAAACTCACTAGCCAACTCTAGTATCTTTGCACCTGGGGCATTAATGGATGCTGAGTAGGCAGCCTGATGTTCGCGTGGGACTTGGGAGCTGACATGTGTGGTTAAGGACAAAGGGGAGGATGGCTTCCTCGGGCCTGCCACTCTGGGCTCTCAGCCCTGGAGCAGATGGACCTTACCTCCTGGCCTGTGTCTTGAGTGTGGCGAAGAAAGGCCACCTTTCTGCCACATGAACAGGTGCCTAAGCTCCCTGGAGAAGTCTCTGAGGCTCTCAGGATGGCTTGCAGAGCAGTGCCACCTGTCACTGATCCCAGAAGTCCCCCCTATAAAGAGCACACTTGGTGTGTGGAAATAGTCAAGCTCCATTATTGCCTAGTCCTGTCCCCCAAACTTAAGAATCCTTGTGCTACCCACGAGGCTCGTGTTCCTGGGAGAGGACAGCCCAGTCATTTTTATAGACTTCCCTGAAATTTCCTTAAAACTTAGGCGCTTTACCCCAAGACCCAGGGTTTTTACATTCCTAGGTATTTACCCAAGAGTGCTAATGTCATCCATGGAACCTGTGCAGGAATGCTGACAGGACCCCCCCACCCCACCCTACACACACACACACACACACACACATGCACACACACGCACACAAACATCTACATCTATAGACAGATCCATAAACAGACCATGTAGCGTGGGAACATTATTCAGCCCCAGCCAGGCACAGTGAACTATGGACAAGGGCAGCAGCAGATACACCCCTAAGATCCTGCAAGGGCCCGTGTGGCCATCACGAGTAAAGACTACAGTGGGGGCCCTGCTTGCAGGAAACCCAAGAATACACCGTGCTAGCCTACAGTGATGATGCCCGACTTGCTGACACCCCCAGACAGGTGGGCCAGGGAGTGTATACAGCCCTCCCAGGTGATGGGGATGCTCTAAAGCTGAGAATGTGTACATGCAAGAAGATTCCAGCGTACACAAGATAGGCTCACTTTGCTGTTCATACTGCATGCCCTGAGCCCCAAACCTTCCTCCTGAAGAAGAGGTTCCTGGGGTGGGGGCGGGCTCTTTCCAGGGTCCCTTGGAACAGTGGTACCTGTAGGTGGTTCGCATCCTACCTGCCTGGCTGTTCTGGTTCTTAGACATGTCTGTGGACTCTGGATAGAATGGTGCTGACTTTGGGACTTCTTTGTGTCATTCATCAGCTGTTCCAGTGGCAAAGGCACACAGTGGGACAGATGCCAAGTGCCAGGCCTGGGGACCAGATTCCCACCCTTCCCATGCCTGCAGAGAAGACGGGCCTTGGAAGATTCTGGATGTGGAAATATCTGGCCTTGGCTCTGTTACTAAACTTCTTGAGGCATTTGGCCATAAAAGGGGGCAGCCGCCGGGGCTGGCTTCTTGATTAATGAGCCCCCTCTATGCCTCTTGACTGTCCCCGTGGAGCCCTGGGATGGCCCTGCCCTCCAGACCCAGCTGGAGGAGATTTTTTTTTTTGAGGGGCTGGGGCCCAACTCCAGTGCAGCCACTGTTGGGGGTGTGCAGGGACCCCACAGTCTGTATACAGACGGGGGAGGCCAGACCTCTGAACCTACTGGCCTTAGCTTCATTTTGCATGATGCATCCTTGAGGTTGGCGGGTCCTGCCCATGACTGAAAGAATTGCCCAGGTCTCTGTATCGGTGGTTGCAAAATTGGATCATGGTGGAAAGCAGGAAGCCTGTGACCTGTCATCGCCTCTCTCCTACTCAGTTTCCTCAGGGTGACTACAGCTCCCCCTTGCCATAGCATCACAGTGTGGTTGAGTGAGGCCGGAATAGTCACATGGGGGGGACACTATGCTTCCTGAGGGTGGGGTGGGTAGGTAGGGTTTGGTGGGGTGGGCACTTGGGGCACAGGGCTTAATAGAGTGGGACAGGCTTGATGGAGACGGTGTCTGTGAGCTGGGTATCTTCCTGTCGCCCCATTGGAGAGAATAGGACGGAGGTGTTCCACAATAATGGGAAGAGAGGAGGGTCAAGTGGCCATCAGTAGGCAGAGAGCATGGAGGTTGTCCATGTCGTGGGGCACACTGTTCAACCACAAGCAGGCATAAGGCAGGGCCTCAGCTATAGGCCAGTGTAGCAGTGCCCTGAATAAGCAGATTCCTGCAGGCAGAACGTGATGGGGGCTGGGGCAGCAAGTGGCGGGATTAATGGCTATGGGGTCCTCTCTAAGGTGTTGGCTTCTTGGCATCGTGGGTGTCCCCTGCATCTCAGAGGGCTCCTGGTTAAGAGCACTCAGTGATTCCTCTCATTTTTGGTGGAGACTGACGCCCAGTCTTCTATACTTAGCCCCTTAGCAGAACCGCCATTGAGAACACAGATGCAATCCTGTCCTTGACCTTCCGCCAGTGTTGCCTGGCCACCTGGGCTGGAAGGGGCTCCCTGTCGTGCGTGCCATGTGACATTGCTCCTAGGGACCAGAGCAAAGCTTCCTATGGCCAGTAGGATGGTGCCATCGGACCTTGCTCTGCATCTTGGCCTCCCCCGAGGGATGACTCAGATAACTTCCACTCGTCTCTGCTGTAGCCCACTCAGCCGGCTGCCAGAGTAACAACCATTCCTCCGCTTACAACCTGGGCCAGGATGAGGCTTCTCCAGCGTTTAGCGGCTCCAGTCTGGAGCAGTATTGATAGAGGGGAGTTTCCAGATAGGCTTTTCCTTTTGTGGTGCGGCAGCCCTCCACCTCACTAAGACTTACGTCTTAAGTCAGCCTGGAGCCTCATCTTGGGGGCTGGAAACTTGTGAGTCATGCTCTCTGCATCACCATGGAAACCAGCAATAGAGCTGATCTCTGAAAGGCGCGGTGGTGAAGGCTGTTGGGTGGTCACCCCATTTCTGAGCACCCCACTGGGTGAGAAGTCTGAGAAAGCAGATAATGTATAAACATTAGCTCTGAAGGCATGGGGGAGCCAGCAGGGAACCCTGGTGAGGAGTCTCCAGCCACCTGCTCTGTCTCATCTCAAGCATTGGAGGTTTTTGAGCCAGGCTTATCCCAGAATCCTAGAGGACAGTTTTCTCCAATGTTTGGGCAGCAAGGGCCCTCTCAAACTAGCCCATATTTGTCCCATAGCAGAAGAACAGAACGCAGCTACAACTCAGAGGTTTGTCTCCACCTCCCATGAGGGGGCCGTGTCATGAGGGGGCCGTGTCCCCAGTGCACAACTCACAGGACCCCCAAGAGCAAGGACCCTGGGTGGTGGAAGTCTGTGCCCTCAGCACCCAGCACATGATGACCCAGCATGGTGCTCAGTCCAGAAACTCTAGTGCCAAACCAACCTGGTCTGAATGTGGCCGAGAGTAGCACCAAGCCAGCCAGCAGTCAAGGCCGTGGGTCCCTCATCCCTGGCCAGGGCTCCCAAGACGCCTTAATATCTCTCTAATGAGAGTAATTTGGCAACAGCAGAAAACATGCACTCACCCTTTGTCCCAGTAATTCCATTTCTGGGAATCCGGCCTAAAGAAATAATCCTAAATATAGGCTAGAAAAACAGGCCTCACAAGGATGTTCACTTCGGAGTTGTTTATCGCTCACGCAAAGCAGAATGGCAGTTCTGTCCATGACAGAAAGGGCGGGAGCAGAGAGAAACTGAGAGCAGAGGCCCATAGGCACGGCACAAGCAAGTTTTCTGATTTGGGACTCAGCAAAAATTTGTTTAGGGCCGGCGAGATGACTCAGTGGGTAAAGGCGTAAAGGCGGCCAGCTTGACGTAAAGCGGCAAGCTTGATGACCTGAGCTTGGTTCTTGGGTGGAAGGAGGGAAGTGACTTCTACAAGTTGTCCTCTGATTGCCACATATGAACTGTGGTGTGGGGTGTGTGTATATGTGTGTGTGTGTGTGTGTGTGTGTGTGTGTGTGTGTGTGTGTGTGTGTACACGTACACACATTTGTGCACAATAGATAAATAAAGAGCAATACAAATTATGTTTACAAATAATCAGGAGAGCCTGCAAGATGGCCTCAGTGGGTACGAGCCCTTGTTTCGCAAGCATGAGGACCTGAGTTTGAGTCCCCAGCATTGTGTTAAAGCCAAGCGCATGGCAACACACACCTGTGACTCCAGTGCCTCAGTAGAGACAGGTGGGTCCCCGTAGCTCAGTAGCCAAATCAGTCTAGGCAAAAGCAGACAGGCTCCAGGTCTAGTGAAACCCCGTTTCAAGGGGGTAAGCAGAAAGTGATAACTTTTATCACAGGGTTGCTGACGTCTTCTTGCCTCTGTATAATTTGCACGTGGCTTGTACCTACAGGTACACTCATGCACAGATGCAGAATCACATACACACAGTAAAAAACAAAATGAACAAAATATACTGGAGAAGTAGTGAACACTGTGTGTGTGTGTGTGTGTGTGTGTGTGTGTGTGTGTGTGTGTGTGTGTGTGAGAGAGAGAGAGAGAGACAGAGACAGAGACAGAGACAGAGACAGAGACAGGGAGAATTGAACTCAGTGCCTCGCACATGCTGGTCAAGCATTCTTCCACTGGGCTGCATTTCTGGCTCTCTTACGTTTTATTTTGTGACAGTCTCATCTGCCTAGGCTAGCTCTGAACTCACTCTGTAGTCCTGGCAGGTCCTAAATTTGTGGTCTTCTTGCCTCAGTCTCCAGACTCATTGGTTTTATGGGCTTGTGCCTTCAGGCTCAGTTCCTGAGTGATCTGGATTTAATTTTATCCAAATGCTTAGGATCCGTCCCTCACCTTCCCACGCTGCATTTGTTAGTCAAGTGTGAGTTGTCATTTACATATAGTGACATCTACCCATTAGCGTGCAGATCCAGGAGTGCTGATGGATGGAACCACCAGGAGGAACAGTCGCTTGGGGGTGAGCTGGTTCCAATCCCCCCAGCAAGTGTGCCCTACCTCCCATCAGCCCGGCTCACCCCTGCAGCCTGGAGCTTCCCGTTGGCTTCCATACAGAACCAGGATGTGATAACCACCCATCTGACTCCATCCCTGGGGTTCTGTGGATTCTAGGGTAGCCTGCAACAGGACCATTGCCCTGTGGGCTTGACTCTTGACTCTCTTAGTTGTGCCTGTGAGCTGCCTTTCCCCCACCTCTCTTGGTGGTGGAAGACTCTGTGTTTCTCCTTTCTCCTTCACCTCCAGCCTGCTGTTGACTCTGGCTACTGGGTCACCATTGCTGTGGGTGACGTTGTCTCTGGCCGTGTGACACGTCTGCTCCCACGTTCTGTTTGCATTGCAAGCCTCGCATTTCCTGCCCCAGTGAGGACCCCCTGGGCAGAGGCTGTTGTCAGCATGGCTCCACATACAGTGACCACAGAGAAAGCTTGGATGTAGAGGAACGTAGAGACGAAAACAGTATCCCTTGTGCCACACCGCTATACCCGTTCTTAGTGTTCTACACTCATGTACAAGTGTGGCCCTGACTTGGGGACCCGGTACTTCTTCCTTGTTCCTACTGAGGTCCAGGCCCTGATCAGTCATCTTAATTTCCACCCAGTGACCATCTTGTGTCCCCAGATTCCATGGTAGACTCACTCATCCTGTCCTCCCTACACTTCTCCTGGCCGGGACACTTACTCAGGCATTCCTCATCTTCAGTGAGTCTTGGGCACCCTCTTGTTTTTGGACACACAAGCTTACTAGATAGCCCAGGCTGGCCTCACATTCTCGGTCCCCCTGCCTCCACCTTCTGAAGGCTGGAATGACAGGTGAGCCTTGGCTTGCCCGGCTTAGGCAGGCATTTTGAGGAACAGTCTTCAGTTGGGTTTTGGGGTTTAGGGAAGAGGTGCCAGAGATAAAGTATAGTCATTTTATTGATCTCTTCAGTATGTTCCAGATGCTGGGATAAGTAAGTCCTTGGCAAATTAGGTCCCTTGAAATATTCTCTGCAATTCTCTTTATTAAATTACCACCAGAGGAGCCAGGTTCAGAGAGGTGCAGTAACTGTCTTAATGACACACAGTAAGGAACTCAAAACGTAGGTCTTAATGGCTCTGAAGGCTGCTTTGGGCCAAGTGCTGAGTCAGAAAGTGGAAAAGCAATCAATCTGGTTTTTAAAAACAACGTGTGCTTATTTATACCCAGCCTTTTCCCAGAAAGCTTTGCTCACAGCTTCTGCTCCAAGCTGCTTCTGGACAACCTGGCCAGGTTGTAGAATGGAGGTAGCCTGCAGCAGCCTCCATGTGCAGAGGTGGTCTGCACAGGGGGAGCACTGGCTCTGTCCATCGGGAGGAGCTAAGGATGCAGCTTGGCCAGAGGTCTCCCAGGAGGCTTTTGGAGACCAAAGCCTGTGGGCTTTCTGCTGCCGTGAGTCTGGGTGATCCAACACCTTCACGATCCTGCCGTGCCTGTTGTCATGGTAGTGGGTCTCCAGTGGCATTTTTGACTGCATCTCTGACACAGCCCCTCTCCTCTGGCTTCCGTGGTTGCTGAGGGTGGTTGGAGTAGCTAACCTTTTGGAAGAGAAAGGGCTGAACAGCCGCCATTGCTTCCTAAAGAGGGCCTTTAACGTAATAGTCAAGGACCGCCTTTCCCAGGTGTGTTGTGGGCTGGCACTTCATTTGTTCAAATGACAGGCGTCCTGAGAATTAGGCTTGCTGAACAGGATGGCAAAGGCCCATGTCCCTGTGGCACATAACAGCCAGCTGAGAGATGGGACTGTCATCAGTAAACACAGTAAATATTTGAAATTAAATGTCTCCCCAGCCAGGGGCAAGGCTGAGCTGTGTTATTCAAGCACTGGGCCATGTCACTGGGCTGGTGCCGAGGGGGACAGGGAGTGATTCTGGATGTACAGTGCGGCAAGGGTACTTACTCCACAAACTGACAAGGTGCACTGTGGTCTGCAGACCTCGCTGAAGGGCGGTGCCCTGGCCAGAAGGGCGGCCCAAGCTACCTCCCACCTCCACCGTCCTGGCAGCTTCAGTGATACTGCCGGATTTTTCCTGCACACCTTCCCCTTGGGGATGTAATCCCCAGGCCCCAGATGGACCAATAAGCTCTTCTAGAAGTGGTCCATGCTCCTAAGCTGTGCCTGTCCCTCTTCCCTCCTCCTCCTTGCTGTTCCTGCCCCTGGGCCTTTGTGTTGGCCTTGAGTTTATGCAGTGGCCCCGCCTCTCTGCCCCTGTCACTGAGCCCCATTTTGATCCCTTCATCCAAGGCTCCCCCATCCCAGCTTACTCTTGGATGCTCTTTGTTGTCTGTTCATTCCACTGGACTCCAGGCTTGCCAGACCCAGCATGGGCCCCCAGAATATACTAGAAGCTCAGTGGGTATCTGTTGAACCAACCTAAGTTGGTCAGTCGTTCTCAGAACTGCTGACCACCACCCACACCAGAGAACGCTGAGGCAATTCAGACGTCAGCTCTCCCCACCTCCGCTACGCCTCAGTTGAAAAAGAAGAAATGATCCGAGGCCTAAGTGTCTGTGGTAGAATATTCAGCTGGGCCACAGAGTTTAAATTGCACCTTCCTGTTTCAGCATCTTAACGGTGGATAGGTTCAGTCTTGGCCATGGGAAGGTCACATGTTCTCTGTGCTCCGGATGGCCCTGGCCCCCACCCGTAAAGTCATTGTGAAATGCCACTCACGATGGAGTTCCTGGAGCCGTGTGTGGACATGCAGGGGTCTGGGGGAAGCTGCAGTTGGTCTTAGCTTGGTTTTCTTCTCCTCTGAGCCTCCTGAGCTCCGGCATCTTGGAGGTGGAGTGTTGAAGACCGTGTGTTGTCGTCGTCCCATTCCCCCCCCCCCCCCCCCCCCCCCCCCGCCGCCCCATGCTTCTCTGAGAGTGGGACTCTCTTAGGGAGCAGTGTGGATAGCTTTAGGCTTCGCTTGCCTTCTCCCATCACTTACCCATGGTTGGCTTTCTCATGCGTTTTCCCAGCACATGCTATTGAACCATGTGGAGGACCAGGTACTGGTCTTCAGCATATGCTCTGTGGGCTTTGGGGTGGGGGGAAGGGAGTGGAATGGGTTAGAGGTCCTGTCAGTGGGCTGCTGCGGGGAGTGACCCCCAGGGGCACAGGAGCCATTGGAGGATGCTGACATCCTAGCTCTACCTGAGCTGGGCCCTGTGGTCACCAGGGAATGACCCTTCACCCATATGCTCAGGGTTCTTCCCTTGCCTGTTCCTCATTTTGCACCTTAGATGCGGAATGGATTTCCTTCATAGCCCTGCCACACAGTGGGATGCTGCCAGCCAAGAACTCTGGCTCTTCCTTTGGCCCTGGGCTAGCTGCGTATCTGTTCTCACACTCTGCTCGCCACCAGTGTGTCACCAGCACTGGCTTCTGAGGTGGGGGCTGGGCCAGCTCTTGTAACCTGGGCATGTTTTCCTCTCTCTTTGCTACAGCCGTCTGGGTACATGGAAAACTCGGTCTCCTACAGCGCCATTGAAGATGTTCAGCCGCTGTCCTGGGAGAATGCCCCGAAGTACTGTTTACAGCTCACCATCCCTGGGGGGACCGTCCTGCTGCAGGTAGGATGAGTAAGCAGTTTCTCTCCTCCTTCCCTCTGTCCCCTCCTCTCTCTCCCTCACCTGCTCCCTCTATAGACCGTTAGCTTTTGTCAACTCAGAACATCACGAAGGAATCAAGGGCTCTCAGGAGGGCAGGAGGAGGGCCGTGCGTGGATTAAGCACCTGCTGCATGATGCCCACTGTCTGGGAGCTTGCTAGTTCTCCTGAGCCTGAAAAATGAATTCTCTAGCCTCCGTTTTGCAGATAGGAAAACTGATGCCCATGGGCCAGTTGTCGGGCCTCAGACGTAGTGAGAAGTACCTTGTTATGAATCTTCTCTTTGGTGGACTCAAGTGAGGGTGTGTCCCGTATCTCACTTTGTTGGTTTAGGGGTTTTGTTGTTGTTGTTGTTGTTGTTTCTGTGTTTGTTTGTTTGTTTTCAAACAATGGGAATGCTAGCTCCATGTGTCCATCAGGATATCAGTTGGAAATGACACAAACATCATTCGGACAACAAGATGAGTGGGAATGTCATGCTATTAAAATTGCTGCGAGGTTCTGGAGAGGACTGCGGGAACAGCTGGGGCCGGGGCAGATGATGATGATGATGTCATCAATACTTAGTCTTTGCCCCTCCCTCTGCTTTGGCCTCGTGTTGAGGCGCATTGTCAGTGTGTGGTGGGAAAGTGGGGAGGGGGGTGGCCATCCTAAGGCACTGCTTGGAATTTCTAATTCTTGAAAAAGTAAGAGTGCCTTTCCTTCCTCGTGGAACTTCATGGAAGAGTCAGGCTGGCCCTGCTGGTCTTGTTCCCTCCTTGGGAGTGTCCACTGCTCGGGCTCCCTGCCCACTTTTGACCATAGCAGCTGATGGCCCTTCCGGTACCACCGAGAGGCAGAAGAGAGAGAGAAAGGGGAAGTAGCAGCTAGAAGCCACTTGCCACAGCAGCGCTGGGGACATTGTGTGACACATCCCTGTCCTTAGTGTTTTCTCTTGGAGGATACCAGAAGCCATGCCCGCCACAGCCCATTTTCGAACTCAGCCACCAAGCTGTGTCCTCTGTAAACTGCCCCCTACTTCCTCACCACGTGCCCTGTGGCCAGCAGAGCTCCCCGATTTCCTTCTTTGTCCCCTGGTTTTTAGTGGGGGATGTGAAACAACATAATCAGCCCCTGCAGTGCCTCCTCTGGCCTCTCTGCCTTCCTTCTTGTTCCTCTCACCCAGTGGATGTCTGTAGTATTGGGTCCACGCAAGGCTGGGCAAACGCCAGACCCTCTGGGGCTGGGTGACGCCATGAGCAACAACAACCAAGACAAGGAGGACCCTGAAGGGCAGCAGGACAGCCTTCTGGAACGTTTTTACTGCTGAATTATACAGCTTCCAGCCTGGGCCCCGCGGCCTCATCCTCATCCTCATCCTCACTCTCAGCCTCTAGGGAGACCAAGCCATAAACACAAGATTACCGAAGCCGCAGCTCAGACACAGGCATGTCCCAGAGGACCTGTGGGGGGAGGGGAGCATGACTCACTGCCCCCCCCCCCCCGACAGATGGGCCCCAGTGATGCATCTGGTGTGGGGTACAGGGGGATGAGTAGGATGCCCTGCAGGGGGCACATCTAGTATTAGTGTAGGGAGGTCGCTCTCTGCTGCAGCTGGGGGGGAGTAGGGTTGATGCCCATGACTGTGTCTAGATGATACGATCTCACCAGCTCCGACTATATATACTGAAGGCATTAGGGAGCCGTAGAAAGCTGTGAAGGGACCGAGGGGACACTAGACAGACAGATCAGGGGCTCAGGGGCAGAAGGCTGGGTGTGTGAGAAATCATCACCATCTCCGTTGAGGGTGGTCCCCACTCCCTGGCAGGAGAGCCTTTGGTTTCTGGGACTAGAGAGGAGAGGCTAGAGCATCATCTTGGGTCAGAGGAGCCAGGGATGCTGGCCGGCTCTGGGCATGTCCCTTTAACCTGGACATGGCCCCGGCTGGCGGCGGCGGCGATGACTCCCAGGCTGCAGTGGGCCGAGAGTGACGTGTCAGAGCTCCCCCTGTGGGCTGACAAACCAGGCTGCCCCAGCGTCCTCCACGCTTGCCGCCCCTGCTTGGTGGCTGCTCAGTCAGAGGCAGGAGCAGCAGAGGAGGAGAGAAGAAGAGAGGAGAGGAGAGGAGGCCGCGGCAGCAGCTCCTGCTGCAGTCCGGAGCCCAACTCAGGGAAGCAGCGCGGTCTCCCTTCAGAGAGCTAGGTGGGTGTAGCCCTGCCCCTGTCCACCCATGGGTCTCTCTCCCGCTCGCACCTCCATCAGGCCAAGGGGGGCAGACTGGATTGGCCGCCTGTCCCTGCCATCCCTGGGATGGTGACGGGGGGTGCTGGTTAGGGCCTCTGCTGGGCATTGTGGTCCACATGTTGTGTGGGACGGATGTCAGGGCCCTGGCTTTGTCTTCATTCTTGAATGGCATACTGTGTTACAACCCAGGACCCAGGTGTCGCCAAGAGCAGCCACGGGTGACTGGGGATAGGTCTTCCTTGCCCCGGGGTGGAAAGGGACCTGGGAAGAAGCCAGGTAGGCTGAAGGGTCCGTGGCCCAGTGGAAGCACCAAGGGCCTGTGGCAGGATGGCAGAAGCCCTGGAGTGTTTTGAGCTGAGCATGGGCACTGCAGCCACGAGCCCTTGTGATGGTGTGAGCTTGGGTTTAATTAATGTTATTGACTGGGAAATGTTCTTTCGCAGTGCTGAGCCACACTAAGGCCTCGGCTGTGTCTATGCTGTCTAGCCCTCCATCTCCCTCCTCCCATCATCTTCCTCTGTCTCGGTATCTGTCTTTCTGTCTCTGCACCCTTGTCTCCCTTCTGTTCCCTTCTCTGCCTTTCTCTCTGCTTTTCTCATCCCTTCCTCCCTCTCCAGCTTTTGCCGTTTTTTTTTTTTTTTTTTCCTTCTAATGTCTCCTCAGCCTCAGAGCATCTCTCTCTTCCTCTCTATCACCCTCCTGAATTCCTCCTCCGATCGCAGTGTCCTCCTAGGGGCCGCCTTCCCCATTCTCGCTTTCTTAGATCAATAGTCTGTCTTCCTGGAAGTCCAGCCCTTGGGACCTGAGCTGGGGGTTCCAGGAAGGCTGAGTAAACCTTCCCACACATCCCCTTAGGTGGCATGGTGCAATCAATCCCCCTGCAGGTGCAGTGGACAAGGCACCAGGGCTCAGCATGGCAGCCAGTCAGTGCCCCTGGGCACTTTGTGATTTTTTTCAGTGTGAGCTCCTTAAGCGTGTGTTAGAAGCCCCAGCGACAGCAGAGGCCTGCTGAAATTGTTTCTCTCTTACCCGCCTCTTGTCAACACCTTTGTGCGGAGGCCAGCGTCTTAGCACCTACGCTGTGGTTGTCCTATGTGGGAGACATTGCTGGTGGCTTCTGGTGAAGTGCTGAGCACTAAAGAACTATGCAGTGCTGATACCCTCGAGGCAGGGGGTCTGTCCCTAAGGAAGAGTAGACAGAGCCTAAGGTGCTTGAATAAGAAGGGAAAGTGGACCTTCCTTCCCGACAGCGCCCCCCACCCCACCCTCCGCCCCCACTTCTCATTGCCAGTCTTGAAAGCCCCATGGGAGATGGACAACTGTTTACCCTACACACCAGTAGCTGGCAGGGACAGGGACTGGATGGCTTCCTTTTTTACTGGAAGTGAGAGGGAGAGAGGGAGAATGAGAGAGAGAGAGAGCGAGAGAGCAGAGCTTTCCCGGCCACTCTTTGCTGTTTTTCCTGGAGATTGGGCCAGGAAGCTGAACTTGGGAACAGTCCCTGCAGGCTCCGGGCTGTTTTTCTCACCTCGCGGACAATGCAACAATGAGCTAGAACTTGGCAGCCTCTGCAGAGGAAGTTGGGCAGAATTGCCTGGAGCCAGCCCTGTGGGAAGGTTATCACCAGGCACAGGGCAGAGAGCCACCAGAGCAAGCCTGGGGCCATGGGGCCAAGGTGGGCTGTGAACTCCCTCTGGGGTTCCTGGGGATTCTCCTCCAAGTCACCCTCAAGGCACTCACTGTGCCTGGTGTTCCTGGGGATCTGGGTTGTCCTGGCTCCTCTCTGCTGCCACCCTGGCTGTAAGGGAACTTCGTAGACAGGCGCTCCTTCTGGCTGCCACACAGCCAGGCCGACTTGCCCTCTGCCAGAAGCCACTTGGGAAGGCCCGTCCTGGGACTCAAGAGTGTCGCCTGGCACTGAAAGGGATCTCACCTTTGTCACACACTGCCCGGCCCACTCTGCTTTCCATGTTGGCCTCTTGGTGCTGGGAATAGTTGCCGCGTTCTTCATTGACTCTCAAGGGGAAAAGCAGGTCCCTGGGACACTCTTTGCCTGCTCCCTAGGGGGGAATTGGGGCGAGCAGGCTAGGAGGGAGATGGGCCTGAAGTGTGACCGAAGTCTGCTCTGCTAGCCAAGTGCACACAGAGCAGTGGGAAGCTTCTGAGCCTCATGTCTTCACCTGTAACTGGACCCACAGTACCTGTCTCCTTGGTTACCACGGAGACAAAGATAGTCCAAGCCTGGTACACAGGTGTTCAGGGCCATACCGCCATACTTGTTTTTGGAGACTCGGCAAAAGCTTGGCGATGAAGAGGGTGTCAGCGCTGACGGGTTCTTTGAAGTTCCATTTGTGTGTGAATGCACTGGTCCACTTGTATCTGTCAACATGCCTACCTCATCCGTCCATCCACCTACCCACCTGCCGTCTGTCTACTTACCTACCTCATCTGTCAATCTACACACACACCTGCTGAGCCACACATTTACCCATCCATCCATCTGCATGCACACCTACCCATTGACCCACTTACCACTCTGTGCATCTATCCATCCCATCTTTCCATCCATGTATGCACCTAACCATTTAACCACTTACCCCTCCATGCATCCGTGTACCCATTTACCCATCCACTCATCTATTCATCTGTCTGCCCATTTACCCTCTGTCCACTTGCTCATATATCTACATATTTACCCATCTATCCACCCACCCATTTATCTGCCCTCATCCATCTACCTACTTATGTATATATCCATCCACCCACCCACCCACCTTCCTCCCACATGCCCATCTGACTATCTACCTGTCCATCCATACATCTGTCCCCACTTACTCCCCCTTGTACCCATCCATGCTTCCTTGCCTTGTGCATATGAACACATGGCATCCACCCAATCAATCACTCGCCCATTTATTCAACACATCAGCCAGTCTTCCATTGCTCGGGGTTTCACAGACCACAGTGATGCTTAAATCACACATCATTCCCAACCTCCCAGAGCCATACCCTGGAGGAAGGAGGCCAAATAACAGGACAGAATGATGGTAGATGAGCAGGAGCCAGGAGGAAGCCAGCCTCCAGACAGTCATCCTAGAGAGGTGGCATCCTGGATGTGATCTGGGTGGCCAAGAGTTGCACAGGCACTGGAGGGAACAGGTGAAGGTGGAGAGTTTCCAGCGCAGTGTTCGGCCATGTGAGAGTCAGACAGACGACAGACAGACAGTGCAAGTATGCTGCACTGATGAAACAGACCCAGTCCGGTGTAGATCAAAAAGCAAAGGATTCCTACCGGTTCACACTGCCCCATTCCCTGAGGCTGCTGGGCTTCTGTTCTGGAGCACACATCTGAGAGATTTCTGTTGTTGCTGCTGCATGGGAAAGAGCAGGGCTAAGTCATGCATGCACTGGCTCTTAAAAGCAACGCTTCTGCCCTTTCCTGTCACATCAGCTCACACTTACTGGCCAAGTCACCAAGCTCTGTGTGCTCGTACTGTGTATGCGAAGGAAAGAGGCTGAGAACGAGACTGTGTACAACATGGAGACATCTAGACCCCAGGTCCATGTCAGGGAGGTGTCAGCAGAGCCCAGGGTAGGCTGGGCTTGACTCTCAACCCCAAGATGAGTTGATCTTCTCAAGCTACCTGCTGGGATCAGAAGCACCACACGCCAGTTGTCAGGGCATGGCCAGGGCTCCGCTTCTGAGGCCCAGGAGAGAGTCTGTCTCCTTTCCCAGTGTCTGGATGTTCCGTGGGGGTCGGGGGGTCTGTGGCCTTGACCATCTCCCTGCTTCAGTCTGATTGGCCCTTCTGCCTCCCTCTTACCTGGACTCTGTGATCCCATTGGGCCACCACATGGTTCAGGGTGATCTCCCTGTCACAAGAGCCTTGATGTACCGTCTTGGGAGTCTCTTTACCCCCACAGGATAGCACCGCCACAGGTGACTAGTGTGTACATGTTCTTGGAGGCCCTCCCCCTCCCATATTCCTCCCCACCACTGTGATATGTTAAAAGCATAGACCAGGCTGTGGAGCAGGGCGGTGCTGGTGCTGGCCCATTCTGGTTTACACTTGCTCGTGAGAGCTGCCAGTCTCCTTGATAGCGCTAACTATGGAGATTATTTACAGCAGAGAAACCAGAGCACGCTGTGGCTGGCGCTGTTTCGCTGCAGAGGGCCTTTGTTGGACATCTGTATGGTATTTTCACTGTTCCACTGTGGGATACCCCATGGTTCATTGTCATGAGACCAGATACTGAGCTGGGGGTGCAGGTGGGCCACAGACTGTAAGGGGTGTGTATGTTTCTCTTTACAGGCCTCTGAAGGCCTTGTGTTATCCAATGACTTGCTCACACCTAGGCTGTGATCACGGTCGGGACTTGAGCCTGGGTCTTTTCTGAGGCTCAGCTCTGGTACATATGTGCAAGGTGTTGGAAGCCCATTGTGGGGAGTGTTGAGAGAACCCCAGGTGTGACAGGCCGGGTTCCTGGACCAGTCCACTCAGCTATATCACCTTCAGCCAGTTCCCAAGGCCCACGGTCAACCAATATGCATAAACACAGGGAACGTGCTCCAGCCAGCCGGGTGGAGACTCTGGTACCCAGCAAAACTATCCCATACTGGCAGCCATGTCTTCTGTTCTGATTTTGCTCTTGAGGGTCAGTGCACCATTTTTCAGGAGACAAGCCGGGGCCTCGGGGCAGATGGCAGTGGTTAGGGGGCTTGTGAGGAGGCCAGTAGTAAGATGGTCTGCGACGTTCCAGAAAATGATGACCTGCCATTCTCCTGTTCTTGTTGTTACAGGCTGCCAACAGCTACCTGCGAGATCAGTGGTTCCATTCTCTGCAGTGGAAGGTAAGTCAGGGCCTTCCTGCTGGTTTGCAGAGGCCACTTGGGACTTAGAGAGTGGTGGCTGAGCTCCAGGCAGGGCACAGCTGGAGGTGGGGAGCGCTGCCTCTTGGGTGGCTCAGTGAGGGGTCAGGGCTCTTGCTGGAAGCTTCTGCCTCTTCCTCAAGTACCATGCCTTGTGATAGAAGCAGGTCCCTGGTGGTGGCTGCTCATCTTGGAGACTTCCAGCTGGTCCCTTGCTTCCAGGAGGGTCCTAGGCCTGCTTTCATCAGAGGGAGGGCAAACCTGGGGTCCAGGGAGGCTGGACTCTGGGTTCCGGAAGGTTCCTTGAACAAGAAGCTTTGGACGCTTTGCAGAGTAGGCATTTAGCAGAGGTTGAGCAACCCTGGCTCATGATCACCAACCTTGCTTCGTTTTGGTGGGCTAGCTCTCCAGCATCACTCCCTTTCTCCTGGTGGAAGTTTCAAGTTTCTGGCACATGGAGAGGGCAGACTTCTGCTGTCACTTTCTTGGGCCTGGGCCAGCTTTCCTGAAGAGAAAAGCTCCATGGGGATCCAGTTCTGTTGTGTTCAGTGGCCCAGGTGATGGAGTCTGGTCACAGGGCATGCATGGGTGGTGCATACTTGAATGTCTCTTGTCTCCTTCTTTTGAACTGTGGTTCAGAACCCACCATTGTAGGTGTGGACCATGTCACAGGGTGTCCTCATAGTGGCCTGGAGGGCCTCAGAAGCCAGCAGCATGCAATTAAGTGAAGGAGTACCCAGCAAGTCACATGACTGTCCCTAAGAGAAGTTCATCTCCTCCCCTGTTATCTGTCCATCTCGCTGTATGCCCCTGGTGCCAAGTCTGAGCTAAGCATGAGTCATCAGAGTGAGACCACACCTATTGAGCTCCTACTGTGTGCTGGCAGCTGGGCAAGGTTCCTGCTCTCCATTTCACGGGTGCCATGCCCCTGTGGAGTTCATTCCTGTCTGTTCCAGGCTTAGTCTGGGAAAGGTGGGCTCAGTCTGCAGCTCGGCCCCCTGCAACCTGAGAGGGCTGAGGAGGGTTTAGGGGTCCTGACTCACCACAGCCTTTTGAGGTGAATGCTTCCTCCACCTGCACTCCACGCACACCTCTGAGGCGTGAAATGGAATTTGATGCTGAGCTCAGTGGCATGTGCCTAATGTTTCTAGGACTTAGACGTCTGAGGCAGGAGGATTGCCTCCAATTTGAGGCTTACAAGGAAATGAAATTTCAAGAGACTTTGGCAGAAAGACGATTTCAGAGTTCGAGCCTAGGAGTGTAGGTGGGGTTCACCAAGTGAATCCGGAACTAGGGAGGATGTCCTTGGGTTTCCAACAGTTCTTATGAGGACCCGGACCTCAGTTCTGATGCTGTCCAGCCTCTTGATGATTGCAAAGTTCAGTCAGTGAAAACTTAAGCCAGAGTTGTCCAAGGGTGGCGGTGGCCTTGCCAGGCGCTGTCCCTTCCTCCAGGAGGTGGGTGGTGACCTTCATTCCCACCACAGAAGCTTGTGTGAGATGCTAGTGCAGTCCCCCTGGGGCCATTGGCACGGATGATTTGGGTACGTAGCCACCAGGTGGCAGCGGTCTCTTGGTATAGCAACATGATTTAACGATGGCCTCCGGAGGTCTACGTTTAGGAGTTAAGACTTGCTGTCCATCCTTGCAAAGTGACAAAGCATCACTTTTAGGGGAATAAGTGTAGCTAGAAATGTCAGCTGGAAGTCCTGGATTCGAACCCTTCCTTTTCATTGTCCTGGTCCAGACAGATCTGGGTGTTTGCTCATGTCACTGAATGCAGTTCCTAAAGTCTGTGATGTGTCAGGCCTGCTGCCCTGGACACTTGTGCTTTGCGGTTCTTTGGCCCGTATGGGAACTAGAGCCCAGAGAGAACAAACAGCTTCCCGTAGTTGCTCAGCAACTTTCATCCAGACCCGTGGGTCCGTCCTGCCTCCTCTCCATCAAACTGCCTGAGATTCAGCGTGTGACCCTCTCTCTGCTCCTGCGACAGCCCGGCCACTCTTTCCCTCCATGGGTGAAGGCAACCACTGTGGAGTTCTCTTCTTTCTTTATTTACTTGTTTCTTTTTTCCTTTTTAACAGAGAGGGAAGGGGGGAAAAAAAGCTGACAGCAGAGCATCAGAATTGAGGACAGTTAGCAATCCCACAACCACGGTTTGGATTTGTGACTTTTCCGCCGGTGGCCCACAACACGGAGTATATATAGCGTGCGCTCTTTTTGTGGCGTGACACACTCCTCCCAGATACTCTGGCTCCCAGTTTAACTTGCCTGGACTTGCCCAGGGCACTGTGTTTCCTCCTCAGGAGGGCAAAATTGGATCTTCAAAAGACACAACTGCAACTGCAGCCTCCAGCACTCAGAAGGGTAGGGCTGCTCAGCCAGCGGATGCTGCCGAGCCCACCCCACGCTGTCCTGGGGAACACGGCAGGCTGTGACCGCAATCCCCTTTGTAGGAGTCCCGCGATTTTTTTTTTATAGTCGGGAGCTCTCCCGGGGTCTCCTGTGTGCTCCCTGCTGCCATCATGGTCCTCTTGGCTGAGCGGTTCCCTCACCACCGTTTTCTCTGCCTGGATAGATTCTCCTGAGCCAGCCGCTGCCCTGAGAAGACACGAGGCCATGGAGCCCCGAGTCCTTTCTTTCTCTCTCCTTCCCTTTCCCTCTCCCCCTGGAAAGATGTCTGCTCTTGCTCACAGCAGCCTTGGTCAGGGGAGTCCAGGGAAGCCTGGAGTTCCATGATGGATCGGGGGACAAGCACCTCCTTTACTAGGAGTGGGATGGGAAAGGGTTGTTCTGCCCTACCCAAATCCCCAGGAGCCCCGCCTCCAGTCCCAGGGGCTCCCTGGGGAGGCTGGCCTGTTTGGTTTAGGCAGTAGGCCCTTGAGGCCAATTCCCTTGGGTGTGGAACATAAACAGTCGTACAGAGTTAATGAGCCCTCGGTACTGACTCAGATGCTCCTCTTTGCTCCTGCCCAGTCCCTCAGAGGCCAGGGTCTGCAGAGATAGCGTACAGCAGGCTTCAAGGGAACAACCTCTCACGGGTACAAGACCATGAGGGCACAGGCCCTTCTTTGTAGAGGGAGTCAGGCTCTTCTGTGTGTGCAAGTCTGTGAGGAGTCAGCCCAGCCATGTATACAGGGCCGTGAGGAGACAAGCCCGTTGTGCGTACAAGTCTGAGAGAACAGATAAGATCCCACTGTGTGTGCAAAGCTGTGAGGAGACAGGCCCGTCTGTGGGTAAAGGCTATAAGGAGGCTGACCTGTTGTACAAAGGCCCTAAGAAGAAAGGCCTAATGGTGTTCAGGTCCAAATATATGTCACTGTGAAAGGACCGGCCCATTGTGTGCACTAGGCCATGTGTGTAACAAGGCTATGAGGGGACAGCCTAGGTTGTGTGACACCCACTGTGTGCCAGGCTGTGAGGGCGTGCATGGCATGCGCTTACAAAACTGTGAGAAACTGGCCTCTTTTTCTCTCTGGACTCTGGAGACCAGAGGCTACAGTGCGCACAGCTGTGAGGGGCAAGCCTGCCTGGAAACCTTGAGGAGTAGCTGTGGCTGGTGGGGAAGCCCTAGCCAGGCGCCTGGCCCTCCCCTACACAACTGGGTCTCTGTAGCTCACTCAGCCTTTGCTTCCTGGTGTGGTTCAGAGGCCGCCGGGCAGAAGCTGTGAAACCCACAATGATGGTATTCTCGAGAGAAAGTGGGTCAGTGGAAACACAACAGGCCCAGGGACAGGGGTCAGCAGGGTGTGTGACAAGAGGCTGGCCAGCCCATGAGTGCGTTTGCACACGCATGGCCACAGCTGTCTACTTCTCCCCAGCAGGCTCTCCCAAGTCCCTGGAAGGTATGGCCTTACAGCCACCCCTGCCCAGGCCTCTGTCCCTCCTCTGTACTTTGGAGGATGGAAAAAGAAAAAGTGCTGTAGTGTGTGAGGATGGCCATTGGATTCATGTGTTGTCAGTGGAGTGACTGACTGACGCCTTGGTTTTCTTCTCTGTGAAATGGGGTGTCAGGAGCACCTCACCCACTGGGTCTTAGTGAAGGTCGTAGGACCAATCGCGTGTGAGGGAAGTGGAGTAGGTCTGTAGAAACCAAGTGGCCTGCACACACACTCCTGACCTCTTCTAGCCCCCTGGCAGACGAGTGAATCCTCATGAAGACGTGCCACCGGTGTTGGCCACACAGGGTTTCCTAAGCTCATGGATACCCTATGTCTGTGTCCCACACACATTTGTAGTCTTGAGCCTCAGGATAGTTCTTCAAAGCCTTGGTCACTGTTGTCTTATAGAAGAGGGGCTGGAGCCCAAGAGAATGAAGACATTCCCGAGGACAAATGACTTCTTAGAAGTACACTGGGCAGGCAGTTGTCATGCAACGGGATTGACCTGTGTGCGTTCAGAGCCCCTGGTTGGGGACAGTCGCTGTCAGGGTCCCTGCATAGGCTCCTTGCCTCTCATACTCTCAGGCGTCTGATCCTATGCTCCACACAGGGAGGAGGCCTGCCTGGTGTGCCAGATTTGCTGGGGGACCGGGTCAGGATGACAGAAGGCCCTGAGCCGACACCCCGTTTTACACCCCTTGCTGAAGACCAAGCCAGAGCACTCCTGGCATGGGGAGCTTGCGGCTCCGAACAGGATGCTCCAGGGGTGCAGTCACCCTGGCTCTGGCTCTCCCTGGCTAGGATGTCACACTGGGAAGGGCCCATCCCGGGGTCCTATGCTGTGGCTTCGACTCCTCTCTCCACTCGGATCCATGGATCTTCTCCTGGGGTATCCAGAGAGACATACCCCCAATCACAAAGCAGCAGGTAGTCACCATGCCCTCTGCACTGAGCCCACGCTTAGCCTCTCATGGCTGGGCATCCCAGCCGCAGCTAGGGCCTGCTTCTTCTGTGTCCCCGTTTCAAATGTGAACAGTGGCGCTGAGAAATTACACCTGAGTTCACCCAGTCACATAGCCTTTGACCAAAGGCTGACTTGAGTCCAGAACCCAATCTTCTTTCCCGGCCTGGAGTATAGTTCCGCACGCACGCATGCACGCACGCACGCACGCACGTAGAGCACACACATAGGCATGAACTTTCTCACCCATACACTTATGTGCCCCATAGGTTGTTACTGGAGTTGTTAGGCTCAGATCCTAGGCCCTGGCAGCCTAACAATCCAGGCTTGGCCATCACTTTCTGGGTGCCAATTAAACAGACGCAAAATAGTGAAAAACAGAAAGGAAGGGACCAAGAGTCCCAGTAACCCTGGCCCCCAGTAACCCCACCCCCCAGTAGCCCCATCCCCCAAAGTCCATATTCAAGACGGTGACATGAAGCTTCGCTAAGAGGCACACCAACTAAGCAGCCTTTGTTGAGGGCTGGCCCCGTCACTCACTGACCCCTCATTGTCTTGGCTCCAGACTCACCGTGAGGTGGTCTAAGGAGCTGTCATAACTGTGCATTCATTCTCTTTGAGGGATCCGAGTTCCTCCTCTGACTGGCACCCGGACGCCAGCCTTTTCTTTCTCTCAGCGTGAACTCCCTGGGAGAAATTCTAGTTGCTGGGGCCCATTGTTTCAGTGGTCTGAGAGCCAGGAGGAGGGGGCACGAGATCTCTCCTCCTCCCCCCCAGACACTTAGCTTTCACAGACCCCAGCGTGTCTAGAACGAACACACACACACACACACACACACACACACACACACACACACACACACACACACGAGCAAGCGTTGCATTTCTTTCCAGGCCTTCCAGATGTGTTGAGGGTTATGGGTTATGGGTGAAGGCTGGCTGGTCACCTGTCCTTGGCTGTCTACCCGGCTCGCACACCTGCCCAGATACACCACACCACTCCCTTTAACTCAGTGCCTTGCCCTGGCCTGGGCCCCCACTTCCCAGTTGCTGGATGAGCGACACACTCTTGTGTGGCTCCGTGTGTCCTGCCCTCTGAGAAGGCAGGAGAAACAGAGCAGGGCCTCGGTCCTTTTCCAGCCCTGTCCCATGCCTGCCTTGCCCATCCAGGTTCGCTCTTGGCATTCAGTCCTCGAAGGATCAGAGGGACTCCGGGAGCCTTGTAAAAGCTGCGCTGTGAGAGGCCATCCTACTCCAGCACTGCAGGAAGGCCCTGGGGTGACCCAGAGAGCAAAGGTGACTGGCTCAGGAGGACCCAAGTGTGGAGGCCTTTGGTGGCCCCGGCTACTAGTCTCCAGTGTCTCACAGCCTCAGTGCGGCCCCTCACAGAGTCACTGGGGTCCCCGTAACTAACAACAAGGGGAACTCCTGGGATTGAAACTAACAAGTGGCAGAGGTTGGGTGGCCTTGGGGAGGAGAGCCGCGCTCTCAGGCTTCCTTTAGGGTAGAGGAAAGAAAACAATTACTAGATATTGGGAGCCATCCTGGGGGATGTCACGGAACCCCAAGGTTTAATGAGGCCCACCTCGAAGGCTGAGCTGAAAGAACACAGGGGCTGGTCCAGTGTTCCTCTGCTGGACCCAGGGAGGCCTAGGATGTAAACCTAGGCAGGTGGCCTCTGAGTTCGCTTCCTCCGTTCCTTCCAGCTTCTTCCGCCAGAGTTTGGCAGTTATAGATGTGGAAGGCATGGAGATGGGGGACAGCACCCCACCCTGAACCTACAGTCTCCCCACTCCCCCACATTCTCCTTTCTCTTTCTGCCTGCCTTTCCCCGTTCCGACCCTCTCACCTTCTCCCCAGTGCTGGGGATTCTGTGCTAGGTAAATAAGTACTCCACCACTGAGCTATGCTAGGTAAATAAGTACTCTACCACTGAGTTATACCCTCAGCAGCTGTTTTATTTGGGGGAGGGGATCGTGCTAAGTTACTCCAATTTGCTATCCTCCGGCCACTGCTACCAGCGTATCTGAGAGATGATTATGGACATGTGCCCTCAGACTAGGCTTGTTACAGGCTCTTCTGTCCTCTAGATCGACTCTTACCAGTAGCCTAGAGAGAAGCCTGCAGATCAGAAGAGGTGACCCGGAGAACTCTTCCCCAGGGAACGTGAGGTGTGGCGACCAGCCGTGAGTGGGTCTCCAATGCCCAGACTCCTAGCAGCATCTGTCTGTCTGGCCTGCTTGAACTCAGTATTGTGAATGGACTCACTTGTACCTTGGGCTTGTAGGCTGAAAATTGGGTTTCTGAGACTTAGACGGGTTCTTTGTGGAGTGACGCTGTGTTCTGCTCCTGCTGGGTGACGTTTGCTCTGCTGTGGGTGTGTTTCAGCTTGTTAATCCTCTGGTGACAGGACATGTCTAGTTAGGCCTGGGACAGACAGGAACACTGTGGTGTCTGTGCCCGCATTCCCATTGCGGGTGTGTGGGAGTTAGTCGCCAGGCTGTGGGGTACACTTACGGTCACCGGAGAGTTACCGTGAGTCGGGCCTGACCACTCTTTTTCCTGAATAGTTACATTCTCACTGCTTCTGAGGGGATGAGAGGCCTAGGGCAGGGGGTACTAAAAAGTGCATTTCCTGTTTGTTTTTAAATATTGAAAAGGACAAAGAATTTCCGCTTGCTATGTACCTGCTTGCCCTTTTTTAGGGCTTTAAAAACTGAACCATGATCACATGTCACGAAGCACCCAGATCTTAACTGTCGAGCGTGCAGAGCTGCCTGTCATCCTCAGTAGACTCGGAGAAAGTTTTAGTAGAGGGAACAGAATGGAAGAGCCAGAGGACCAGGGCCACATGTTAGATAACATGTGTCTAGATATGACAGAGATGTTGCACTCACGAAATTTCAACAATATAGTTGTCTAAACAAGACCTGGATAATGGTACCGGTTGTTATGCCATCGTGGACGGAGGAAATCTTACAAGGTCCCGTCCTTAGGTGAAGAACTACAGGCAATCAGTGGCTACCGAAAGAGGGAGAATCCATTTCCTTCAGGGACAAGCTCCCTGATAGATTATCCAGTCCCCAGTAGTCACTCTAAACACGTCCACATAGGACCAGCAGAGTCAATAGGTTATATTATATATATGAAGTTTATTCTTATAATAGATTATATATGTGTGTGTAACAACAATAACTAGAGAAGTTGGGGATTTGAGAGGGAATAAGGGTAGAGATGGGAGGAGTTGGTAGGGGTGATAGAAATACAATACTCATGTATGAAATTCTCAAATAAAAAAATAAATTAAGAAAAAATAACACACACTGAACCATGCGCAGGTCTGCGGTAGTCCTTTAAAATCACAGGAAAGTATGAATGAGCGTCGAGTCTCCCTTCTCAAGCCTGCGTCCCCACAAGCTGTCCCTCCCTGCCGGTGGCCTAACAGGCTGCTCAGGCTGTCTTCCTTCTAAAACACCACACAGACGTTATTCTCCTCACCGTTTGGGTCCTCGTTCCTGTGGCTTTTATATGGCAGGGTGTCTCTGTAGATGCAGGAAGAGATCCACCACATCCCTGGCTTCAACCCTCCCAAAGGGCACCAAAGCCCAGCCGGTCCCGAGCTCTATGTGGGTGTGGTGTTTTGCCAAGTTCTAAACCACCCGGCACCAGAGCCCGTATCTGGGCTTGTTGGATACCCGTAAGCTGTTCTTTGCATCCGTCACACTTGTGTGCCCAGGGGCCATTATTAAGTCAAAGGAGGGTGAGATAAGTGTGAACGCTGGTACCACAGCAGCTCTTTGGTTAAGGAGGTAACCACTGACAGGCTAGTGGTGTATACGGCGTGGAGACACTTCATCTGACCAGAAGAGAGGGAGCTGCTACTATTCATTATACTGCTCAAAACAATGCTAAATGGTAAACTTGTAAACAATGGAATTCTGGAACTTTCCATTTGTTCGTTTGTTTATTGGTTTTTTGAGACAGGATTTCTCTCTGTAGCCTTGGCCATCCTGGATCTCGCTCTGTAGACCATGCTGGCCTCGAACTCAGAGATCCGCCTGGCTCTGCCTCCCGAGTGCTGGGATCAAAGGTGTGTGTCACCGCCGCCCCGCTCCCTCCATTTACTATTCTTAAACCACAGCACTAGGTTTGAATGTGAGATGTCACTCCAAGGCTCATATGTGGAGGGGAGTTGCCAGCTGGTGGCCTTTTTGGAAGTGATTGGTTCCTGAGGACGCTGGCTTCCTGAGTGATCGGTAATTTGACAGACCCGCACAGGATTTGATGACGTTGTTGAGAATTGATGGACATTTTTAGGAGTTGGGGCCTCACTGGAGGAAGTCAGCCCCTGGAGGTGTGACTAGCTCTTTCCGCTGTCCCGTTTCTCTGTCCTTCTCTCCTCTTCTTGGTCACCCTGCCACACCTTAAGTCTAGAAACAGTGGAGCCTAATGGCTCTGAACTGTGACCTTTGAGGCTGTGAGCCCAAGTAAGAACTTCCGCCTTGCAGCTGTTTCTGTCCGGCGTCTGTCTGATGGGAAGGAAGGCCACTGACTGGCCCTATGGAGCCTAGATAAGGGAGATTGGGCCACAGGTGAAGAAGGGCCTCTGGATTCTGTTCAGAGTAACTAGATGGGGCTTCAGATCTTTAGTAATTCACTGATGTCCATATTGGGAAATGGGGATCCCAAAAAGGACCAGGGGAGAGAATTTGAGCATCCACTGTCTCCAAACAGTACAAGGGGCTATGATACCCGGTCCTCACCCTGGGGATCTGGTGGCTCTCCATAGGCCAAACATCTGGAACCCAGACCAGAGGCAGTGACCTGCCCCAAGCAGCAAGGCTAGAGAGTGGGGGAGGGGAGAGGAAGATGGCTCAGCATGAGGACCTAAGTTTGACCCTCAGAACTCTTTTTTTTTTTTAAAAAAAAAAAAAAAAAAAAATATGTGTTTGTAGCCTCAGCACCGGAGGAGCAGAGACAGACAGGTCCCCGGGGCTCAATGACCAGCCAGCCTCACCTAATCAGGAAGCCCCACGTCCTAGTGAGAGACCTTGTCTCGGAAGGGAGGAAGGAAATCCAGGTGACATCTCCTGACCTTCCACACGTGCACATGATAGAAGATGGAGGAGCTGGGTCTTCCACTCTGTCCTTCCCCAGTCCTCCTAGAAACCTGACAGCTCTGAGATCCCTTTGATACGAAGGCCTGTCTGAGTCCCCAGAGCCGCATGATGGCTCTCCCAGCATTCAGGAAAGAAGTGGCATCTGTGGGTTGTTTTTCCTTCCAAGTAAGGAGGGGACTGGAGCTTCCATGTGTCATCAGCACCCGCTTTGATGGGGACTGATGAGTCACTGAGCCGCACAGGGAGGCTTTTCACATACATGGGTTGTGGGTAAGCCCTCTTTCTGCCCTTTAAGGCAGAATTTTATTTGATTTCTCCCCCCCCCCCTTCTCTTTGTGGATGAGTTTTCCAGACATAACCAGAAGGCAGTGTCACCG